>NC_041387.1:161542583-161544730 GCF_002162155.2 Triticum dicoccoides | reverse complement strand
TCCAGACGCAGCATCGATCGGCTTCAGTTAGCAGCAGTAGCGAAGGAATCGCTCGATCGTGTTTAGTTAACAGACATCGATCGATCCCTCGGGTTCAGTAACGCCTAGCCTGCAGTGCAATCGCTCGGGTTCAGTTAGAGCCCAACGCCTCGCTCGGGTTCAGTTAGAGCCAACGCCTCGCAGACACGCGCATACGTGTACGAGAGAAACGCACATCGTTCAGCCCTCAACCACCCACCGTAACCGGGAACTCCGCGAAATTCTCCTCGCCCTCGCTTATACCATGGTTTTTTCCGACATGGACGGGCCAAAGAATGTCATGCAGCTGCGTCTTCGGCCCGCCCAGGACGAAAAGCCCATTTTCTGTCATGATGTTTTGTCATAGAAGGAGGAGCCCACCACATCTATGATGATACTGGGTTTTGTCACAATTATTGTCATAGAAATTTCATAAGTATGACAGAAAAAAGTTTCGTTCGGCCCAAAATGTCAAGGATGTGTCTTTTTTTGTAGTGTTTGGAGACTCACAAGCTATGGTAAGTGTACTACTTAATGTCTGGTTTGGCCACTATGAACACTATATTGAGGCACACCTTGTTGCCCAAATCAGGAGATCACAGGATGATCAGAGGCCATTCCATCAATTGCTTCAGATGTTTGATTTGCCATAGAAATTCAAAGTCATGAGTTTGATTGTAGAGACAATCAAGAGAATAGCTGCTGACCAGAAGAGGTCATGTGGGTATGCTCCACACATACAAATGTTAATAAACTCCAAGATGCCCAAGGGAGTGTACTTGTTGGACAAAGAGCATCTGCCCTTGAAGCCTAACTTTGAGGATAACACTGTTGTGAGTGCTGAAGATCCAACATTCCTAGAGGCTCAGGAAAAGAGACAAAAAGCTAAAGCCGAGAAGGCAACAAAGATGCCAAGTGCTGCAGAAGCTTTAGAAGTGTTCCTCAAGTCAAAGGAAGACCAGCTTCGATATCTTATTCAAGCAAACTTGAGAATTGAGAAAGGACTGGCCACCCTGACTCAGAACCTGGAGGGCTTGGAGAGGATCATTGAAGCCAAATTCTATGATCTTGACTTGAAGGTGACTGAAATTCAGATAGCAGTTGAAGAGCTCCAGGAAGAAGCAGAAGAGAGGAAGGGGAAAGCAACTATAGAATTGTTCCAGAGGGTGCCTAGAGCACAGAGGTCTGCAGCAGTGCCAGTGCCAGACACAAGAGCCACAGCTTCAACACCTGCAGTCATAGCTCCAGTTGCCCCTCCAGTGGCAACTCCACCAGCTCCATCTACTTCCACTGATGCTTTCATCCTTGGAGTCCTCTGAACATCTCCTCCTGAAGATCAAGCCTAGAGAGTCGCATAGCACTATGCATTTTTAAGCTTTTTGGTAACTTGTTTCCAAAGGGGGAGAGAGTGTATAGATCATAGGTTTCGGAGAGATAGAGAGAGAGAGAGCTTTGCTTCTTTTTGCTACTTATTCGCTTTTCTTGTTTGGTTGACATTCTTTATGTTTTTGTGTGTGAGATACTTTGAATGATCATGTGTTTGATCATATCATGCTTAATGCTTGTGCTTCAATGATGACAGTATCTATCTCTTATGTATGATCATTCACTTTGCCTTGGTGATGAGTGCTTGTTCTTACTTTTTATCATTTTGAGAGCTCCACCAAGATGTATGTGACATGGAAGAGTGACCCATGACCTATTTAATTGTGCATTTGCATTCAAAAGTAAATTCTAAATAATGCACAAATTTAGGGAGAGCTCTTGCTTATCACATACTTCTCAAAGCAACGGTGTATTCCATTCTTATTATCATTTGTCGAAGCTTTGATCTATATGTTGTCATCAATTACCTGTAGCGACAATGATCCCAATGGACCAAAGTCGTTGTGCATCAGTGTCATTCCTGGATCGTTAATGCTGACACGCACAGTACTCGAGGAATTATAACAGAGTTCAATCACACACTTATTACATCGAGTCCTCATAAAGAGTATGATTACAAAAATATCATGGTTGAAGGTCATCTAACTAAATAACTGCGGAAGCTCCGAGGGTAAATGAGTCCATCAACTCCAACGGTATAGCCGAGTGCAAGACAACAACCTATCGCACCTTATTCGTCGTCT
>NC_041387.1:161441187-161542573 GCF_002162155.2 Triticum dicoccoides | reverse complement strand
AGTAGTCTGCAACATGAGACGTTGTAGCCGTGTAGGTCAGCACATTGAATATGCTGGCACAGTTACACTCTAAAGCAATGAATGCAAGAACTATATCTACATGCAATATTTGGCTGGTGGAGGCTCTAAGTTTATGGTTTTGCATAAAGCTAGTTTTTCCCTACAACAAAGGAATAAATTTATTTAACTACTCCCAAGTTGTTCCAAATATTTGAGAAGGTTCCGCCGACTCAAATCCCAATTAAACAATATCATGATTAAACCCAATTCAATTAATTAAGGAGTGATGAGATCAACAATAATATCCAATTCTAGATACTCAAGATGTCCATAACCGGGGACACGGCTAACCATGATTAGTTTATACACTCTACAGAGGTTGCGTACTTTTCCCCACAAGACTCGACTGCATCCCTGATCGAAAAATTGAGACATAGCCTTTATGAAGCATTAAATCTCTACTCTGGGCAGACCGGTACACCTACTTTCCCTCTACATCTGCTAGTTCGCCTCTTCGAGAGCTCATACAACTTACTCAACTATGTAAGAGCCCATAATGGCTTGTGGCTGCACAAGGAAGCTTCTAGTCATGAAATATCATATGATCCCTTTGAGCCTGGTGGCGAACCGAGGAAAAATCTCACAGGTACCTCGGGATTCCCCTTAATGGACAACACTTGGTTCCCCAGGTGCCCCAACCAATCCACCCAGATGTGTATTAAAGTTGCCACCTTAATGTTATCCAAGATTAAGAACTCTCAAAACTTCCATGTGAATCACGAGCCAATCCCCGTCTACGAGCATGGCTAAGCAAGAATAAAGTATAACATGTATTCCCGGGGTGATCAAAAGGTATTAGGTTCCTACCTCAAGTACTACAACCAAACCACATGTTCCCAATCCTACTCATGCAAATATTTCAGGAGCAATACTAATGCATAGTAAACACTAGGTATATAAAAGTATGATCAAAGTGTAACTTGCCTTGCTAACGATCTGCAAACTCTAGAGATTCGTAGTAACAAGCTTCGCACTCCGGATGATCTAGCGTAGACAAACAGTAGCATACATAAGCAATCACTCAAATAAAATAACGAGAAAACAAGAAAAGATCCAAATCAAACATGAAACAGGCAAACACCTAAACTAAACAGAAAGTAAAACGTAAAAACATTATTATCATGTGAATTAGATCTTAACAGTAGGTATAGGTGATTAGCTATGATTTGCAAAAAGAAACAACTCAAACAGAGAAACGAAACTCGAGAAATGAATGAAATAAGGTCATTTACTAATCTGAACAAAGTTAAATTTTACAGAGTCAAAATCGTGTTCAAGTTAGTTAAGTGGAAAGAACATAACAGTGTGACAATTTAGGCGCTGGTTTCATCTAATTTGGACAAACAAGTAAAAAGTTACGCTAGTTTTATGATCAGGGGCTAAATCGCGATAAAACTATTCAGGGATAGGTTCCTGGTCGAATATAAAACTAAAAAGAAAAATCTACCGCTCGAACATTCGTTAACAGAAATAATCTAACAAAAATCATTCATTAAAATGAACGAATGAACAAACATTCATTATATAAACAACCTAACAAAAATAAACCGATCTAATCTCTAAAACCGAAAAAATGGAAACAAAACCCGTTCGGCCGGCCGGTTCTTACCGGTCCGCATCAGAAACACCGGCAGCAGCTCCAGCGAGATCGGATCGGTGGCGATGGCGTTGATTTGCGGCGGCGGTGGCTCCTGTCTGCGGTGGGGCAACGGCGGAAAGGTGCGGGACGGCGGCGGCGGTGCAGCGCGGGGCAACAGCAGCAGGAGGCGGTGGCGGCGGCGCAGCATGGGGCAACAGCAGCAGGAGGCGACGGCGGCGACGGTGGCGCGACTGGAGGGCTTCAGCGGCGGCGGTTTTGGTGAGGAGGAAAGGCGGCGGTGGGGCGGGGTTTATGAGGGCGTCGGGGGGGAGGGGCTCCCCCACTTGGCCGAGGGGGCGCGGGGGCGTGGCCGACCCGGACTTCGCTGGGAGTCCGACCCTCGCATGGCTCGCAGCGGCGGAAGGTGGTGCGCGCGCGTTGGGCTGGCTGGGTTTCGGCCCAGTCGGTCCGGAGAATTTTTTCTAAAACAGATTTTGCCGAAGAGAAAAATCCTAAATAAATATTCAAAAAATTCAAAAAATTCTAGAAAGAATTTTCATCGTTCAAACCTAATATTTAGGACAAGATGAACATTTTTCTGGACTAAAATGCAATTTTAAAAAATGCAAGTTTTCTCTAATTCAAATAAAATATCAAATAAAATGCCAATCAAATAATAATTTGATTTTAAAATTCTTTCTCGAATATTTCTCTTATGTTGAAGAAGTCATATTATCTTCTCTCATTTATTTTTATTATTGGAAATAATTGGAGAGAAAAATAATAAAACAAATTGATCCTCTTTTCAAATTTGAAATAAATTCACAGATGAAATTTGTGAAACCTCCAACTCTCCCCTTAGGTCCTTGAGTTGCTTAAGATTACTAGGATCACAACAAAATGCAAAATAAATATGATATGCATATGATGATCTATGTATAACATCCAAATTGAAAATTGGGATGTTACATTACCCAAAAGGGGGAGATTGAAAGTGCAACTAATCCCTGGGTGGTTTTGGTAATTCTTAACAACATATAGCTCATTGAACTAATGCTCTTTCAAGATGATCATTTCAGAAAATTTAATGATTGGCATGGCATGGACTAGAGATGTGGACCCCTCAAAATGCTAAGGACACATATTGGTAATAAGACTCTAAATTTTTCATTTAAGTGATCCAAGATCTCATTGAGTCAATAGGAAAGACAATACTATTAAAAGGGGATGAGGTGTTGCTTAATGGCTTACTTGCTCAAAATGCTTAGTGATATGCTCCAAAAACCCTCAACCACTTTCTCATTTACACATATGTCTCAAACCTAAAAGTAAAACTCGGCCCCATCGATTTGATCTATCTAGCGCCACCGAGTTTCATTTGACATAGCCATTGCCACAAACCCTAGTCACTTCGGTTTCACCGATAGGGATCTCGGTCTCACTGAGATGGGATTGAAAACACACTATTTCCTTTTTGTAACATTTCGGTCCCACCAAAATGAGCGAATCGGTCCCATCGAGTTTGCCTGACCAACTCTCTATGTGTCTATTGATGAAATCTGTCCCACAGAGTTCATGTGATCGGTCAAACCAAGATTACATTATTCCCTAACCCTAGCATATCGGTCCCACCGAAAAGCCCAACGTTCATATTTTGACCTGAATCGATCTGACTGAGTTTTACCATTCGGTCCCACCGAGTTTGGTAATCTGTGTGTAACGGTTAGATTTTGTGTGCAGGCTATATATACCCATCCACCCATTCTTCATTTGTGAGGAGAGCCATCAGAACATGCCTACACTTCGAGCATCATTTTCTGAGAGAGAACCACGTACTCATGTGTTGAGACCAAGATATTCCAATCCAACCACACGAATCTTGATCTCTAGCCTTCCCCAAGTTGCTTCCACTCAAATCATCTTTCTACCATACCCAAATCTGTGAGAGAGTGTTGAGTGTTCGGGAGACTATCATTTGAAGCACAAGAGCAAGGAGTTCATCATCAATGCACCATATATTACCTTTTGGAGAGTGGTGTCTCCTAGATTGGTTAGGTGTCACTTGGGAGCCTCCGTCAAGATTGTGGAGTTGAACTAAGGAGTTTGTAAGGGCAAGGAGATCGCCTACTTCATGAAGATCTACCCTAGTGAGGTAAGTCCTTCGTGGGCGATGGACATGGTGGGATAGAAAAGGTTGCTTCTTCGTGGACCCTTCATGGGTGGAGCCCTCCATGGACTTGTGCAACCGTTACCCTTCGTGGGTTGAAGTCTCCATCAACGTGGATGTACGATAGCACCACCTATCAGAACCACGCAAAAAATCTCCGTGTTAACATTGCATTTGCTACCTCCAAACTCCTCCCATTTACTTTCTTGCAAGTTGCATGCTTTACTTTCCGCTGCTCATATACTCTTTGCATGCTTGCTTGAACTATGTTGACATTGCTTGACTTGTGCTAAGTTTTTATTTGGTCAAGTAGTCTAATCACCCTCACTAGACATACTTTCGATCCTACACTAACGCCGCTACCGACCCTGCTGCTCATGAGCAGCAGGACTCGTCGCTACCACCTTCCGTGCGGCGCGATGGCCGCACCGCAACTCCATCACCCACTCTGGCCACGGCATCGTCCTCCCATGCTCGCCGCGGAACGGCGAATGCGGAGGCTACTTTCATGGAGCGCGAGCTCTTGCGTTATCGCCCTGCCAACGACCACTACGACTACTAGCTCGGCCACATCACTGAGCTTGTCAACACCGCTGGTGAAGCTCCTGCGCCATCCAGCTCACTACTCCCTCCACCGTCCCAGGAGGGTGACATGGCCCACGGCGCGCCTCCTCCGCCGCCTCGGTGCGAAACGGACCCAGAGCCCAGGCGTGACGTGCCCCCGCATGACCTACGGTGCAGGGCACCGGCAAGAGACGAAGCAAGCTGCTAGGTGGTGCAGCGGTCATAGGCCGATGCACGCGCGCTCCCCGCGCCTCAACACTAGCACCAAGACCCTGTGCCACCGGAGCCTGTGGCGTGTGGGCCTCAAGACCGAGGTCCCCCCATGCGTGCTGCACCGGTTAGCATGGCAGGTTGCCCTGCTTTCACCCCGGAGATGCGCCGGGTCGTCTGGCCCGGCAAATTCATGCCAGATCAGCCCCACGCTATGATGGCACCCCCGACCCCGCAGAATTTCTACAGATCTACACGCTGAGTATTGGAGCGGCAAACGGCAACGACAAGGTCATGGGGAACTGGTTCCCCATGGCCCTCAAGGACGGCGCATGCTCATGGCTCCTCAACTTCCCGGAGGGGTCGATCTCCTCCTGGGACAAGCTTCGCAAGCGTTTCATTGCCAACTTCCCAGGCACTCACGACCGCGCTCCCGCGATGGGCGACCTGCGGCGCGTGAAGCAGTAGTCGGGCGAAACTTTTCACAAATACATCCAGCGCTTCACCCATGTTCGCCTCAAGATCCCGAAGGTGTCCGACAAGGCCATCATCTCGGCGTTCTCCGAAGGCGTCAGGGATGTCAAGATGAAACAGGAGCTCACCATTCATGAGGATCTGTGCTCGTCCTTGGAGATGTTCAACCTGGCGAACAAGTGTGCGAGGGCCGAGGAGGGTCACCTCTCCCTTGAGCTCCCAGAGCCTGACGCTAAAGACAAGAAGACCAAGGCCAAGTAAGCAAAGCGCAAGGGGTCCGCCGTGCTAGCTATGGAGCCCGAGATGAAGCATGGTCGTGACCACGATGAGCCTCCCAGGGGCAACCACCCGTTCTTCGTCTTCCACAATGTCCATAGCCACAACACCAATGACTGCCAGGAGCTCACGGCAATCCGAGACGGGCGCCTTGGCCGCCGCCCTGAGTGCAGTGACCGCGGCTATGGCCGTAGGGGAGGCCGCTCGGACAACTCCAACCCCACGAGGTCCACTGGCAAGGCCAGCCTCGCGACGGCCCCTGGTGGGATCAGCCTCGTGAGGACCGTCCTCAGGGAAACGCCAGCCTCCCTCCGCTAGTGCCACCGCCAAGAAGAAACGATGACAACCGGCAATACGATGGGGCTGGGGGCTTCCAAGAGCCTCGCGCGATCGCCTGCATCCTGGGTGGTTCTCTGGCTCCCGCCTCCCATCACATCTTCAAGCAGTTCTCTCGCGAGGTGAACACAGCCCTCCCCAAGCTTTAGGCGATGCATCCTCTCAGCTGGTCCAAGCAGGCCATCACCTTAGACTCCACGGACAAACTCAAGTGCTCAGCCGCCGCTGGCGCGCTCCCGATGCTCTGCACGCCAACCATCAGCAACGTCCTCGTCACCAAAATCCTCATTGACGGTGGCGCGGGACTCAACATTCTCTCAGTTGAGACGTTTGAGACACTCCAGGTGCCCTATGACCAGCTCCTACCCACCAAGCCCTACTCAAGAGTGAAAGATGGCTCCACTTTTCTCCTGGGGCAAGTGCGCCTCCCAGTCACATTCGACAAGCGCGACAACTACCACACCGAGCTCATCGACTTCAAAGTCACCCACATCGACCTCCCGTACAATGCCATCCTTGGGTATCCGGCCCTCGCCAAGTTCATGGCAGCAACTCCCATTGTTACAATGTCCTCAAGATACCGGGATCCGGCAACATCATCACAGTCGCTAGAGACGAAAAAGATGCGGTGTGCTTCCTCGAGTGTGCCTAGTAGGCTGAAGCGGTCGAGAACTCTCACGACGAGGGCGCCTTCCTGCCTCCTGAGGTCGTCCCCAAGAAGAAGAAACAACTCCTCCTCAAGGGCCTTCAGGAGTCCCGGGCGCCTGCCGATCGTGCCTTAGTCCCCACGCCCACTGCTCGGGCGGCCTTCCCCTCACATAGGAAGGCGCACGCGATTCCCCCTTAGGACGGGCTCGGGAGCTCTCATCTGGAGGGCCTCTGACCTGACCAGCATGAAAAGGGAGGCGTTTAGGCACCACGTGGAGGCATGCTTCGAAGCACGCCTCCGTGAGCAAGGTGCCAGTCGTGCAAGAGTTCATCACTAAGGCGATCGAGGAGCTTCAGGAGGCGCGAGCCATGTGTGGCGAGCGTCACCTCGCACCACCAGGCACAGCCGCGGCCCCTGACATGGACCATGAGCCGCGCGTCTACGTCAATATCCCAGGCCTCAATAGGGCCGCCTCGCAAAACCTCTTCTGGCCATCCCGCATCGTTCGGAGTGGGGGCTACCCCTGTAGCTATGTCTGCATGCCGTTTGTCCTGCTGAATTTGAATGCCTCATACCAACACTTCCTGTAGGGTGCCACGGTGGCCTGCGAGGCCAGGCGCCATGTGGCCTTGACGGAGGAGCTGCCGGACCCTCGCAAGCTCTCCGTGCCTCCATAGCCTCCTATGCCTCATGAGCCGGCTGGCTCATGAGGAGCGATATTTGGAGCGTGCATCTTTAGCAACCTTAATGCCTCTACAACAATGGTGCTAGGTGACTTTTTGGTTTGTTCAACTGAGGGATCCCCTCGGGATGCATCATCCTCAGGCTACCGGGCCCATCCCCGTAGCTGCATCATTCGATTCATGTACTCCGGAGTTATTATGGTTGTTAACATGATGCCTGACGATCTATCATCTCTGGGATTACCCTTGCGGTCCCCGCATGTTGCTAAACTGCCTCTTGCTCGTCTCATGAGGGGGGCTACCGGCACGGCGCTTGTGCTTGGGCCTATCTCTACAGTGCAGATAAACCTAAGAGACCGAGCTCTGGCTCGCGGACGCCCCTACGCACGTCACCTCATCAGGTCCTTTGTGCCTTCGTCTTCTCGCGGAAATATCATGGGTAGAACAGCAAGCACAGTTACTCTTTGTGTTTCATGACTAATGCGCTGGAGCCTCCGGAGGCAGGACGTCGAGCGGCTTCGCCAACACCTCACCACTTCAGAAGGATGCCACACATTGTACCGTGTGGTGCAACCCCTCCTAGGCACCCCCACAGGGCAAGCTGCTCCCTCTCACGCAAGTCGCTTGCATGTTAAAAGGGGGGGTCCTCGAGCACCGTGCCTCAGGGGCTCCTACTGGCTCCTGAGCCCTCACCCCCTGGCCTTGACCACGGCATCGTGACCTAGCATACTAATGGCGGCTGAGCCCGTCTCGAGGGCCGGGTCCTAAAGACGTAGAGCACCACGATGACTGAAGAGAAGAGGGGTCGCAAAGCCTTGCAAAGGAATGCCACGGCAGGAGCGTAACCCAGCACTAGTGGCACTCTCCTCTCGAAATATAATGGATGTCAGTGTTCTCTCACGCCCTTTGCGGGGTTCGCCTTGATTTATTTTAGGACAAGGAGCTCGCCCTTGCGATCACAAATCCGAAAGGCTTGCCGTCGTAACGAGAGAACCACCGCGGGCTGCAAGTTTGTTAAGCTAAGTTACCTCACATACACAGTCTTGAACCTCATAGTCAGCATTTTGTTTCCTGCGATCTCGCTCGGGTAGAGAAACTCCTCTTTGGTCCTTCAGGAGCCGCTTTCACGCCAAAGGGGACCTCCGAAGTATCGCGCCTTGGGGGATCTTACCGGACCACGGGCCGCTCACCTCCTGGCCTTGACCATGGCATCGCGACCTGGCATACCAGTGATGGCCGAAGCTTGCCTGGGGACGGGGTTCTGTCGGCGTAGAGCAATAAGCTATGCAAGAGTAAAAGAGGGGGCCATGCCCAAGCGGGAGACGCAATTGCGACATAAGTTGGGAACGTTAACATTAAGATGCAAGCGTCGCGATCCTTACACACCCCCACGGGGCCCTTCATGCTTTTTTACGCATGAATGAAATGAAAGAGAAAGATCTCCTGAGAACCGCGACCCGGGCAGCGTCACCCACAACATCATGGCGCTTGGTCGATGCCATTCCCCTCCTTGGCCCGGGCACGAGGACATGGCAGCTCATAGTAGTCGTCTTCGCTTGTGCTTGGTCTGGAGGAAGTGCCGCTGCTGCTGGAGGACTTGCGGACAAGGCCAATGGCAAGTTCACCGCCAGAGGCTTCGTCGCCTCGCCGGCCAGTAGGGGGGTCGCTGCCTCGATCGCCTCCCCCGGGGCAGCACTCCAGATGTCGATCGTTCTCTCCAAAGACCTTAAAGAAGAGTGTCGACGCCCCGTTGTACTCGAAGTGGATGGCGTGCCTCCCCTTCGAGTTGCAGGCGCGGGCAATCACTCCCCTTCTTGGGTCATGAAGACGTCGCAGGAGTAGACGATCTCAACCTCCACCTCTGAAGCTTGGCCGCAGCAGCCGTCGTGCTCTAGCCACAACTCGACGGGCCCCTTCGACGGTATCTCCCCAGCCAGGGACTGCGGGAGCCAGATCCACGTGCACGGCGGCATCACTGCCCACACCACAAACTCGTAGGTCGTGCTGGCGACATGAGCCTGCGGGCAAGGTGGTCGTGCGGGTGTCACTTGTCCTCCTTCCCGGCTTCATCCTCCGCGACTTCTGTGGCTGCCCTCGCGAGCGAGGCCCTGTGTGCGAGCGCTCGCTTAGACGAGGAAACCTGGTATAGTGCATGTTTGCACTAGGGTTGGAAAGTTATGGATGCTGCGGTGACCTTGCGGGGGCGACTGAGCCTTTTCTTTGGCGGGAGCAACTCCGGTTCCGCCCAGGGGGCCTTTCCCTTCTCCTCGGTAGAAAACCTCCTCACTGGTGCCATGGATGCCTCGGCAAGATGGCGGAATGACGGAGACATAGAAGGGGCGAGCTGCAAGAAGATGAAGATAGGTTGGGGGCTCCGCCCCCTTCCCCATTTATAGGCGTAGGAAGGTTGACCGGTGGCCTTTCATGTTCCAAGCAATGATGGCCCCGCCGCATGCACCAGGTAGTTGTCAAGTCGGGTAGTTGCCGAGGCAGCATGGGGAAGTGGAGACGCCCATGTCTCGTCAAGCGACATGCGTCAGCCTGGCCTGCAGGCAATTTGGGCCCACGGCGCCTCTCCCTTGCCCTTTGGCTTCGCCTTGAAGCCAAGCCCGAGCATGCCTTGTGCCGGGGGCTACTGCCGACGTCCTGGAAACCAGGGACCCATACTTGCCTGCCTGCGGCCCACGGCATGGCTCACTCGAGGCCTGGTATGGCCCATTTACAAGACCACCAAGGAAAGACCCTCGCGAGGGGCCAAGCCTCACGAGGCGGACGACACCAAGACCCCCCGAGGGAGCGGCCTCCCCAAGCGGCCTCCCGAGGAGCGGAGATTTCTATGCAGGTACCCAGTCTCATGAGGCTACCATGACGCAAGCCATGACGACCAAGGCAGGCGGGCGCCAGCAGGCACACATGAGGCAGTTTCCTCTTTGATGCTAAGGAGGCAAGGACAGGTGTGGGTTCCCGGGGAATCAGGAAAAGGTTTCCATTCCGGTGCAACAAGACCAAGAGCACCAGCACGGCAAGGCAGATGTCATCGCTGAGCCCATCGCTGCGTCACGACTAGAAGCTTTGCACGCGATGACCACCTTTCGTCGGGATAAGATGTACTACTTGTCCCGATTCAAATTGGCCACTGTGGGACCCCTTACCGCCTATGTTTTGGGGGAAGAGGACTGAGGCCACTATAAATATAGGTTAGCCACCACCGTAGAAGGGGTCAACCCATTCCCTCACCCCTGGACCTCACGAGGTTGTTCATCCTTTGTACCAGTTCATCCTCAGCCCCTTGTGGGACCAATCCACCACAAATAAGGAGTAGGGTCTTACACTGCAAGGTGGCCCCAACCTGGATAAACTGTCGTGTCCATCTTCTTCCTTGCTCGCGCGAATCAGGCTAGGCCGTGGGGCGACAGGCTGGTAGGCTAGAGAGGTTGAGTTCTCACACACGCCCTAGAGTTTGATCCTTTCTTGGGTCTGCGGAGCCCCGAATCTGTCAGTAAGATCTGAATTTATCACAAGCAAACACAAGTGCTAAAAATTCTTTTTCAGTAGTAGCATAACTTCTTTGGGCATTGTCTAGAGTTTTGCTGGCATAATGGATAACATTTAATTTCTTATCAACTCTTTGTCCTAGAACAACACCAACAACATAATCACTAGCACCACATATGATTTCAAAATGCAAGTTCCAATCAGGTGGATCAACAGTAGGTGCAGAAATCATGGCTTTCTTAAGTGTTTCAATGTCTTCTACACAATCATCATAAAAAACAAATGGAACATCATTTAGTAAAAGATTTGTAAGAGGCCTAGAAATTTTAGAGAAGTCTTTAATAAATCTCCTATAGAAACCACCATGACCAAGGAAATTACGAATACCTTTAATATCTTTGGGACATGGCATTTTCTCAATTGCATCAACTTTAGCTTTATCCACCTCAATACCTTGTTCAGAAATTTTATGCCCCAAGACAATACCTTCATTAACCATAAAGTGACACTTTTGCTAGTTCAAGACAATATTAGTTTGCTCACATCTATGTAGAACTCGATCAAGGTTGCTTAAGCAATCATCGAAAGAAGTTCCATATACAAAAAATCATCCATGAAAACCTCAACAATCTTTTTCATTAAAATCATAGAATATAGCAGTCATACATCTTTGAAAGGTAGCCGGTGCATTACATAAACCAAAAGGCATACGTTTATAAGAATAAATTCCAAAAGGACAAGTAAAGGTGGTTTTCTCTTGATCAGGTTGTGAAACAGGTATTTGAGAAAAAACAGAATATCCATCGAGAAAATAAAAGTGTGTGTGCTTAGATAGTATTTCTAACATTTGATCAATAAAAGGCAAAGGTTAATGATCTTTTCTAGTTGCTTTATTTAATTTTCTAAAATCAATAGCCATTCTATAGCCAGTAACAATTCTTTGTGGAATGAGTTCATTCTTATCCTTAGGAACAACAGTAATACCTCCCTTCTTAGGGACACAATGAACGGGACTTACCCATCTTCACAAGCCCAGCAGGGACACTCCGGCGAGGAGTCAGCCCCCGTGGCCCCGCTGACTCTGGAGGTGCCTGCGCTTGACACTGTCACTGAGGTGTCCAAGGCCCATGGGAACCCTTCCTCCCAAGCAGTGATCACACTATCGTCCTCTCCGCCTATTCCACCGGCTCCTGTCTCTTCTGATCCCTCTGCCGCCGTCCTGGACCGGGCCGCCAACAAACTGAGCCAGTTGCGGGAGGATCTTCGGAGCGTGGACCCTCGCCTGGTGGTCGGGCGCCTGGAGCTAGATTCTGGCTGGGCCCGCTCTGCCGCCTCCGTCCGAGCGGCGCTGAGCCAGGCCGCGTCGGCCTCCGATGGGGAGAAGCAAGCTGCCTTCCAGGCCAAGGCCGCTCGTGACGCTGCCCTGGACGATGCTGAAGATGCCCGAGGCTGCTGCGAGGTGCTAGAGGTCGAGCTGCAAGGCCTGCGTGACGAGCTCGCCAAGGAGGTCCGCGGCCGCCAGGAGAAGGAGAAGGAGATGAAGGCTTGGGAGGCTGCCTTCAGGGACGGGGACGCCGAGCTCGATGACCGTCATGGCCGGTTGGAGAAGCTGGAGCAGGCGCTGAAGGCAGAGAGGACCGAGCTAGATGGCAAGGCGAAGATCCTGGCCGAGGATCGAGTGGCCTTCGCGAAGCTGGAGGAGAAGGCTCGGGCTGCGCTGAAGACGCTTTATGAGGGCGGCTTAGAGAAGTCGTTGGATGGTGCAGAGGATGGCCCCACTGACCTGGTTCCCTTCCTGGTCCGTGCACTTGAAGATGTCACCGATGGCCTCGGTCCCACGGCCGAGGCCGAGGCGCGTGCCCTGTCTTCTTCAGTGCTGACGCGTGTCCTCAGCCACGTCTACCTTCGCGACCCCAACGTCGACCTCGACAGCCTACTGGAACCCGTGAGCGGCGACCTTGCTGTTATTGCTGCTGAGGCCATGAAAGGCCGGCCGAGGCTTTGCTAGGGAGGTTCCGCGCCTTCAGCACCTTGCCCGGGCGCGATGCCGCCAGCTCCGCGGCCTCAGGAGGCGGAGTCGCCCAGCGTGACTCCACCACAGGCGGCGGCACCACTGGAAAGTAATCCCTTCGCGGCTTCAGTTCTGTTTTGATTCCTGCAACATGCACCATGCCTCGTGGAGGCATTTAAACTTGTGTTTGGCGTTGTGAAACAATCTATGGCTTGTAATATTTGCTTTTGAATTCCCTGGAATTTGCATTTTCCCCTCCTATTTGCTTGTGTTGTACGTCGGCAGGGCCCGGTCCCGCGCATACCTCAGCCGCCGTTAGCCCCGACCGAAACCAAGACGGGACTAAGGAGTGAGGGGCTACGTTGCAAGTTAAGCTCCTGAGTCGCGATGCTCAGGAGTCCCCCTTGACGCGCGAACAGCAAGTAGGGAAGGGAGGCATTGGAGTGGATTTGTCATTCTATGTTGGCAGGGCCCAGCCCCGCGCATACCTCAGCCGCCGTTAGCCCCAACCAGAAACCAGGACCGGACTAAGGAGTGAGGGGCTACGTGACCAGTTAGGCTCCTGAGTCACGATGCTCAGGAGTCCCCCTTGACGTTCAAACGAGTTTTCATACCTTGGCTCCGCTTGGGGAGGGGTGCGCGATGACCAGGTCCGAGGGACCTGGCTGGGTGGCGTGCGCTTGGGCGTGGCCCGGGCGTAGCCCCCGTGTCCAGCCCTCACGCGACACTCCCAAGGGGAGGCGTTGCGACGGTGCCGGAGACTGAGCTCTGGGCTCCCTGAGGTTGGTACGGCCGTGGGCCGGCCTCACTTGTTTATCACCAGCGCGGAGCATAGTGCTTCCATATGTGTATGGGCATAGCCGCTCTTCGGCAGTGTCGTTAGCCAACGCGGAGCATGGTGCTTCCACTGGTGCATGGGAGGGGAATCTCCTCCAGGAGGAGCCCCCGGGGCGTGTACAGCCCTGCCCTGACACGTGGCCAGCACGGTAGGGCTAGGACAGGTGTATCTGGGCACCTGTGAGCCAGCATGGGACTCATGAGGCCCTACCTCGAGGCGGGTTGCGCCTGGCTCTGGGCCTTTATCAATGGTGTGTTCCTGCAAGGTGGTTAGAATGCAAATGCTCTGCATCCTCAGGTCCCGGCCCTCGAGCGAGCTCAGCCGCCGCTAGTATGACAGGTCGCGATGCCGCGGGTCAAGGCCAGTGGGTGAGGGCTGGAGAGCTAGTAAGAGCCCATGAGTCGCGATGCTCAGGTACTCCCCTTTTAACATGCAAGCGCTTTACATGAGAGTGGACAGGTCCGCGATAAGTTGCAGATGATAACCATGGGAATCAGGTTAAGCGCGAAGGAGCAAATCCATTTCAGATAGATGCGGAAAAAGCAAACGCCACTGGGTCAGGCCCGAGCAGCTTGGGGATAATACAGCCCAAGGGGCGCCCCCAACAAGGTAGGTAAAGAGCATAAGCAAAACGGATACATGCCGCAGGGACGGACCCATGCGACCTGGGAATGATGCTGCCCTGTTGGCGCTCCCAGCTGAAAATGGAACTTTGAAAGATGTTACTTGATACCATTGGAGATGAAGTGATGCTGAAGTAGCAGACGACGTGTGGTGAGGAGGTCGACCCTCACAAGCTCCCGGGACCAGGAGCCTCGAGAGGCTCCGGGGGCTCGGGTGGATCTTCGAGAACCATCTCCATCTCCGCTAGGACCGCACAATGCCTGACCTCCCGAGCCTCCAGAATGCTCCTCATTAGGCGCTGATGAGCAGTGGGCGCGTTCGGCAGGCCAAAAGGCATGCAGACGTAGCTGTGAGGTGGTCTCTCGCAACGCCCCGTGCGTGAAGGACAGAGGCGCTCCTGAGACGTGGCTCGGTTGAGACCTGGTACGTCGATGCAGACGCGCAGCCCACCATCCTCGCCTGGATGTGGGGCTACGGCGGGCAAGCGGCGGCTGCCGCGCATGACTCTTGACTCCTGTAGCTCCTCAATGTTTCTCGCGATGAACTCCTGAGAGTTTGGCCCTCCTTGCCTCATACCTTCCTGAGGGAAACGTGCTTTGAAGCATGCCTCCAAGTGGTGCCTGAGCGCCTCCCTCATGACCTTGGAAAAGTCGGTGGCTCTCCAAGAAAGAGCCCCTAAGCCCTGCCCGAGGAGGGTGCCGGGCGCACCTCCCTATGCGACAGAGGGCGGCGCCCCCTGAGCGGGCGTGGATCCTGACGCAACGCCTCCGTAGGTGCCTGCCTCGTGAGGGTTTGGGCTAGGTGAAGCCTTCTTCTTCTTCTTGGGGAGCGCCTCGGGAAGTCTTCCGCTCCTGTGATCCGGGTCTTCGATTGCCGCGGCTTGGAAGGCACGCTCAAGAGAACACACTGCATCCCTTTCCTCACAAGGTATTGTGATGACTCCACCGCTTCCTGGCATCTTGAGGAGATTGTAGCCGTGGTGAGTCACTGCCATGAACTTGGTCAGGGCTGGGTACCCGAGGATGGCATTGTATGGCAAGCGCATGTGGGCGACGTCAAAGTCAATGAGCTCGGTGCGGTAGTTGTTGCGCTGCCCAAAGGTGACTGGAGGGCGAACCTGCCCTATCGGAACAGTGGAATCATCAGTGAATCCTGAGAAAGGCTTGGTCGGCTGAAGCTGATCATATGTCACTTGGAGATTGTTGAATGTCTCGACAGATAGGACGTTGATTCCTGCTCCACCATCGATGAGGGTCCTGGTGACTTGCACATTGCTGATGACTTGGGAGCAAAGCATCGGGAGGACTCCGGCCGTTGCTGCGCACTTGAGCTGATCCGCCGAGCTGAACGTGATAGCGCACGTAGACCACCTGAGAGGGTGCGTGGCCTCAAGCTTGCGGAGGACTGCATTCACCTCGCGAGCAAGCTTCTTGAAGATGCACTGTGAGGCTGGGGCCTGGGCGCCGCCCAGGATGCAAGCGATTGCGTGCGGCTCCTGGAAGCCCCCAGCCCCCTCGTCCTAGCGCTGGTCCTCATTCCTCCTTGGCGGTGGTGGCAGAGGAGGGAGGCCTGCGTTGTCGTGCAAGCGATCCTCACGAGGCTGATCCCTCCAACCTTCGTCGCGAGGCTGGTCCTTCCAACAATCCTCGCGAGGTCGGTCACGCCACCCTTGGCAAGGGCCACGGTCTTCCCATCAGCCTCCACCTCTTCCTCCTCCTCGGCCATAGCCCCGGTTGTTGCGCTCATCTCTCACGGCCCTGAGCTCTTGGCATTCGTTGGTGTTGTGGGTGTGGAGGTCGTGGTACACGCAGTACCGGCCGCCCTTGGATGACTCAGGCTGATCCCTGCCTCGCTTGGTGTCTGGCTCTGCTGCGAGCACAATAGCTCCCTTGCACTTCACGTCCTTGACCTTGGGCTTCTTCTCTTCTGGATCGGCAGCCGGCAGCTCGAGGAGGGAGAGGCGCCCTTCCTCAGCCCTGGCGCACTTGGTCGCCAAGTTGAACAGCTCCAGGGATGTGCACAGGTCTGCATGGATTGCTAGCTCCTCTTTCATCTTGATGTCACGCACGACATCGGAGAAGGCTAAGGTGATGGCTTCCTCAGTCACCCTGGGGATCTTGAGGCGAGCATTGTTGAAGCGCTGGATGTACTTCTGCACGGTCTCTCCTGGCTGTTGCTTGATGCGGCGCAGGTCACTCATGGCCGGAGGCCTGTCGCGAGTGCCTTGGAAGTTGGCGATGAAGCGAGTGCACATCTCGTCCCAGGAGGAGATCGTGCCAGGAGCCAGGTTCAGGAGCCAGGTGCAGGCACCGTCCTTGAGTGCCATGGGAAACCAGTTCGCTGTGACCTTTTCATCCCCGTTGGCGGCTTCGATGCCCAACTCGTAGAGCTGTAGGAACTCCGCGGGGTCTGCAGTGCCGTCGTAGCGAGGGGGCAGGTCAGGCTTGAACTTGCCTAGACATGCGACACTGCACAGTTTGGGAGTGAAGGCGCGGAAGCCTGCGGTGGCCACCGGAGCCCTTTGCTAGTGCCGGGCTTGCTCCTGGAAATTCCCACGCGCCGCCGCTTGGAGCAGCGCAGAGTCTTGACGTGGTGGCGCAGGGATGCGGTCATGGTGCACCGGTGCTGGGAGCACGCGGGCACGTTCTTGGGGGCGAGGGATTTCTTGGCAGCTCCTTTCTTGTCGCGCTGGCTCTGGACGCAGAGGGTCTCGTCCTGGGGCCGCGCGCCTTAGAGCCAAGGTGCCTTCTTGGGTAGGAGATGGTGGAGGCACCTCTTGATCCTCATCTCCTATGCAGGATGGAGGGCGAGGCAGCGAGAGAGACGGGGAAGGAGAGCTTCCTGCGGCCCTGACGAGCTCGGTGATGCGGGCGAGCCAGTCCTCGTAGAGGTCGTCGACGGGACGGTAGTGCAGGAGTTCACGCGCCAGGAGCAGTGCAGCGTGCGTGTCCGTGGGGACGTGACTAGCGTGGGACGACGAACCGGCTAGAGTCAGTGATGGGGTGGCGGTGCGGCCTTCCCGCCGCATCGAAGGATGCAGGGACGAGGCCTCCTGCTCTTTCCCCGCCGGGCCGATGGCGGCGTTGGCGGCACGCAACGGCGAGCGACGGGAGCGACCACCGACAGGCACCGTCTGGGCGACGCGGGTGGCGAGAGCAGCCCGACGCTTGGCGCGAGCCTGGCGAGCGTCAGCCATGGATACGACCGAGATCACACGCGACCAGTGGAAGAAAGATTTCGGCACACCCCTACCTGGCACGCCAAATGTCGGATTTCGGGTTCCAGCAGACCCTTAAGGTTCGAACTCTGGGGTGCACACGAAGATCTTTCCCCTACTAGCTCACGTTTCGAAGGCTCGCAAGGAATCTAGGCTAGAAAGAAGAACACACAAGGGACACGAGGTTTATACTGGTTCAGGCCACCATTGTGGTGTAATACCCTACTCTAGTGTGTGGTGTGGTGGATTGCCTCAGGGGCTGATGATGAACAGTACAAAGGGAGAACAGCCTCGCGAGGGGCTGTTCTTGAGCTGGTGCGATGAACTGCTTGGGTGAGTTCAATCGCTTCTCTCTCTCTCTCTCCCTCTCCGATCGATCCGTCCTCCTTGCCCTGTGGTGGCTAGCTCTATTTATAGAGGCAGGCCCTGGGCCTCTTCCCAAATAATGAGCGTGAAGGGCGCCAACAATTGGCCATTTTGAAGGGGAACATCTAGTACACTTATCCTGACTAAACTTGGTCTACGGCTGCCAAAGGCTCTGACGATGACGCCGTCCTGGGCTCCATGATGACCTTTGTCCTGCCGTTCTGCTAGTCTTGGTCTTGTTGCACCGAAACGGTAACCTTTGCATGATGCCTTGGCCTGTGCTTGCCCCCTTTGCATCGAAGGGGAAACAAGGACACTGCGCAGGCCGGCGCCCGCCTTGCTCCCGCCTGGTCTTGATCGTCATGGCGTGCGTCACGGGCTCCTCGCGAGGTGCCCTTGCCTTGATCTCTCCGCCTCCTCACGAGCCTGCCTGATGAGGCCGCTCCTGAGGAAGCTTCCTGTCATCCGCCCCGCGAGGCTTGGCCCCTCGCGAGGGTCTTGAGCTTGAGCTGATGAAGCTGGGATGCACTGGGGCCCCACTTGAGCCAAACCGCAGGCTGCAGGTAGGCAAGTCTGGGCCCCCCCGTTCCTAGAATGCCGACAGTAGGTTTCTTAATGGAGGCGTTTGAATGCGCCGATGATGCATCTTCTGCCGGGCGTGCAACGGACAAGTGAGGGGTAGTAACTGTTGTCCCCTGTACACACTCAGCTTACTGTTGAATCCAGTTCCCCAAGAGCTGAAAAACGAACTGCTGCCGCCGCCTACCCACTCGTTCACTCGAAGAGACTCCAATGGTGATCCAAGGGGTGAGCTTGCTGGATATGGACTTCATCAAGGAGTTTCCCTTTGAGTTCGCTGTTCAGTCCTATGGCGCACCAAGTTAAATGTGATGTACACCAACGATCCGGACTCGATGAAGCTCAGCCTCACCTTAGTCCTATGGCTGCACCAGGTTCTGGAGCATTCGCCCGTTTCATCGGCAGCGCCGACTGCACCTTCGCTACCGTGGAGAGAAGGAAGAACGCGACGATTCAGCCATCTGGTGCAACAAGCTTGTCGACATCCAGAAGCAATACAAGATCATCAGCAATGGGCAGGAGAAGGACTCCGTGGTTGACCTCACTGAGACCATCATCGACCCCTGATACGCCAACATGAAAGAAGATAATGATACCAAGGACCTGAACACGTGGGAGGTACCTATGAATCTAGCCTACCTAACCTACGCGTCCAAGGATGCATACACATGCTACGACATGTACAAGCAGATCTTGGACATGAGGGCGTGTCTGCTTCCCGTAACCGACGAGTACACGAATAACCGCAGCATCACGATCAAGCGTGCCATGAAGGTCTAGATGTTGTACTTTATCTGTTTATAAGAACCTTTATCATATGAGTGTTTCATGCATTAGCCTATGTGTTGTAATTACCTGTTTTGTCCAAAATATTTCTTTTAAGAACCCATTAACCTGATTGCTTTTTTAGTGGCTATTTGCTTATGTATGTAAGTAGTTCACCTGCCGTTAAAAAAATAGTTCACTCGGCTGCCGTGCTTTGAATCTCCTTCCTCCCATCATATTCCCCTCCTCAGGTCGACCCAGCAGGTCTCTGAATTTTCTCCCACTTTCTTTTTCGATGTAAACTGAGTTTTCTCCCAGTACTTTTCCCTGGAACCAACTCAACTGTCCCACCTATAGCCTAAAAAATAATAATACCCCACGTACTATTAACTCATCAAATTTAAATGATATTTTATTTCATAAGTTGAAAGTTCTTAGAAAATAATAACAATAATTGTTTGTATATAACTTGGCAAGTTAACTCCTAGTGATTGCATACATAAGCTTGCAAAGATTTTACTGACCAATGCAGTAATAGACGTGCAATCATGTGTTTATGTTTTTATAACATTTCTCCGTCTAGCCCAACATGATATTTTCACCCAGCCTAGCAAGTCCGCGGATTTCGAGAAAAATGCAAAAGGGATTTAAACGGGCTGCATAGATGCTACATCATTGTTTCACCCAGCCCACCAAATGGACTAAAAAACAAATGGACTAGCTGACATGTGGGCCAGTAGGTCGAAGCCTAAGAAGGTGTTGGATTTACATCCAACGGCCGGCATTCTTCTTCAATCTCTCATCTTCTTTCCCCAGCGGCGCCGGGACCGCCTGCTCCAGCCTTCGGCGTTCAGCGGCGTTGCTTTGCGCTCCTCAGCGAAACACTACCCCACCGACAGCCAGACCATCCCTCCACTCCGCACCTCCTGTTATTCTCTGCTGAGTGTAGGCCCACCCCGCACCCGAACTAGTCAAGTTTCCCACTCCTCTCCGTCTGCGACTCCACTACCGCGTCTTCCCCATCTCCGGGTCGTTCCAGTCTGGGGCCTCGCCGTCGTCCACCGCCTCGGTGCACTCGGCGCGGCGTGGTCAACATACAAGAGTCATCGGAAGAGGATTGTACGTGGAGAGCCTAATGGCTGGGACCCAGAAGGTCCATGGTCACACGCAAGGAAAGTTCCTCCTTATTACGCATTTTATGTGGACTGTACGTGGGAAGGGCTTCTGTATTTCACAAAAAAAATGTTCCCCCCGCTGACAGGTCGGACCCACCAGCTATATCTTCGCACGCAAGGAAGTGCCTCCTTATTACGCACAAAAAAATGAATACACCCCTGCTAGCTGGGACCTACCATAGGGGTGGCTGACTTGTGGGCCTACTAAGCTGACGAGGACGGAGGGATTTGTCAACTTAGTCAATATGAACGATTCTAGCTCTAGTGACCGTACGATGTCCATCCAACGGCCATAGTGCTTCTTCAACCTCTGATCTTCTTGCTCCAGCCGCCCAAAGTAGCGCCGGTCGTGCCGTGTGCTCCTGCCTCTCGTAGCCGGCTATGATGCCGCGGAGGCCACACCGCCCCCTACTACTCCCACCGCTGGCCCAGGGCATCCTTCTACTCACCCACACCCCCTGTTATTCCGCGGCAATGGCAGCCTCACACCGCAGCCGAACCAGTGAACCCTCGTACTCCTCTCCGCATGGGCATCCACTGCCGCGCCTTCCCCGGCTCCGCGTCGTCCCCTTCCTAGGCCTTGCCGTCATCCACCGCCTTGGTTCTCTCGTGCGGCATGGTCAATGTGGTCAATGACTGACTTCCATCGGAAGAGTACTGTACATGGAGAGGCTGACAGCTGGGTCCACGGCCCCAGCTGGGTCCATGGCCACAGCCCAGTTTTTTTTGTGATTTGCCAAGTAAGTCGCTTTGTTAGGCATGTTGGGCTGCAAATCTTTAAAGAAGAGGAGAGCTTCATTCGGCTAGCTGAGAAAATGGCCTATCAGTAATGAGAAATGGGTTGTACATTTTTTAAACACATCAAACCAGGAATTAGTTTCAAATATCTTTTTTTCATTTCGAGATTTTAAATTGCATTTATTTTTATGCATGGACAATTTGTTGGATTTTATATTGATATACATTTATTTTTGAAATCATTTTGAACGTGACTCGAAATTTCGGGATTAAAAACAGTTCGGACCGCGCCGAAATATGCAAAATTTCATATAATTTTTTAACCGTGGGCACAATATGGGTTGTAATGCTAACAAAAAGAATATGGCCTCCAAAAAAACCTTAAGAATTAGCAAATGGGCTATAAATTATTAGAAATAATGGTAGATGGGCTGTATGCTGTTTTCCACAGATTTGAGGCTTTCCTAAAAAAAGGTTGACACACAAGAGTGATTGTTGGATTTCCATCCAACGGCCGTCGTGCTTCTTCAATCTCTGCTTTTCCTGCTCCAGCCGCTCAAACAAGCACTGGCGGGACTACCTGCTCCCTCCTCCCCGTGCCCGGCTGTGCTGCCACGCAGGCCTCACCGCCCCACCATACTCCCATCGCTGGCCTAGGCATCCTCCTAGTCACCCACACCTGTTGTTATTCTCCGGCGACAGCAGACGAACCAGTAAACCCTCGTACAGTCGTACTCCCCTCCACATGGGAAACAACTACCGAGTCTTCCCTGGCTCCGTGTTGTTCCCTTCCTAGGCCTCGCCGTCATCCATCGCCCTGGTGCTCTCGGCGTGGCCTGCTCAACGTGGTCAATGACCGACATGCATCTGAAGTGGACTATATGTGGAGAGGCTGACAGCTGGGTCCACGGCCGCACGCAAGGAAATGCCTCCTTATTATGTGCAAAATAATGATTCCTCCACCTGACATCTGGGACCCACCAAAGGGCCTTTGTGTTTCACGAAAAAAAGTTACCGATGCTGACAGCTTGGACCTACCAGCTATATCTTCGCACGCAAGGAAGTGCCTCCTTATTACGCACAAAAAAATGAATACTCCCCCTGCTAGCTGGGACCCAGTATAGTGGAAGGCTGACTTGTGGGCCTACTAAGTTGATGGGACGGAGGGCTTTGTCAACTTAGTCAATACTCCAGTGACCGTACGATGTCCATCCAACGGCCGTAGTGCTTCTTCAACCTCTGGTCTTCGTGCTCCAGCAGCCCAAAGCAGCGCCTGTCGTGCCGCATAATCCTGCCTCCTGTGTCCAGCTGTGATACCGCGGAGGCCTCACCGCCCCCTACTACTCCCACCGCTGGCCAAGCCATCCCTCTACTCACCCACACCCCCTGTTATTCTGCGGCGACGTAGCCCCACAACGCAGCCGAACCAGTGAACCCTCGTACTCCTCTTCGTGTGGGCATCCACTACTGCGTCTTTTCTGGCTCCGCGTCGTCCCCTTCCTAGGCCTCGCCTTCGTCCACCGCCGTGGTGCTCTCGGCATAGCGCGGTCAATGTGGTCAACGACCGAGTTCCATTGGAAGAGTACTGTGCATGGAAAGGCTGACAGTTGGGTCCACGACAGCCGCAAGGAAGTGCCTCCTTATTACGCGCAAAATAATTATTCCTCCACCTGACAGCAGGGACCCACCGGACGGGCCACTGTATTTCATGAAAAAACGTTTCCCCCTGACTGCGGGGACCCACCAGCTACACCTTCGCACGCAAGGAAGTGCGTCCGGGCAAAAAAAATGATTCGCCCCCCTGACTGCTGGGACCCACCAGCTACATCTTCGCACGTAAGGAAGTGCCTGACAGTTGAGACCCACCTGGTCGAAGCGTACGTAGCGTTTCCATTCTTGTCGCGAATGTGTACGTACATATTGGTGGATGTAGAGGTGCGCACGTGTCGTAGTAGAGGCGGGTATGTGTCGTAGTAGAGGCGCGCACGTAGCATGTACACGTACATATAGCGGCCATTGTGCAAGAAAGAGAATACGGCCACGTATGTGCACATACGGGCGGGGTCTCGAACGCCTACTCGCACATACGTATGGCCAGGGCTCGTGTACATGGCTGGCTCAGAACGGAGAAACAGTGTCGTCGTCGTGTTCATGGGGAGCCAACCGGCTGGGTCAGAACGGAATGCGTCGTCATGTTCATCGGGAGGGCTTGGATGGAATAGGCGATGGAAAAGAAGCCTGGCGTACAACAGAACGGAGGAAACGGCCTTGTGTTCGACCGGCCATGTTCGAAACGGGATCCTGTTCATCGGGAGGGGTCTGGTGTACCGCAAAACGGAGGAAACGGACCTCCTACGATCGAAATGGGGGTCCTGTTGATCTGGAGGGGTGTGGCATACCGCAAAACGGACGAAACGGACTTGTGTTGGAGCGCTAGGGTCGAACGGGGGTCTTATTCATCGGGAGGGGTGTGGCGTACCGCAAAACGGGACTCCACGGGATACTGTTCATCTCCACCGTCGACCTCCTCCAGCCTCCATGGGCTACCGTCGACCTCCTCCAGCCTCCATGGGCTACCGTTCATCCAGCCTCTACCGCACGCTACTCCACCGGCTACTGTTCAACCACCCCTCCACGGGCACCTCTCCACCGTCTACCGTTTATCCAGCCCTCCACGGGGTCGTCTTATTCATCCAGCCCTCCACGTGGTCCTGCTCTTCCAGCCCCAACCGGCTCGATAGATCGGGGTCCTATTCATCCAGAGGCAACACCACGGGGTTCTGTTCATCCACCCCCACTGCTCACTGTTCATCCAACCCCCCCCCCACCCCCCGCAATGCTAACTGTTCATCCAGACGCAGCATCGATCGGCTTCAGTTAGCAGAAGTAGCGAAGGAATCGCTCCATCGTGTTTAGTTAACAGACATCGATCGATCCCTCGGGTTCAGTAACGCCTAGCCTGCAGTGCAATCGCTCGGGTTCAGTTAGAGCCCAACGCCTCGCTCGGGTTCAGTTAGAGCCAACGCCTCGCAGACACGCGCATACGTGTACGAGAGAAACGCACATCGTTCGGCCCTCAACCACCCACCGTAACCGGGAACTCCGCGAAATTCTCCTCGCCCTCGCTTATACCATGGTTTTTTCCGACATGGACGGGCCAAAGAATGTCATGCAGCTGCGTCTTCGGCCCGCCCAGGACGAAAAGCCCATTTTCTGTCATGATGTTTTGTCATAGAAGTAGGAGCCCACCACATCTATGATGATACTGGGTTTTGTCACAATTATTGTCATAGAAATTTCATAAGTATGACAGAAAAAAGTTTCGTTCGGCCCAAAATGTCAAGGATGTGTCTTTTTTTGTAGTGTTTGGAGACTCACAAGCTATGGTAAGTGTACTACTTAATGTCTGGTTTGGCCACTATGAACACTATATTGAGGCACACCTTGTTGCCCAAATCAGGAGATCACAGGATGATCAGAGGCCATTCCATCAATTGCTTCAGATGTTTGATTTGCCACAGAAATTCAAAGTCATGAGTTTGATTGTAGAGACAATCAAGAGAATAGCTGCTGACCAGAAGAGGTCATGTGGGTATGCTCCACACATACAAATGTTAATAAACTCCAAGATGCCCAAGGGAGTGTACTTGTTGGACAAAGAGCATCTGCCCTTGAAGCCTAACTTTGAGGATAACACTGTTGTCATGAGTGCTGAAGATCCAACATTCCTAGAGGCTGAGGAAAAGAGACAAAAAGCTAAAGCCGAGAAGGCAACAAAGATGCCAAGTGCTGCAGAAGCTTTAGAAGTGTTCCTCAAGTCAAAGGAAGACCAGCTTCGATATCTTATTCAAGCAAACTTGAGAATTGAGAAAGGACTGGCCACCCTGACTCAGAACCTGGAGGGCTTGGAGAGGATCATTGAAGCTAAATTCTATGATCTTGACTTGAAGGTGACTGAAATTCAGATAGCAGTTGAAGAG
This sequence comes from Triticum dicoccoides, assembly GCF_002162155.2. NCBI lineage: Eukaryota > Viridiplantae > Streptophyta > Magnoliopsida > Poales > Poaceae > Triticum > Triticum dicoccoides. The sequence continues at coordinate 161,517,787 of NC_041387.1, read as the reverse complement.
CTCTAGGAAGAAGCAGAAGAGAGGAAGGGGAAAGCAACTATAGAATTGTTCCAGAGGGTGCCTAGAGCACAGAGGTCTGCAGCAGTGCCAGTGCCAGACACAAGAGCCACAGCTTCAACACCTGCAGTCATAGCTCCAGTTGCCCCTCCAGTGGCAACTCCACCAGCTCCATCTACTTCCACTGATGCTTTCATCCTTGGAGTCCTCTGAACATCTCCTCCTGAAGATCAAGCCTAGAGAGTCGCATAGCACTATGCATTTTTAAGCTTTTTGGTAACTTGTTTCCAAAGGGGGAGAGAGTGTATAGATCATAGGTTTCGGAGAGATAGAGAGAGAGAGAGAGCTTTGCTTCTTTTTGCTACTTATTCGCTTTGCTTGTTTGGTTGACATTCTTTATGTTTTTGTGTGTGAGATACTTTGAATGATCATGTGTTTGATCATATCATGCTTAATGCTTGTGCTTCAATGATGACAGTATCTATCTCTTATGTATGATCATTCACTTTGCCTTGGTGATGAGTGCTTGTTCTTACTTTTTATCATTTTGAGAGCTCCACCAAGATGTATGTGACATGGAAGAGTGACCCATGATCCTATTTAATTGTGCATTTGCATTCAAAAGTAAATTCTAAATAATGCACAAATTTAGGGAGAGCTCTTGCTTATCACATACTTCTCAAAGCAACGGTGTATTCCATTCTTATTATCATTTGTCGAAGCTTTGATCTATATGTTGTCATCAATTACCTGTAGCGACAATGATCCCAATGGACCAAAGTCGTTGTGCATCAGTGTCATTCCTGGATCGTTAATGCTGACACGCACAGTACTCGAGGAATTATAACAGAGTTCAATCACACACTTATTACATCGAGTCCTCATAAAGAGTATGATTACAAAAATATCATGGTTGAAGGTCATCTAACTAAATAACTGCGGAAGCTCCGAGGGTAAATGAGTCCATCAACTCCAACGGTATAGCCGAGTGCAAGACAACAACCTATCGCACCTTATTCGTCGTCTGAGTAGTCTGCAACATGAGACGTTGTAGCCGTGTAGGTCAGCACATTGAATATGCTGGCACAGTTACACTCTAAAGCAATGAATGCAAGAACTATATCTACATGCAATATTTGGCTGGTGGAGGCTCTAAGTTTATGGTTTTGCATAAAGCTAGTTTTTCCCTACAACAAAGGAATAAATTTATTTAACTACTCCCAAGTTGTTCCAAATATTTGAGAAGGTTCCGCCGACTCAAATCCCAATTAAACAATATCATGATTAAACCCAATTCAATTAATTAAGGAGTGATGAGATCAACAATAATATCCAATTCTAGATACTCAAGATGTCCATAACCGGGGACACGGCTAACCATGATTAGTTTATACACTCTACAGAGGTTGCGTACTTTTCCCCACAAGACTCGACTGCATCCCTGATCGAAAAATTGAGACATAGCCTTTATGAAGCATTAAATCTCTACTTTGGGCAGACCGGTACACCTACTTTCCCTCTACATCTGCTAGTTCGCCTCTTCGAGAGCTCATACAACTTACTCAACTATGTAAGAGCCCATAATGGCTTGTGGCTGCACAAGGAAGCTTCTAGTCATGAAATATCATATGATCCCTTTGAGCCTGGTGGCGAACCGAGGAAAAATCTCACAGGTACCTCGGGATTCCCCTTAATGGACAACACTTGGTTCCCCAGGTGCCCCAACCAATCCACCCAGATGTGTATTAAAGTTGCCACCTTAATGTTATCCAAGATTAAGAACTCTCAAAACTTCCATGTGAATCACGAGCCAATCCCCGTCTACGAGCATGGCTAAGCAAGAATAAAGTATAACATGTATTCCCGGGGTGATCAAAAGGTATTAGGTTCCTACCTCAAGTACTACAACCAAACCACATGTTCCCAATCCTACTCATGCAAATATTTCAGGAGCAATACTAATGCATAGTAAACACTAGGTATATAAAAGTATGATCAAAGTGTAACTTGCCTTGCTAACGATCTGCAAACTCTAGAGATTCGTAGTAACAAGCTTCGCACTCCGGATGATCTAGCGTAGACAAACAGTAGCATACATAAGCAATCACTCAAATAAAATAACGAGAAAACAAGAAAAGATCCAAATCAAACATGAAACAGGCAAACACCTAAACTAAACAGAAAGTAAAACGTAAAAACATTATTATCATGTGAATTAGATCTTAACAGTAGGTATAGGTGATTAGCTATGATTTGCAGAAAGAAACAACTCAAACAGAGAAACGAAACTCGAGAAATGAATGAAATAAGGTCATTTACTAATCTGAACAAAGTTAAATTTTACAGAGTCAAAATCGTGTTCAAGTTAGTTAAGTGGAAAGAACATAACAGTGTGACGATTTAGGCGCTGGTTTCATCTAATTTGGACAAACAAGTAAAAAGTTACGCTAGTTTTATGATCAGGGGCTAAATCGCGATAAAACTATTCAGGGATAGGTTCCTGGTCGAATATAAAACTAAAAAGAAAAATCTACCGCTCGAACATTCGTTAACAGAAATAATCTAACAAAAATCATTCATTAAAATGAACGAATGAACAAACATTCATTATATAAACAACCTAACAAAAATAAACCGATCTAATCTCTAAAACCGAAAAAATGGAAACAAAGCCCGTTCGGCCGGCCGGTTCTTACCGGTCCGCATCAGAAAAACCGGCAGCAGCTCCAGCGAGATCGGATCGGTGGCGATGGCGTTGATTTGCAGCGGCGGTGGCTCCTGTCTGCGGTGGGGCAACGGCGGAAAGGTGCGGGACGGCGGCGGCGGCGCAGCGCGGGGCAACAGCAGCAGGAGGCGGCGGCGGCGGCGCAGCATGGGGTAACAGCAGCAGGGGGCGACGGCGGCGATGGTGGCGCGACTGGAGGGCTGCAGCGGCGGCGGTTTTGGTGAGGAGGAGAGGCGGCGGCGGGGTGGGGTTTATGAGGGCGTCGGGGGGAGGGGCTCCCCGACTTGGCCGAGGGGGCGCGGGGGCGTGGCCGACCCGGACTCCGCTGGGAGTCCGACCCTCGCATGGCTCGCAGCGGCGGAAGGTGGTGCGCGCGCGTTGGGCTGGCTGGGTTTCGGCCCAGTCGGTCCGGAGAATTTTTTCTAAAACAGATTTTGCCGAAGAGAAAAATCCTAAATAAATATTCAAAAAATTCAAAAAATTCTAGAAAGAATTTTCATCGTTCAATCCTAATATTTAGGACAAGATGAACATTTTTCTGGACTAAAATGCAATTTTAAAAAATGCAAGTTTTCTCTAATTCAAATAAAATATCAAATAAAATGCCAATCAAATAATAATTTGATTTTAAAATTCTTTCTCGAATATTTCTCTTACGTTGAAGAAGTCATATTATCTTCTCTCATTTATTTTTATTATTGGAAATAATTGGAGAGAAAAATAATAGAACAAATTGATCCTCTTTTCAAATTTGAAATAAATTCACAGATGAAATTTGTGAAACCTCCAACTCTCCCCTTAGGTCCTTGAGTTGCTTAAGATTACTAGGATCACAACAAAATGCAAAATAAATATGATATGCATATGATGATCTATGTATAACATCCAAATTGAAAATTGGGATGTTACATTACCCAAAAGGGGGAGATTGAAAGTGCAACTAATCCCTGGGTGGTTTTGGTAATTCTTAACAACATATAGCTCATTGAACTAATGCTCTTTCAAGATGATCATTTCAGAAAATTTAATGATTAGCATGGCATGGACTAGAGATGTGGACCCCTCAAAATGCTAAGGACACATATTGGCAATAAGACTCTACATTTTTCATTTAAGTGATCCAAGATCACATTGAGTCAATAGGAAAGACAATACTATTAAAAGGGGATGAGGTGTTGCTTAATGGCTTACTTGCTCAAAATGCTTAGTGATATGCTCCAAAAACCCTCAACCACTTTCTCATTTACACATATGTCTCAAACCTAAAAGTAAAACTCGGCCCCATCGATTTGATCTATCTAGCGCCACCGAGTTTCATTTGACATAGCCATTGCCACAAACCCTAGTCACTTCAGTTTCACCGATAGGGATCTCGGTCTCACTGAGATGGGATTGAAAACACACTATTTCCTTTTTGTAACATTTCGGTCCCACCAAAATGAGCGAATCGGTCCCATCGAGTTTGCCTGACCAACTCTCTATGTGTCTATTGATGAAATCTGTCCCACAGAGTTCATGTGATCGGTCAAACCAAGATTACATTATTCCCTAACCCTAGCATATCGGTCCCACCGAAAAGCCCAACGTTCGTATTTTGACCTGAATCGATCTGACTGAGTTTTACCATTCGGTCCCACCGAGTTTGGTAATCTGTGTGTAACGGTTAGATTTTGTGTGCAGGCTATATATACCCATCCACCCATTCTTCATTTGTGAGGAGAGCCATCAGAACATGCCTACACTTCGAGCATCATTTTCTGAGAGAGAACCACGTACTCATGTGTTGAGACCAAGATATTCCAATCCAACCACACGAATCTTGATCTCTAGCCTTCCCCAAGTTGCTTCCACTCAAATCATCTTTCTACCATACCCAAATCTGTGAGAGAGTGTTGAGTGTTCGGGAGACTATCATTTGAAGCACAAGAGCAAGGAGTTCATCATCAATGCACCATCTATTACCTTTTGGAGAGTGGTGTCTCCTAGATTGGTTAGGTGTCACTTGGGAGCCTCCATCAAGATTGTGGAGTTGAACTAAGGAGTTTGTAAGGGCAAGGAGATCGCCTACTTCATGAAGATCTACCCTAGTGAGGTAAGTCCTTCGTGGGCGATGGACATGGTGGGATAGAAAAGGTTGCTTCTTCGTGGACCCTTCATGGGTGGAGCCCTCCATGGACTCGTGCAACCGTTACCCTTCGTGGGTTGAAGTCTCCATCAACGTGGATGTACGATAGCACCACCTATCAGAACCACGCAAAAAATCTCCGTGTTAACATTGCATTTTCTACCTCCAAACTCCTCCCATTTACTTTCTTGCAAGTTGCATGCTTTACTTTCCGCTGCTCATATACTCTTTGCATGCTTGCTTGAACTGTGTTGACATTGCTTGACTTGTGCTAAGTTTTTATTTGGTCAAGTAGTCTAATCACCCTCACTAGACATACTTTCGATCCTACACTAACGCCGCCACCGACCCTGCTGCTCATGAGCAGCAGGACTCGTCGCTACCACCTTCCATGCGGCGCGATGGCCGCACCGCAACTCCATCACCCACTCTGGCCACGGCATCGTCCTCCCATGCTCGCCGCGGACCGGCGAATGCGGAGGCTACTTTCATGGAGCGCGAGCTCTTGCGTTATCGCCCTGCCAACGACCACTACGACTACTAGCTCGGCCACATCACTGAGCTTGTCAACACCGCTGGTGAAGCTCCTGCGCCATCCAGCTCACTACTCCCTCCACCGTCCCAGGAGGGTGACATGGCCCACGGCGCGCCTCCTCCGCCGCCTCGGTGCGAAGCGGACCCAGAGCCCAGGCGTGACGTGCCCCCGCATGACCTACGGTGCAGGGCGCCGGCAAGAGACGAAGCAAGCTGCTAGGTGGTGCAGCGGTCATAGGCCGATGCACGCGCGCTCCCCGCGCCTCAACACTAGCACCAAGACCCTGTGCCACCGGAGCCTGTGGCGCGTGGGCCTCAAGACCGAGGTCCCCCCATGCGTGCTGCACCGGTTAGCATGGCAGGTTGCCCTGCTTTCACCCCGGAGATGCGCCGGGTCGTCTGGCCCGGCAAATTCATGCCAGATCAGCCCCACGCTATGATGGCACCCCCGACCCCGCATAATTTCTACAGATCTACACGCTGAGTATTGGAGCGGCAAACGGCAACGACAAGGTCATGGGGAACTGGTTCCCCATGGCCCTCAAGGACGGCGCATGCTCATGGCTCCTCAACTTCCCGGAGGGGTCGATCTCCTCCTGGGACAAGCTTCGCAAGCGTTTCATTGCCAACTTCCCAGGCACTCACGACCGCGCTCCCGCGATGGGCGACCTGCGGCGCGTGAAGCAGTAGTCGGGCGAAACTTTTCACAAATACATCCAGCGCTTCACCCATGTTCGCCTCAAGATCCCGAAGGTGTCCGACAAGGCCATCATCTCGGCGTTCTCCGAAGGCGTCAGGGATGTCAAGATGAAACAGGAGCTCACCATTCATGAGGATCTGTGCTCGTCCTTGGAGATGTTCAACCTGGCGAACAAGTGTGCGAGGGCCGAGGAGGGTCACCTCTCCCTTGAGCTCCCAGAGCCTGACGCTAAAGACAAGAAGACCAAGGCCAAGTAAGCAAAGCGCAAGGGGTCCGCCGTGCTAGCTATGGAGCCCGAGATGAAGCATGGTCGTGACCACGATGAGCCTCCCAGGGGCAACCACCCGTTCTTCGTCTTCCACAATGTCCATAGCCACAACACCAATGACTGCTAGGAGCTCACGGCAATCCGAGACGGGCGCCTTGGCCACCGCCCTGAGTGCAGTGACCGCGGCTATGGCCGTAGGGGAGGCCGCTCGGACAACTGCAACCCCACGAGGTCCACTGGCAAGGCCAGCCTCGCGACGGCCCCTGGTGGGATCAGCCTCGTGAGGACCGTCCTCAGGGAAACGCCAGCCTCCCTCCGCTAGTGCCACCGCCAAGAAGAAACGATGACAACCGGCAATACGATGGGGCTGGGGGCTTCCAAGAGCCTCGCGCGATCGCCTGCATCCTGGGTGGTTCTCTGGCTCCCGCCTCCCATCACATCTTCAAGCAGTTCTCTCGCGAGGTGAACACAGCCCTCCCCAAGCTTTAGGCGATGCATCCTCTCAGCTGGTCCAAGCAGGCCATCACCTTAGACTCCACGGACAAACTCAAGTGCTCAGCCGCCGCTGGCGCGCTCCCGATGCTCTGCACGCCAACCATCAGCAACGTCCTCGTCACCAAAATCCTCATTGACGGTGGCGCGGGACTCAACATTCTCTCAGTTGAGACGTTTGAGACACTCCAGGTGCCCTATGACCAGCTCCTACCCACCAAGCCCTACTCAAGAGTGAAAGATGGCTCCACTTTTCTCCTGGGGCAAGTGCGCCTCCCAGTCACCTTCGACAAGCGCGACAACTACCACACCGAGCTCATCGACTTCAAAGTCACCCACATCGACCTCCCGTACAATGCCATCCTTGGGTATCCGGCCCTCGCCAAGTTCATGGCAGCAACTCCCATTGTTACAATGTCCTCAAGATACCGGGATCCGGCAACATCATTACAGTCGCTAGCGACGAAAAAGATGCGGTGTGCTTCCTCGAGTGTGCCTAGTAGGCTGAAGCGGTCGAGAACTCTCACGACGAGGGCGCCTTCCTGCCTCCTGAGGTCGTCCCCAAGAAGAAGAAACAACTCCTCCTCAAGGGCCTTCAGGAGTCCCGGGCGCCTGCCGATCGTGCCTTAGTCCCCACGCCCACTGCTCGGGCGGCCTTCCCCTCACATAGGAAGGCGCACGCGATTCCCCCTTAGGACGGGCTCGGGAGCTCTCATCTGGAGGGCCTCTGACCTGACTAGCATGAAAAGGGAGGCGTTTAGGCACCACGTGGAGGCGTGCTTCGAAGCACGCCTCCGTGAGCAAGGTGCCAGTCGTGCAAGAGTTCATCACTAAGGCGATCGAGGAGCTTCAGGAGGCGCGAGCCATGTGTGGCGAGCGTCACCTCGCACCACCAGGCGCAGCCGCGGCCCCTGACATGGACCGTGAGCCGCGCGTCTACATCAATATCCCAGGCCTCAACAGGGCCGCCTCGCAAAACCTCTTCTGGCCATCCCGCATCGTTCGGAGTGGGGGCTACCCCTGTAGCTATGTCTGCATGCCGTTTGTCCTGCTGAATTTGAATGCCTCATACCAGCACTTCCTGTAGGGTGCCATGGTGGCCTGCGAGGCCAGGCGCCATGTGGCCTTGACGGAGGAGGTGCCGGACCCTCGCAAGCTCTCCGTGCCTCCATAGCCTCCTATGCCTCATGAGCCGGCTGGCTCATGAGGAGCGATATTTGGAGCGTGCATCTTTAGCAACCTTAATGCCTCTACAACAATGGTGCTAGGTGACTTTTTGGTTTGTTCAACTGAGGGATCCCCTCGGGATGCATCATCCTCAGGCTACCGGGCCCATCCCCGTAGCTGCATCATTCGATTCATGTACTCCGGAGTTATTATGGTTGTTAACATGATGCCTGACGATCTATCATCTCTGGGATTACCCTTGCGGTCCCCGCATGTTGCTAAACTGCCTCTTGCTCGTCTCATGAGGGGGGCTACCGGCACGGCGCTTGTGCTTGGGCCTATCTCTACAGTGCAGATAAACCTAAGAGACCGAGCTCTGGCTCGCGGACGCCCCTGCGCACATCACCTCATCAGGTCCTTTGTGCCTTCGTCTTCTCGCGGAAATATCATGGGTAGAACAGCAAGCACAGTTACTCTTTGTGTTTCATGACTAATGCGCTGGAGCCTCCGGAGGCAGGACGTCGAGCGGCTTCGCCAACACCTCACCACTTCAGAAGGATGCCACACATTGTACCGTGTGGTGCAACCCCTCCTAGGCACCCCCACAGGGCAAGCTGCTCCCTCTCACGCAAGTCGCTTGCATGTTAAAAGGGGGGGTCCTCGAGCACCGTGCCTCAGGGGCTCCTACTGGCTCCTGAGCCCTCACCCCCTGGCCTTGACCACGGCATCGTGACCTAGCATACTAACGGCGGCTGAGCCCGTCTCGAGGGCCGGGTCCTGAAGACGTAGAGCACCACGATGACTGAAGAGAAGAGGGGTTGCAAAGCCTTGCAAAGGACTGCCACGGCAGGAGCGTAACCCAGCACTAGTGGCACTCTCCTCTCGAAATATAATGGATGTCAGTGTTCTCTCACGCCCTTTGCGGGGTTCGCCTTGATTTATTTTAGGACAATGAGCTCGCCCTTGCGATCACAAATCCGAAAGGCTTGCCGTCGTAACGAGAGAACCACCGCGGGCTGCAAGTTTGTTAAGCTAAGTTGCCTCACATACACAGTCTTGAACCTCATAGTCAGCATTTTGTTTCCTGCGATTTCGCTCGGGTAGAGAAACTCCTCTTTGGTCCTTCAGGAGCCGCTTTCACGCCAAAGGGGACCTCCGAAGTATCGCGCCTTGGGGGATCTTACCGGACCACGGGCCGCTCACCTCCTGGCCTTGACCATGGCATCGCGACCTGGCATACCAGTGATGGCCGAAGCTTGCCTGGGGACGGGGTTCTGTCGGCGTAGAGCAATAAGCTATGCAAGAGTAAAAGAGGGGGCCATGCCCAAGCGGGAGACGCAATTGCGACATAAGTTGGGAACGTTAACATTAAGATGCAAGCGTCGCGATCCTTACACACCCCCACGGGGCCCTTCATGCTTTTTTACGCATGAATGAAATGAAAGAGAAAGATCTCCTGAGAACCGCGACCCGGGCAGCGTCACCCACAACATCATGGCGCTTGGTCGATGCCATTCCCCTCCTTGGCCCGGGCACGACGACATGGCAGCTCATAGTAGTCGTCTTCGCTTGTGCTTGGTCTGGAGGAAGTGCCGCTGCTGCTGGAGGACTCGCGGACAAGGCCAATGGCAAGTTCACCGCTAGAGGCTTCGTCGCCTCGCCGGCCAGTAGGGGGGTCACTGCCTCGATCGCCTCCCCCGGGGCAGCACTCCAGACGTCGATCGTTCTCTCCAAAGACCTTAAAGAAGAGTGTCGACGCCCCGTTGTACTCGAAGTGGATGGCGTGCCTCCCCTTCGAGTTGCAGGCGCGGGCAATCACTCCCCTTCTTGGGTCATGAAGACGTCGCAGGAGTAGACGACCTCAACCTCCACCTCTGAAGCTTGGCCGCAGCAGCCGTCGTGCTCTAGCCACAACTCGACGGGCCCCTTCGACGGTATCTCCCCGGCCAGGGACTGCGGGAGCCAGAGCCATGTGCACGGCGGCATCACTGCCCACACCACAAACTCGTAGGTCGTGCCGCCGACATGAGCCTGCGGGCAAGGTGGTCGTGCGGGTGTCACTTGTCCTCCTTCCCGGCTTCATCCTCCGCGACTTCTGTGGCTGCCCTCGCGAGTGAGGCCCTGTGTGCGAGCGCTCGCTTAGACGAGGAAACCTGGTATAGTGCATGTTTGCACTAGGGTTGGACAGTTATGGATGCTGCGGTGACCTTGCGGGGGCGACTGAGCCTTTTCTTTGGCGGGAGCAACTCCGGTTCCGCCCAGGGGGCCTTTCCCTTCTCCTCGGCAGAAAACCTCCTCACTGGTGCCATGGATGCCTCGGCAAGATGGCGGAATGACGGAGACATAGAAGGGGCGAGCTGCAAGAAGATGAAGATAGGTTGGGGGCTCCGCCCCCTTCCCCATTTATAGGCGTAGGAAGGTTGACCGGTGGCCTTTCATGTTCCAAGCAATGATGGCCCCGCCGCATGCACCAGGTAGTTGTCAAGTCGGGTAGTTGCCGAGGCAGCATGGGGAAGTGGAGACACCCATGTCTCGTCAAGCGACATGCGTCAGCCTGGCCTGCAGGCAATTTGGGCCCACGGCGCCTCTCCCTTGCCCTTTGGCTTCGCCTTGAAGCCAAGCCCGAGCATGCCTTGCGCCGGGGGCTACTGCCGACGTCCTGGAAACCAGGGACCCATACTTGCCTGCCTGCGGCCCACGGCATGGCTCACTCGAGGCCTGGTATGGCCCATTTACAAGACCACCAAGGAAAGACCCTCGCGAGGGGCCAAGCCTCACGAGGCAGACGACACCAAGACCCCCCGAGGGAGCGGCCTCCCCAAGCGGCCTCCCGAGGAGCGGAGATTTCTATGCAGGTACCCAGTCTCATGAGGCTACCATGACGCAAGCCATGACGACCAAGGCAGGCGGGCGCCAGCAGGCGCGCATGAGGCAGTTTCCTCTTTGATGCTAAGGAGGCAAGGACAGGTGTGGGTTCCCGGGGAATCAGGAAAAGGTTTCCATTCCGGTGCAACAAGACCAAGAGCACCAGCACGGCAAGGCAGATGTCATCGCTGAGCCCATCGCTGCGTCACGACTAGAAGCTTTGCACGCGATGACCACCTTTCGTCGGGATAAGATGTACTACTTGTCCCGATTCAAATTGGCCACTGTGGGACCCCTTACCGCCTATGTTTTGGGGGAAGAGGACTGAGGCCACTATAAATATAGGTTAGCCACCACCGTAGAAGGGGTCAACCCATTCCCTCACCCCTGGACCTCACGAGGTTGTTCATCCTTTGTACCAGTTCATCCTCAGCCCCTTGTGGGACCAATACACCACAAATAAGGAGTAGGGTCTTACACTGCAAGGTGGCCCCAACCTGGATAAACTGTCGTGTCCATCTTCTTCCTTGCTCGCGCGAATCAGGCTAGGCCGTGGGGCGACAGGCTGGTAGGCTAGAGAGGTTGAGTTCTCACACACGCCCTAGAGTTTGATCCTTTCTTGGGTCTGCGGAGCCCTGAATCTGTCAGTAAGATCTGAATTTATCACAAGCAAACACAAGTGCTAAAAATTCTTTTTCAGTAGTAGCATAACTTCTTTGGGCATTGTCTAGAGTTTTGCTGGCATAATGGATAACATTTAATTTCTTATCAACTCTTTGTCCTAGAACAACACCAACAACATAATCACTAGCACCACATATGATTTCAAAATGCAAGTTCCAATCAGGTGGATCAACAGTAGGTGCAGAAATCATGGCTTTCTAAGTGTTTCAATGTCTTCTACACAATCATCATAAAAAACAAATGGAACATCATTTAGTAAAAGATTTGTAAGAGGCCTAGAAATTTTAGAGAAGTCTTTAATAAATCTCCTATAGAAACCACCATGACCAAGGAAATTACGAATACCTTTAATATCTTTGGGACATGGCGTTTTCTCAATTGCATCAACTTTAGCTTTATCCACCTCAATACCTTGTTCAGAAATTTTATGCCCCAAGACAATACCTTCATTAACCATAAAGTGACACTTTTGCTAGTTCAAGACAATATTAGTTTGCTCACATCTATGTAGAACTCGATCAAGGTTGCTTAAGCAATCATCGAAAGAAGTTCCATATACAAAAAATCATCCATGAAAACCTCAACAATCTTTTTCACTAAAATCATAGAATATACCAGTCATACATCTTTGAAAGGTAGCCGGTGCATTACATAAACCAAAAGGCATACGTTTATAAGAATAAATTCCAAAAGGACAAGTAAAGGTGGTTTTCTCTTGATCAGGTTGTGAAACAGGTATTTGAGAAAAAACAGAATATCCATCGAGAAAATAAAAGTGTGTGTGCTTAGATAGTATTTCTAACATTTGATCAATAAAAGGCAAAGGTTAATGATCTTTTCTAGTTGCTTTATTTATTTTTCTAAAATCAATAGCCATTCTATAGCCAGTAACAATTCTTTGTGGAATGAGTTCATTCTTATCCTTAGGAACAACAGTAATACCTCCCTTCTTAGGGACACAATGAACGGGACTTACCCATCTACTATCAGCTATGGGATAGGTTATACCTGCTTCCAGAAGCTTTGGTATTTCAGTTCTTACCACTGCTTTCATCTTAGGATTCAAACATCGTTGATGATCAACAATGGGTTTAGCATCAGGTTCCATATTAGTCTTATGCTGACAGAGAGTGGGACTAATGCCCTTAAGATCATCAAGGCTATATCCAATACCAGCTAGGTGATTCTTTAGAATTTTCAACAATCTTTCTTCTTTGTGTTCAGAAAGGTTAGCACTAATAATAACATGATATATCTTTTTCTCATCAAGATAAGCATATTTCAAAGTGTCAGGCAATTGTTTTAATTCAAACACAAGATCACCTTTTGGCGGAGGACCTCCTAGAGTTTCAATAGGAAAATTGTGTTTAAGCAGAGGTCGTTGTTCAAAGAAAATCTTATCTATCTCATTTCTTTCATACATATCATTTTCATGGTCTAGTAGATATTGTTCTAGTGGATCAGTAGGAGGCATAGCAATAGAAGCAAGACCCATTATTTCATCCTTACAAGGCAATTCTTTCTTATGAGGTTGTCTATTAAACTTGCGAAAATTAAATTCATGAGACTCATCACCAAAGCTAACACTGACGGTTTGTTCATGACAAACTATGGTGGCATTGACAATGTTAAAGAAAGGTCTGCCAAAGATAATGGGACAAAAGTCGTCTTGTGGGGAACCAAGAACTAGAAAATCAGTAGGATATTTTATTTTCCCACACAAGACTTCAACATCTCGAACAATCCCAAGTGGTATGATGGTGTCTCTATTACAAGTTTAATAGTAACATCTATGTCCTCTATTTCAGGGAGTGTTATGTCATTCATAATTTCTTGATATAAGGTAAAGGGGACATCACTCACGCTAGCACCTAAGTCACATAAACCATGATAACAATGATCTCCTATTTTAACTGAGACAATAGGCATGCCAACAACAGGTCTGTGTCTATCTTTTTCATCAGGTTTAGCAATTCTTGCAGCTTCATCACATAAGTAAATAACATGCCCATCTATATTTTCTAGCAAGAGATCTTTAACCATAGGAACAATAGGTTCTACTTTAATTTGTTTAGTAGGTTTAGGTGTTCTACTATTACTTTTGCGAACCACAGTTGAAACCTTAGCAAGTTCCTTTATCCTAACAGGGAAAGGTGGTTTTTCAATATAAGCAGTAGGCACAACTGGGTCAACATTGTAAATAATAGTTTCATCTTTAGCTATTACCAGTTCTTCAATTTGTTCTTTAATAGGGGGATTATATTTAAACCACTTCTATTACCAGTCCTTCTCGAGTTTCCAATTTTTAGAGTTGCATTTAATTATTTCTAGAAGATCGTCTTCTTCAGAAAAGAACCAGTACAAGAAGTATCGAGCATGGATTGATCATCACGAGAAAGTTGAGCATAAAAATTCTAAATAATAATTTCTCTTGAAAGCTCATGATTTGGGCATGAATATATCATTGACTTAAGTGATGTGCAGCATCCTTCCATCATCCCCATGGACTCTACATCAACACATCCAGCCCCACAAGGACCCATGACAAGAGCTAGAGCACGTGCTTTGGAAACCAAGGTGAACTCCTTCCTACTAGACTTGCATATGGACACAAATGGAACATGTATACTACCTCACCAAAATATGCTATGCATCCTTAGGTATGAAGTGGAACATCACCAAGGAGCTCAAGAGCATCCCCAAGGAGAAGGAGAACCACCCCAAGGCCATAAGGATCAAGAAGGAGTGCAGCAGCCTTAAAACAGCATGTCCCAGGTGACCCCGTGCGCACGGGCCCCAGACACCCCGTGCCCACAGGCTACACAAGAACCCAGCGCTGGAGCACCCCGTGCGCACGGGCTTGTACCGTGCCCACAGGACCCCCGTGCACGCGGGCCCAACTTACCCCGTGCGCACGGGCCTCCCAGGACGGCCGGCTGAGATGGGATCTCCGACTCCCCTTCGTCTCCTTCGACCCCAAGCCTATATAATTCATACCTAGGGCCATGTTTAGGGTTAGCAAAGTATTGGATGGTATCTTGGTGGGCTTTGCTCCATTACCTTCCTTCTTTGAGGATCAAGACCCCATTAGGGAAGAATCCTTGAGGATTTCAAGACCTCCATTGGGAGAAGACTACCACCAAGACCCCTCTTCCTTTGGATTTGGGATGAACTTTGCCATTGTATCTTTCCCTTGATTGTGTTTGAGACTTGTGGATCTTGGGTTGTTACTCTAGTGGATGTGTAATTGGGAATTGTTGGAGTGACTGTCTCTTTGTCTTCTTGTGATTTCTCTCCATTTTCCACCTCCAAGTGTGAAAAGATCCTTCCTAGGGTTCTACCCTACATCATATGGTATCATGAGCCACGTTGATTCACATCTTGGAGTCCCTACCTTCCACTTTCTAGCTTGATTTTGTTGTTTTTCATCCTAATCCGAAAATCCCCACCAAAAATAGCCCCAAAATTTTTTCTTGCAATTTGTTGATCTTGTGAGATTTGGTTGATTTGATCCACGAATTTGGTGTTTGACAAGTGGATCTACCCCTCCACCATCATCCCCACCCATCCCCCACTAGAATTTGGCCAAAAACTCGCAATCTCGACGAAATCATAGAAGTTCATCCGCTCTCGGGAGACCCCGTGCACACGGGCCATCGGGACCCCGTGCACACGGGACCCCGTGCACACGGGCCTCACTTACCCCATGCGCACGGGCCATCCAGAAACTTTCGGCCATTTTCTGTTTTTCTTACTTTTGTTTCACCACCATCCCTCGTGTTCTTCCGCACCATTCCACGTGTTTGTTGAGTGTTCGGTTGCGATTTTTCTTGTGTCCTAAGGTGTTTTGGCTACTTAGGCGCAACTTGGTAACATCATCGCCACCAATCATCAACTCGGACAACACTTTGACTTCGACAAGATCATCTTCGACCGTAAGCAAGGACGGTAACCTCGACGACACTTTGTACTCCCTTTCCATTAACTTGATAGCTTTGAGCCATTTTGTGTAGCTTACCCATCGAGACTAGCTTGTTGAGTATTGTCGGGCCACGTCTTAGTGCACCATTTAGTGTTCCGTCCATCCCGTGCATCTACTACTTGTTATCTCATTGTGTGGGTCGCATATCAAGCATCGTGGCATAGTGAAAAAAAAGAGGAGATAAAAAGCTTTTAAGCAAAAGAGAAGAGAAGCAAAGAGCTTATAAGCAAAAGCATTGAGCCTTCGCATTTGTGCATCATCTTGGTCACCACATACATTTGCATACTTGGGATAGTGAGACGAGTAGATTCTCTATTAGGTTGGTGCACTAGCGTATCTAGCCCATTAGTGCAATCGAGCTAGCGTCTCTCTAGTATCCGTACGACAAGAGCTTTTCCCGTGTTTCGATATCTTTGAGCTCATTCCTTGGTTGTGCGGATCCCATTTATCTTCCGTGTGTGTGTTCCTCGTGTTATCTTGGGAGGTTGATCTATTTTTCTTATTTGCCATTTGTGAATCTTCTCAACTTTATCAACATCTCGACTAACATTTGCTTGAATTATTTGTGTCTTTCCTAACCAAGCTCCTCCATAGACCATTTACTTGTAGGTGTGAGAAACAATTCCCGGTACCAATTCCCCTATTGTAACATCACGTGGGATCGTACTTGTTACATCCACAATCTTCAGAAAAGGTAACTTTGGTTTTGTTCTCTCATTTTCCTACTCACCACCACTTTCTTATGATGGATAGGCCAAGCTCCTCTACCAACCCACTCTTCATCGAGCAAGATGACGACAGGTCATCCTTCGTCACCAAGAGCCACCTCTTTGGTGCACAACGTGCGCTCCATCAAGAGCAATAAGCAATGAACGACCGCATCGACAACCTCGCCACCGACTTACGACTCTCCGAGCAACGAACACGCGACTACTTCGACAACAAGCTCGACGCGCACAGGCAAGAGAACGATGCAAGAATGGACGAAATCCGAGCTTTGTTGGTCAAGCGGCATTCTTCAACTTCTTCCTAGTCAAGACGGAGCCATTCAAGTCGACACTCCGACGACACCTCCTCCGGCTCGAGTACATCATCATCGACCATACTTCGACAAGCCGCGCGTCAAGACCGTCATGCATCTCGAGATCCACTACACGACAAACATTCCCAAGAGCAAGTCGATGAACAAGTCCCTCGTCCTCAAGCAAATCAAGTCATTTTTGCTCAAGCTCTAGAACGACAACGTCTTCGTTGTCAAGAAGAAGAAGAACGAGCGCGTCTACACCAAGAGAAACAAGACGCCGAGGCTCAACGTCTTCGACAACAACAACGAGAAGCACAAGCTATTGAGGCGGAACGTGCCCTTCAAGAATCAAGTCGAGCCATCGCCAACCGCAATCGCGAACGGCGGAATCAAGAGGAAGCCCTTCGAGAAGAAATACAAGAGAGGAACTATCAACCACGTGTGCACTGTCAAGTTTCTCAAGCTCCTCCCCAAGTTTGTCAAGCTCCACCTCAACCTCAAGTGCAACAAGATCGACACCAAGTAGAACAAGTGCTTCAAGACCCTCCTCCACACCAAGAGCAACATCATGAGGAACGAGCATTCGAGGACTTTCCAAGGCAAGAGCGATATCGCAACCGCTATCAAGATGAAGAGGAACGATACGGAAAACTCAAATTCACAATGCCCAAGTTCAATGGAAGCAATGGTCCGGAAGAATATCTCTCATGGGCATTGAAGGTCGACAAAATCTTTCGTTTGCACAACTATGAGGAAGAGAAGAAGATCGCAATGGCATCACTTGAGTTCCAAGACTATGTGCTCATATGGTGAGAACAAGTCCTTGAGCACCGAGAAGCAAGAGGTGACCCTCCAATCACCACTTGGGATCAAATGAAGGATGTCATGAGAGCACGATTTGTGCCCACCTACTACAACCGTGATCTCTTCAAGAAGCTACAACTCCTCAAGCAAGGAACAAAGAGTGTTGAAGAATACTACAAGGAAATGGAAATAGCCATGATTCGAGCCAATGTCAAGGAAGATGATGAGCAAACAATGGCACGATTCTTGAATGGACTCAATCAACCAATCTAGAAGATCGCCGACTTCCAACCCTACTCCAACCTCATCGAGCTAGTACATCAAGCGACCAAGGCGGAACGTCAAGTACAAGATGACTTCAAGTACTCCTCCAAGACATACGGCTTCTCCAACAATCAAGCTTCAACAACTCCTCCAACATCTACGTCAACCAAGCCTTCTCCAAGCAACAACGACAAGACATCATACAAGAATCCTTCGTCAAGTTCAAGTCGTCTTCCTCCTACTACAAGCAACTACAAGCCGCGTGCTTCTTCCTCAACTCCGTCCGATGAGACCGTCAAGACAAGTTCACTCAAGTGCTTCACATGTGGCGGCCGAGGCCACAAGTCCTTCCAATGCATCAACAAGCGCACCATGCTCCTCAACGACGATGGCACCTACGACTCAATGAGTGATGATGAAATAGAAGCTATTGAGCAAGTGGCCATGAACCGGCGCGTGAACAAGGATGAAGATGATCAAGTCTTTTGTGATGAAGATACGAGCCCCGCTCTCGTTGTCTCCAAGGTCTTGACACTTCAACATCAACAAGAAGAAGAGCAACGATGCCATATCTTCCACACCAAGGCAGGCATAAATGGAAGTTCCATCAAGGTAATCATCGATGGAGGTAGTTACCACAACTTGGCAAGTGAAGAACTATGTTCAAAGCTTCAATTGGTCAAGAGGAAGCACCCGCACCCCTACAAGGTTCAACGGCTAAGTGACTCCGACACTATACGAGTTGAGCATACGGTCTAAGCCTCCTTCAAAATCGGTGCATATGAGGACACTTTGGAGTGTGATGTGGTCCCAATGACCGTTTTCCACCTCCTTCTTGGTCGACCATGGCAATTCGACCGTGGTGTTGTCCACAATGGGCGTACCAATCACTATAGCTTCAAGATGAAAGGAAAATAATATGTGCTACGACCCATGTCTCCTAGTCAAGTGATAGCCGACAAGCAACCCACCCACCATAGAGAGAAGAGTGAGAAAGTGACCCACCCAAAAGTGAGTGAGAGCCACAAGCCAAACTTGAGCTCCTCTTAGCCTAGAGAGAAAAACCTCATCCTATTTGCCACCAAAAGTGAGATGAGAGAAGTGTGTGAGAACCCATCGAGCGTGATGCACATTGTCCTTGTGTGCAAGGATGGAGAACCAAAAACTAACACCACTCACGAGCTACCTTTGGTGTTTCAATCTCTTTTGCAGGAATTTCAAGCTCTATGCATCAAGCTCGGAAGCAAGCTATTGTTCTCATCCACATACCATCCTCAAACCGACGGCCGAATGGAGGTGACAAACAGGACACTATCCACTCTACTTCGCGTGTTGATCAAGAAGAACATCAAGGAGTGGGAGGCATGTCTACCCATCACCGAGTATGCCTACAACCGTGCAAGACATTCGACTACCGGCAAGTCCCCCTTTGAGGTCGTCTACGGCTTCAACCCGTTGTCCCCATTGGACATCCTACCTCTCCCTCTACAAGAGTACACCAACATGGATGCGAGTGAATGA
The DNA here is from genome assembly GCF_002162155.2 of Triticum dicoccoides. Classification (NCBI taxonomy): domain Eukaryota; kingdom Viridiplantae; phylum Streptophyta; class Magnoliopsida; order Poales; family Poaceae; genus Triticum; species Triticum dicoccoides. Next base: position 161,498,635 of record NC_041387.1, on the reverse strand, counting down.
TCAAGCTACAACAAGAAGATGCATGAAGATACAAGAAACATCATCGAGCGCCACGTACATCGACTAGCAACCAAGCTCAACGTCAACATACAACCCATGATCTTCAACATAGGTGATCTCATGTGGCTACACCTTCGCAAGGACCGCTTCCCCAACGAACGCAAGTCCAAACTACTACCTCGAGCCGATGGACCATTCAAGGTGCTCGCACGCTACAACAACAACGCCTACAAGATTGAACTCCGACGAGACAAGTACAACGTGAGCGACATCTTCAACGTCAAAGACCTCTCGACTTTCCATGGTGATGAAGATCTTGATGCGAGGTCGGATCCTTTCGAAGGGAGGGGAGATGATGCGGAGCATCCTTCCATCATCCCCATGGACTCTACATCAACACATCCACCCCCACAAGCACCCAGGACAAGAGCTAGAGCACGTGCTTTGGAAACCGAGGTGAACTCCTTCCTACTAGACTTGCATATGGACACAAATGGAACATGTATACTACCTCACCAAAATATGCTATGCATCCTTAGGTATGAATTGGAACATCACCAAGGAGCTCAGGAGCATCCCCAAGGAGAAGGAGAACCACCCCAAGGCCTTAAGGATCAAGAAGGAGTGCAGCAGCCGCAAAACAGCATGTCCCAGGTGACCCCGTGCGCACGGGCCCCACAGACCCCGTGCCCACGGGCTACACAGGAACCCGGCGCTGGAGCACCCCGTGCGCACGGGCTTGTACCGTGCCCACGGGACCCCCGTGCGCACGGGCTTGTACCGTGCCCACGGGACCCCCGTGCACACGGGCCCAACTTACCCCATGCGCATGGGCCTCCCAGGATCGCCGGCTGAGATGGGATCTCCGACTCCCCTTAGTCTCCTTCGACCCCAAGCCTATATAATTCGTACCTAGGGCCATGTTTAGGGTTAGCAAAGTATTGGATGATATCTTGGTGAGCTTTGCTCCGTTACCTTCCCTCTTTGAGGATCAAGACCCCATTAGGGAAGAATCCTTGAGGATTTCAAGACCTCCATTGGGAGACGACTACCACCAAGACCCCTCTTCCTTTGGATTTGGGATGAACTTTGCCATTGTATCTTTCCTTTGATTGTGTTTGAGACTTGTGGATCTTGTGTTGTTACTCTAGTGGATGTGTAATTGGGAATTGTTGGAGTGATTGTCTCTTTGTGTTCTTGTGATTTCTCTCCATTTTCCCCCTCCAAGTGTGAAAAGATCCTTCCTAGGGTTCTACCCTACATCATTAAGCCTCCCCCAAGCTAGAGCATACTTTCTCCTTCACGAGGCCAAAAATTATATATGTAATTCTGATCACGATGAACTAGATGCATAGGATAATTTTTTTCGTGAAATTCCAATTTCAATCGATTCCAGATCCAAGATCCAATATCGATTCTAGTTCGAAGATCCAATTTCATGACCAATATTTTCAGTAGGTGCAGTACGTTGAGGTGCAACTAATTGTGGTTCTGGTCGAGGTGAAGATACCATGAACAAACCCCTCAAAGGATTGTTCTCCATATATAGTAACAAGTGACAATAAATTTCAGCACGTAGTAATAGTTTTTCCTTACCAATTTCCACTTACCAAGAGCACTTCACTAACAACGCCAGAAAAGAGATGATGACCCACAAGTGTAGGGGATTAATCGTAGTCCTTTCGATAATTAAGAGTGCCAAACCCTACGAGGAGCAGAAGGAAATGACAAGTGGTTTTCAGCAAGGTAATCTCCGTAAGCACTAAAATTTTTGGTAACGAGTAGTTTGATAGCAAGATAATTTGTAACGAGCTAGTAACGGTAACGATAAATAAAGTGCAGAAAGGTAGCCCAATCATTTTGTGGCAATAGACAGACCAAAACGGTTACTTATGATAAACAAAGTGTTCTTAAGGGTACACGGGAATTTCATCTAGTCACTTTCATCATGTTGGTTTGATTCTTGTTCACTACTTTGATAAATTGCTATGTGGGTAGACCGGTGCTTAGGTGGTGTTCTTACTGGAACAAACCTCCTAGTTATGATGAACCCCCTCGCAAGCATCCTCAACCACGAGAAAAGTATTAAGATAAAATCTAACCATAGCTTTAAACTTTTGGATCCAAATCAGTCCCTTACGAAGTAGCGCATAAACTAGGGTTTAACCTTCCCTCACTCTAGCAACCCATCATCTAATAACTACTCCACAATGCATTCCCTTAGGCCCTAATAAGGTGAAGTGCCTTGTAGTCGCCGTTCACATGACACCATAAAGGGAATCAGAAACATATCATCAAATATCGAACTCATATCAAGTTCACATGATTACTTGCAACAAGATTTCTCCTATGACCTCAAGAACAAAAGTAACTACTCACAAATGATAATCATGTTGGGTTTTAAATAGCATAATGGATCTGAACATATAATCTTCCACCAAATAAACCATATAGTAATCAACTACAAGATGTAATCAACACTACTAGTCACCCACAAGTACCAATCTAAGGTTCCGATACAAAAATTGAACACAAGAGATGAACTAGGTTTAGAGAGGAGATGGTGCCGTTGAAGATGTTGATGGAGATTGCCCTCCCAAAGATGGGAGAGTTGTTGGTGATGATGATGACGATGATTTCCCTCTTCGGGAGGGAAGTTCCTCCGGCGGAATCGCTCCACAGGAGGGCAAAAGTGCTCCTTCCCAAGTTCTACCTCGAGATGGCGGCGCTTCATCCTGAATGTCTGCCCCCTGATTTTTTACTAGGTCAAAATGACCTATATACCAGAATATGGGCTCCGAAGGTGGGCCGAGGAGGTCACAACCCAACAGGGCGTGCTTGTGCTCCCTCGCGCAACCAGGTAGGTTGTGCCCACCTGGTGGTCCCCCTCTAGTTAGTTATTTGCTCCAATATTTTTCATATATTACAAAATAATTCTCCGTAAATTTTCAACTCATTTGGAGATGTGCAAAATAGGTAAATCTGACGTAGCTTTTCCAGGTCTAAAATTCCAGTTGCCAGCATTCTCCCTCTTTGTGTAAACCTTGCATATTATGAGTGAAAAGGCATTAGAAATACTCCAAAAAGCATTATTATGCATAAAAACATTATAAATAACAGTAGTAAAACATGATGCAAAATGGACGTATCGCGCCCTTTAATTGGCCACAGAGTATGCCACACAATGTGGTAGATGGTGTGAGGCAGCTACTCGAGGTCATTGACTATGAAGTGTGTTGGGTACTTAGCATCTGAAGGGGAATGGCTTCATCATGCTCAGCATTTGGCTCATGTTTGGCTCTGGCTTCTGGAAGATGCTTTCAAGTTCCTTCTCCTACAACTGATATCCTGGCACATAAAGATCACCAGGATGGGCAGGGAAGTAAGCTCGATGAAATCCTGAGCTTTGGCTTCATGGTGAACATCTCCTCTCATCCACTCAAAGACACATGTCTTCGAATCCTTGTTGCAGCCTAATATGTGCAAACTGGCATAAAATTGGAGCAGAAGCTCTTCATTCTAGTGCTCCTTGTCAACGACAAAGGGGAGATAGCCAACTTCTCTGAAGCAGTCAAGGGCTTCTTTCAGGCATGGCAGTCCAGCCATGGCATCACAACATAGGCGTTTGTGTGGAAAAAATTGTCCTGGTTGTATAGGATGCATGAGTAATAGCTTCTTTGAAGACGACTCCAGAATCTATCTGAAAAAATCTTGGGCTTCTCTTAGGGGTTCTTGGCCTTGTCGAAGAATGTGTTGTGCTCTTTGAAGCTTAAGACGTTGAATGATGTCTGAGTGGTAATGGTGCTTGGAAGCCTTGGCATTCTTGGCATAGGCTTCTGCGTCTGAGGCCTTTGCCTAATGTGATAATCATATTCACTCCAAAAAAACCACTTCCGTGATGATACTTGTTTGTCATAGTAGGTCACGTTTTCTGTCATGCATGTACATCCATGAAGATTTTATGACAGAATCAAGATAGTCATACATGTGATGTCGTAGAAGTGTTCCATGAAAAAACCAAAATAATCATCATGAAAGTGTCCACTTCCATGACGATAAATTGTGTATCATGGAAGCACTTTCGTCAAGGGTAACCGACACGTGGCATCCACTGTAATGGGTCGCTGTTAAGCTATCGGGTTCTAGTTTGGATCCAATAACCCGTTAATAGCCCGGACCAATGGGGATTTTCCATGTGTAAAATTCTCATTCGCCGGTGGATGCACGTGTCGACTCAGCGTTGGGATAGTTGTCATCTAGCGAATGGATGGGACACACCTATGATACGTCGACATGTGGTTCGGTGCAACAGTGTCCCATTCAGGTCAAAAGGCCGGCCCGTTTGACCTGGTCAAAAGGTAATGGCCGGCCCACTTAAAGCCTGTTAGCGGCATGTTCGCATATAGCGCATTTACAGCCCGCTAACTAACGACCCATTATGGCCTATCCGAATTAGGCCCAGTAGCGTCATCTGGGCCGTCCAATATGATTTCAACCCATTGTAACTTCCGGCCCATATATGGCCCATGACATCTTTTGGCCCATATGAGGCCATTTGTAACTCTTGGCCCATTAACGACCCATGGTGAAACTGGCCCGTAATGAACAGTGTATCTCTTTATACCCATTAACGACCCATTATTCCATTGGGCCGTTTCTAGCCAGTGTTATCTTTCAGCCTTCCTAGGGCCCATTTATTCTTGGGCTGATTTGCACAATTTGATTACTTACGGTTTTTTACTGGCCTGTTCCGGTTGTGGGCCAAATTCAGCACGTGGCTAAAGTCGGCCCATTAATCCGTTGGGCCGTTTTCATAGCATCATCAAATACGGCCCATTAATGACCCGTTATGCCTGTCGATAGAAACATGCCTGTTGTGGTCGGCCCATGAATGGACGATTCCCACTCTAGCCCGTTTATGACCCATAATGCGGTCTGTTATTAGCCCATGTTTGGCCAATCGACCATACGGCCCGTAGAAGGCCCATTGATTCTACGGCCAGTAGAAAGCCCGTAGGAGGCCCATTATCACTACAGTAGATAATTAGCCCATGGTTATTGTGGCCTAGTTTTAAAAAATAGATTATTACAGCCACTAGCAAACCGCGGAAAAAGAACTGCACTGACTACAAGCAAACAAATAAATAAGACAACAAGGAAATAAATAAGCAAGCAACTTGCACTAGGCTATTACGGCTATTACACATATTACATCCATTGGGCATCAAAGTTCACCACCAGTGCAAATATGGGGAACAAAGCAGCATATTACGTACAATGGTTGTCGAAGTTGGCGACCAATGCAAATAAACGCCATAACAAAACAAGTCCAGAACTGATACCACTTCACAAGAGCTCAAGAAACAATATTCTGGGTATCCACCATGCTGGCAAGACGCTTAGCAAGCTTATTAGCTTTCTATTGTTTGGTGCTTAAATCCTCCAGCGCTTGCTGTTGAACCAGAAAGTATGCATCTGAATTCTGCAGGGACCTCCTCAGTCCTTAGGCTTCCTGTCGTAGATGATCTGATCGATGTCTTTCAACTTGAAGTTGAGAGTTAAGAAGCCAAACTGATTTAGGCAGTGAGTTCGAAGAGCTGGTGCTAGCAGTAGTGGCCAGTAACTCGAACACTAAATCAAGACAGGACTTTGGGGTTGTCTCACTATCTTCAAGATAGTTTTTATCAGCTTTGTTGAGACCAACAAGGATGTCTCCTATCTTGAACCTTATTTGCATAACTTCCTTTACCATTGCATAATGGTGTACTCTTATCCAATATTTTGTCCGCCTTCTAAAAGAGAAACAAGCAATCACATGACATGTTTACCATGTTGTATATGAAACTCATTTTAGCAAACCAGTTCAGTAGTAAGGTGGACAGGATAACAACGTGAAACAAACATATATCTATGTAGTATGGTCGTTGTATGGTCTATATCATTCTAGTTTATGTTGCCAAATCAAGATAGAGACAGTTCAAATCATATCTGTTTAATACAAAGCAACATAGACATAATATAAGTGTGGGAAACTACACATCACTAACAACACTTGTAATGTGCATGTCTAACTGTTTATTCAATTATAACAGAAATCAACATAGAGCAAGTTACAATAGAAAACACGTTAACGAAACTGGTTTAAAACATACCTGTCGCATCATTGGAGTTTCACTTACATCCTTCAAATTTGGAATTATTTGGTATGATTAAATACATTGATGCAAGGGCAAAGGAGTATGAACCATAGCTATGGAACCCGACCTGAGAACAATTCTTCTGCTTTAAGCATTGACTTGGGGTTCAGAGTGGTGGTCCTCGTGCTTTGGGCACTGCAGTTGTTGTACTAACTGCTCATGTTTGGGAGCTCTTTGGTGGAGACGGTGTTGTGTCAACTGGAACTGGGTTACTATCTGTTGGGGTTGGGGTTAGAAGGGGTGTAGCTGGTTCTCTATCCAACTAGGTAGGGGTACAATCTGCGTGAGTCTGGGTTATGTGTGGTGGGCTGGTTCTTTGGCAAGTACAACCGTGGTTCTATCTGCATCGACGGGTAGCACAATATTTTTTTAAGACCGTGTTTTTACTCCAATAGATACTGCCATCACCCCCTCCAATTCAAATGGCTGATAAACAAGAAAAGTAATTGAATGTACAGACATTGTATGATAGACAGGTGCAATGGATAGTAGGGAAGAAAACCGGCCATGAAATAATTCACATTTATATTGTCCAACCAAACAGGATAGCATGGCATAATTTCACATATTTGATGGAAAATTAAACAGGATAGCATGACACAATTTCACATATATGGTGGCTAACTAAACAGGATAGAATGACATACTTCAAAATATGATGACTATGTGAACAGGATGACATGATATAACTATACGATGTGTCTATTAAAGTGGTTGGCATGCCATAATTCACAAACATGCCGTCGATGGAAACATGATGGCATGATGTAATTCACGGATAGAATGACATAATTCAAAATATGATGACTATGTAAATAGGATAAGATGATATAACTATATTATGTCTTTAGAAAATGGGTTGGCATGCCATAATTCAGATACATGATGTCTATGTAATCATCATGGCATGATATAATTCAAATATAGGATTTATATACTAAGCAAGTGAGAAGAGGGAAATCACATATATGATGTGTCAACTAAGCATATGGCATTCAATATTGTGTATATGATGTAAAAACTAAGCATTGTAAGACAACATATGCATGATATGAGTAATATAACCCTGCCAAGTTTGAGCATACACCTCAGGGGGAAAATAGGAGTGGTCATCTATCTCTAGATCCTCCTACGAGGAGCTATCTGTAACCAGCAAGATATCCGCTTCAGCAGGTAGCATTGTCTGCTCTGAAGACCTTGTTTTCACTCCAGATTTTTTCATCACCAATTCAAATGGCCGATGCACGCGAAGAGTAGTTGAATATTCAAACATTGTCGACAAACGGAATACGTAATACAAAAAATGGATGGAATGATATAATTCACATATATGACGCTTGGCTAAACAACATGGCATTACATAATTCACATACGTAATGCCTTGCAACAAGATTGCATAATTCACATATATAATGTCTTGCAACAAGATGGCATTGCAAAATTCACATATATGGTAATTAGACACTAAACAAGTGGGAATCACACAAAGCATGTCTAAACTAAGCAAATGTCATGCCAACGCAAGCCACGATATGCACGATATGAGCAATATAACCCTGCCAAGTTAGAGCATGCACCTCGAGGGGGTGGGGGGCTAGGAGTAGTCATCTGTCTCTGAATCCTCCTCTGAGGACCTATCCGTAACCAACAACACATGCGCTTCCTCAAATAGCATAGTCTGCTCTGAAGACCTTGTTTTCACTCTAGATTTTTCCATGACCGTGTCGAATGACTGATGCACAGGAAGAGTAACTGAATGTACTAAAACTATTGACAAATTTAATACGTAATAAAAAGGATGGCATGATATAATTCACATATAAGATGACTGGCTAACCAGGATGGCATTGTAAAATTCACATATATGATGTCTGGCTAAACAAGATGGCATTGCATGATTCACATATATGATATAGAAACTAAACAGATGGCATTCACACAATGTATATCTAAACTAAGCAGATGGCATATTTTATGTATAAAGTAAGCAATGCAAGGCACCATATGCATGATATGACCAACATCAGCATGCCAAGTTAGAGCTAAAGACTTCACGGGGTAAATAGGAGTGGTCCGCTCCCTATGGACCCCCCCTCTAAACAGTTATCTTCCTCTCGATGACAGTCTGGAATGGGGGGTTGCTTTTGCGCCCACCATGGAGTGACGTCTGCATAAAATTTTATTGTCATGCAAGGATCGTCTCTTTTTCTCTACATGTTCAATACCATTGTGTACGTAACTGACATGAATAGGAACAAAACATAGAGAGATTATGTAAAGGAGTGCATGCACAAATCCAGAGTGATGGTAGCAACTGTGGATAGACCCAAAACCAATTATAGTAGGTTGATAATAGCTTGAGTTAATAAGTACAGATACTGGCTCCTTTAATGTTTGTTTCCACCCACCATGAAACTCATAGTAGACACCTGATATTAACCAGATAATAGATAGATAGTATTGATTGTCGCCCCAATATGTACCCCACAATCATTTAAAAACTCAAGTTTGAGCATTAGTTGGACCTGAATCGGAGTCTAATAGGTGAACATGACGATAAAGTAGCATGTCATCATATTAAGCGATGCATAACATAAGCAGACACGAAAGAGTGCGACCTCTCCTGCGGACCCGTGTAGTACTCAAGGTCATATGCTCAGTTGATGATGGTAATGCAGTTGTCGTGGCTCTCGGCGGCGGGTTAGGGAGTCCTGGATTAAGGGGTCCTCGGACGGTCGGACTACGTAGCATGGGCAGGACTGTTGGGCCATGAAGATACAAGATAGAAGACTCCCTCCCGTGTCCGGATGGGACTCTCCTTGGCATGGAAGGCAAGCTTGGTGCCCGGATATGAAGATTCGTTTCTATCTAACTGACTTTGTACAACCCTAGTCCCCTCCGATGTCTATATAAACCGGAGGGCTTAGTCCATAGAGGCAATCATAATCATACATGATAGACTTCTAGGGTTTTATCCAATACGATCTCATGGTAGATCAACTCTTGTAATATTCATATTCATCCAGATCAATCAAGCAGGAAGTAGGGTATTACCTCCATAGAGAGGGCCCAAACCTGGGTAAACATCATTCCCCCGCCTCCTGTTACCATGAACCTTAGATGCACACTTTGGGACCCCCTACCCGAGATCCGCCGGTTTTGAGACCGACATTGGTGCTTTCATTGAGAGTTCCACTGCGTCGTCACCAAAAGGTTTGATGGCTCCGTCAATCATCTACAACAATGCAGTCCAGGGGGAGGTTTTCCTCCCCGGACAGATCTTTGTATTCGGTGGCTTCGCACTGCAGGCCAACTTGCTTGGCCATCTAGGGCAGATCGACAGCTAAGTCCCTGGCCATCAGGTTAGGTTTGGAAGCTTGAATTACTTTGCCAATATCCGCGAAGACTTGATCTTCGACGGATTCAAGCCCATGGCAGCCACTTACTGCAACCATGATGAACATGACCTAAATTTGTCATCGGTCCGTGCCCAGGAGATAGTGCCTGTAACTGCTCTGGCCCTGGATCTGGAGCAGATTGTGCCGTCTGAGGATGGGAAGCTCAACCCTGCCGCGGAAGCCGCAGACTCAGCGGCGCTAGAGCCGCACACAGATCCAACCTTGAGCGTGGCATGTGTCACTGGAACCTCGGATTCGTCTCCGGCCATAGGTTCTGAACTGCATGCATCTGCGCCCACCAAACCTGATCTGGTGCCAATCGTTGAATTCAGCTCCGTGGACACCTTCTGGCACTCACCTTTAGGCAATGTGATAAACTCGTTAAAAGCCCTCTCCTTATTAGGGGACTCTCAGCCGAATTATATCCGCTTTGGATTGGAAGCTGATGACGGAGAATTCCACTTCCCACCCACCAGCCACTTCATAGCCACTATCGAAGACTTAACTGACATGCTCGATTATGGCTCTGAAGACATCGACGGAATGGACGACGATGCCGGAGAGGAGCAGGCACAAAAACCACCACTTATAGGGCGCTGGACAGCCACCTCCTTGTATGACGTATACATGGTGGATACACCCAAAGAGAACAACGACGACAATGAAAAGGATCCAGTCGAGGATAAGCCTCCTGAGATACAACCAAAGCACCGACGTCAGCGGCGCCGTTCTAAACCACGCCGTGGAAAAAACAGCAATATCGACACAGGAGAAAATAATACTCCGGACGATGCCGAAGACAACGAAGACCCTGTTGAGCCAACTTCCGAATAGGATGAACGGGAGGATGGGCAAGTTAGCCCTAATGAACAGGCCGTTAACGAAGACTCAAAGGACAGTATTTATCTTCCACCCTCTGAGGGAGGCGAGCATCGACGACGAAGACTTTATCATGCCTGAGGAGCCCATCGATCAGGAGCACTTTAAGCGCCAGCTAATAGCCACTGCAAGGAGCCTGAAAAAGAAGCAGCAGTAGCTTCAAGCTGATCAATATCTAGTCAATGACAGATGGACTAATGTCCTGGCAGCCGAGGAATACGGCCTCGAGCGCCCAACCAAAACTTACCCGAAGCGCAAATTGTTACCACAATTCGATGACGAGGCACCGAAGCCCATCCTACCAGTGCATAATGCGGCTGACTGACCACCATGTGCCCGGGACAAAGCGGCAACTCAAGACGAACACCAGCCCGTACCACCTCGTGGTAAGGGCAGAGGCATAACAGCTCGGGATCATACATATGACTTGCGGCAGGACCTAGACAATAGAGTAGGTCATACCAGATTGATCCACAGATCACGGGGACGTGCCCGGACGCGCAACGACGTCCATCTAGCTGGACGTGACAAGCACAACCACGCCCGGGCTGAGCACCACAGACAAACTCCATCCAAGCTACGTCGCGACATGGCCCGACATAGAGGCCCTGCACACCCCCTTTGCTTCACTGATGAACTAATGGAACATGAATTCCTGGAACGGTTTAAACCCAGGAATATCGAATCATATGATGGAACAATAGACCCCGTAGTATGGATTGAAGATTTCCTCCTCCATATCCACATGGCCTGCGGTGATGACCTCCACACCATCAAATACCTCCCACTAAAACTAAAGGGACAAGCGCGGCACTGGATGAACAGCCTCCCTGAGAACTCCATCGGCAGCTGGGAAGACTTGGAAGACGCCTTCCACAATAACTTCCAAGGTACATATGTTCGGCCTCCGGACGCTGATGACCTAAGTCACATCATCTAGCAGCCCGGGTAGTCTGCCAGGAAGCTGTGGACTAGGTTCTTAATCAAAAAGAACCAAATTGTCGATTGTCCGGATGCTGAAGCCCTCGCGGCCTTTAAACATAGCGTCCGAGATGAGTGGCTTGCCCGCCACCTCGGTGAAGAAAAACCAAGATCCATGGCTGTCCTTACCACTCTAATGACCCGTTTTTGCACGGGAGAAGATAACTGGCTCGCTCGTAGAAGCAACAGCACCGTTGATTCGGGTACTTTCAAAGTTCGAGACGGCAACGACAAGCGACGACACAATAAACACAAGCATCGCAATAACAATGAAGGAACGCAAGACACGGTGGTCAACGCCAGATTAAGTGGTTCCAAACTCGGCCAACGGAAAAATCCATTCAAGGAAAACAGAGACAGACCATCCAATTTAGACAAGATACTGGATCGACCCTGCCAGATTCATGGCACCCCCATTAAAACAGCCAATCACACCAACAGGAGTTGTTTGGTTTTTAAGCAAGTCAGCAAGCTTAATGTCGAACACGAGGTGAAGGGGCCACCCAATGATAGCAATGACAAAGAGAATCGGCAACCGAACACCGGGGGTCAGAAGCAATTCCTCCCGAAGTAAAGACAGTGAACAAGGTATACGTGACGCACATCCCTACAGGGGACTGCAAGCGGGCGCTACGGGACGCTGGTGTCATAGAGCCAGCGGCCCCAAAACTAAGCCAATGGGCGGCCCACCCGATCACTTTTGATCGCAAGGACCACCCAGCCAGTATCCTTCTCAAAGGTCTGGCAGCTCTCATCCTTGATCCAATTATCGATGGGTTCCATCTCACGAAAGTCCTTATGGACAGCGGCAGTAGCCTTAATCTACTCTACCAAGACACTCTTTGCAAAATGGGCATTGATCCTTCAAGAATCAGGCCTACCACAACGACCTTCAAGGGAACAATATCTGCCGTAGAAGCTCACTTCACGGGGTTGATTACATTGGAAGCCGTTTTCGGCTCGCTGAACAACTTTCGAAACGAAGGCTTGACCTTTGATATTGTCCTGCTCCGCAAGAGCTGCCATGCACTACCTGGGCGTACCGCTTTTGTTCACTTTAATGCGGTCCCACATTACACCTATCTCCAACTTAAGATGCCCGGTCCACGCGGCACCATCACGATAAATGGAAATACGGAATGCTCCCTCCGTATAGAGGAGCATACTACGGCTACTACGGTCGAAGTACAAAGAGGCCTTATCAAGCTGCACATTTCGTCGGCCATCAAGCCGCCGGTCTCCATTAGACAGGACCAATCAATCTCAGAGCTGGATTAGCAGTTGGGCCTCCGTCATCCGCCCCATATAGTTGCGAAGTCTGTCCCTCACACATAATTATACACTTAAAATACCCTGGTCACCGACGGAGGCACAATGCAGACAGACCTATAACACTATCCGCACTCTCATAGTCTTTTTCCTTTTGTAACCATTTTTTATCTTTTACCACAGGTGACTATATTTGCTGAGAAGTCCTTTAACCAAGGCAAGGCAGCGCAGACATGCGACAGGAGGTCCAAATGTTTTTTTGTAGACCGCACTCTTTATTTCAAACCTGTAAAGTGCCCTTTTTCTCAGCTTTCGACCCCCGGCATGTCAAATAGACTTGGTAGTAGCGTTATAATCTGTAAAGATCGCACTTGGCGTATCATTCAGATGCTACTCAACATAACCCGTATTCAGTACTCGCTTTTCTCAAAGAACTGAATTTTGCTTCTGTGGTTATTTCACGCACGCACCTCGGCATATATTGCCAGGGGCTCGATATGGCAACATATGAGTTGCCAACAAGTCCGAACAACTTTATAGCACACTTCAGCGTCACGACTTTGGCCTTATATGCATCAGCTCCAAATCATGTCTTTGGTCAATAGTTGGGTTGCCCGGCTCCTGTGCTTACTACCTTACGTTCTGCTCTATCGGCTAGGGTAGTAAAGGGAGAATTACTACGATTGTGTCCTGGTTTGTCCGGATGAGCACCTCAGTAGAGAAAGCCGAAACCTGACTGTCAGGATGCGGCGAGAGCTGGTCAACCACTCGATGACTCACCGGAATCTTCGCGATTCCTTCCATATTACACGAAGTACCATTCTTCTGGTCACGTATGTAAACGCACCGTATTCGGATAACCGCGTACATACCAGGGCCTATATCATAGACCCACCATCAAACTCCTATGGCTAAGTGAAAGTGGTAAAGCCCTATAGTCGGATTGCCTGGTTCGCCGCATTGCCACCTCCTTAATGGACCAAGGCGTTGGGTCAAGAGTGATCAAGTGCTTTTTCGAACACCCCTGCGTTATATGTGAGGGGGCCGAAGCCGATGACTGGTAAACTTTTAGATTATACAAAAAATGGCCGCACAGGAGGCACAAAAAACTTTTTAGGCAAAAGTATAGAAAACATAGCCCTAATATATCATAATATTGTTTTTACAATTTCGGTACATTTCACTCGAACATAATATCTTTCGAGCACTGACCCTCTATCAAGTGGGCGCCCTCTAAGACATCCCCAAAATAATGCTCTGGCGTGTGATGGTCCTTTCCCTTGGGTGGACTTTTCACTGCAATATGGGTGGCCTTCATCTTCGCCCAGTACGTCTTGACGCGGGCAAAGGCCATCCATGCACCTTCTATGCACGTTGACCGCTTAACAGCATTGATACGCGGTGCCGCATCAACAAGTCGTTGCACCAAATCAACATAACTATTCGGAATTGGCTCAGTCGGCCACAGCCGGACCACGACGTCCTTCATGGCGGATCCGGATATCTTGTGGAGCTCGGCCCACTGGGCCATCTATTCATTCAGCAACAGCGGGTGCTTTGGCATGCTAAATTGTGACTAGAAAAGCTTTTCCGTCGCATGTCCTTCTTGCGCTTGGAAAAACTGCGTCGCATCGGAGACACTCTTCGGCAAGTCCAAAAATGCGTCTGGAGAACTGCACATTTGATTACGTGGGGCATACTTCGGATCGCCGAATTTAGTTTCTAATAACAAGGGCTTACCAGCCGCAATCTCCCCACCTTGTCGGATCTCCTCTCGAGCCGCTCTAGACTCGGATCATGCTTCCCTCGCCTCTTGTAAGGCCTTGTCATGATCGGCCGCTCTGGTTTTGTTATCTTTCTCAAGAAATTCGCATCGGCTAGTGGCATCCTTTAGCTCAAGTGCCATAGTAGATACTCTCTCCTCGCACTGGCGCCGAGCAGCCTGTTCGGCCTTTAATTCAACAGCGACCTTTTCGGCAGCTGCGTTACTCATCCTGGCTTGCTCCTTGGCCCGGGCAAGCTCAGCCCGAAGGGCCTCAACTGTGGAAGCACTATCTGTAGGTATGCATATCTCAATATACAATTCTCAGCGTCATGCTCATATTATAGTACTTGCATATACTGACTGCCCCAAAGACATACCTTGCGCCTCATCGAGCCGCCTATTAATAAGTGTGATGCCATCATCCGCCACATCAAGTTTGTGCTTCAGATCTGCAACCTCTATAGCTTGGGCAGTCGCCAGGGATGTAACAGCCTGTGTTCCAATTAGTCAGATTATTTCCTAGGCATATCTTTCTGGATCCTCTGATCGCCTCCCTTTGGACTCCAACCAGAGTCTCAGGGGCTACTATCTATACACAAGCGCATTTTGCAGTTATAGCACAATTGAAAATATTACATCACGTACCTCGAAGCCTCTTAGCAGGCCCGTAAAGGCTTCATTCAATCCGCTTTTTGTGGACAGAACCCTCTCAACCATCATACCCATCAAGGTATGATGTTCCCCTGCGACGGGCGCATGTCGCAATATGTCCATCAATGTATCCGGTGCCTCCGGATCCCTGGAAGCAGTTGTACGGGTACGGACTCCCTTCAAAGGAATATGCTTACTGGCCCTTAGAGTCGTCTCTGGCTGTAAGTCAGATAGTCCGGGGCCTTTATTGTTGGTCCCCGTAGGGGCCGCACACCTCGGACCCTGGACGACCAAAGTGTCGCCTTTGGGCCTAGTCTTCATTGCCCCTCGCACCACTTGTTGATCAGGAGAGATCCTCCGGGACGAGACCTCGGGGTCGTCTGCCCTATTGGGTGGGGAGATCTATGGGGGCGTCTCACTCTCCATCATCTCCGGGAGAAGATCCCTCGAGGAGGAGGACTGTTGAGGAAGGCTGCATGCCGGACTGCAAACATATTTTTTAAATATTACCCTTGCAACCAGGGAAGAATGGGATATGTTTAAGACACCCTTGTTCACTTACAATTCAGCTAAGGGCTTGTCCTTACGGAGGAACTGCGTGACAGCGTCGCCTCCCGAACTAGAACCCCCTGACAGGGATATCTTCCCCCGCTTAGAAGCCTTTATCTTCAAGTCTTCGGAGGCGGTCCTCTTCTTCCCATGGGGAGAAGGGATGTCAGTTTCTCCTTCCCTTTCATCTTCGGAAGAGGGAGTTCCAATCTCCCCGGACGAGGTGCCTTGTGTACCTCTAGAATGGGTGCCACCCTGGGCCTTCTTGCTCTCCTCCTTGTATTCCTTCGCCGTCACTTGATATGGTGCCGGAACCAGCATCCTTGTTAACACTGGATCATCTGAGTCTTCGGGAAGAGGGGCCGAACACCTAATTCTCTCCGCCTTCTTTATCCAGCCCTGGTCAAGTATGGTTTTCTCAGTATATTGTTATGAGAAATTTAACTAAGCTGTGTTCAGGAGTCGAGTGCTTACCGAGGTATCTAGATGGTTGCAGTCACGACCGATGTCCTCTGTAGTATCCGACCACTATTATGAGAATAGTTTCCACATTTCTCTGACCGTCGTGCGGGAGAAGTGCTGAAGGGTTCATGGTCCTTACGGATTGAACTCCCACATGCGGAGAGGCCATCGCTGGCACGGTAGGACCCGGCGGACTAGCATTACTTGGATTACGTTGATAAGACCGATGTCCTTTTCAATGAGGCTCCGAATGCGGCTTTGCAACGTCTGCACTTCATCAATTGATCCCCAGTCCAGCCCCTTATTAATCCATGATGCAAGCCATAACGGAGGGCCAGTTCGGAATACAGGTGTAGCTGCCCACTTGGTACCACAGGGTTCAGTGATGTAAAACCACTCCCGCTGCCATAGGTTGAAAGTTTCTGTGAAGGAGCCTTTTGGCCAAGGAGTATTGGTGAATTTGCTCACTGCAGCACCACCGCACTCCGCTTGTTTCCCGTGGACTACCTTCGGATTCCCATTAAAGGTCTTGAGCCACAAGCCGAAGTGTGGGGGGATACAGAGGAAGGCCTCGCACATGATAATGAACGCCGAGACGTGAAGAAAGGAGTCCGGAGCCAGATCGTGAAAATCTAGCCCGTAATAGAACATGAGCCCTCGAACGAAGGGATGAAGAGCAAACCCTAGCCCTCATAGGAACTGGGAGATGAATACGACCCTCTCACCGGAACTGGGAGTAGGAATAACCTGCCCTTGAGCAGGAAGCCTGTGGGGGATTTCCGCGGTCACGTATCTTGCCGCTCGGAGCTTCGCAATATCCTCCTCTATGACAGAGGAAGACACCCACTGGACTTGAGGGCTGGGTCCGGACATGACTGGGAAGCACGAAGCGATTAAATTGAACCTTGGGTGCTGGAACTCGAGGTGGGAGAGGTTAAGGAAAGGGTTGGCGTAAAGGAGAAAGACAGGTCTTAGCCCCTTTATAAAGGCGATGAATATCAAACGCCCCCTCCTAGGCCTCAAAACCGTCCTATTCCTAAGGAATCAAGCCAACAGAACGGTTGGGTTACCCACGCCCGTATTAATGAGAATCCCGCAATAAGGGGACACCATCTCTGCTTTGACAAGATGTGCCAATGAAACCGCATCTCGAAATATCGAGCGGTAGGCTAAAAAACGGTTCGAATTAATGGCTGGGCGGCGACGTGATGTCACGCTACAAAAAATTGTCAGCGGATTGGACTCGTGAAACATTATACTCTTTGTGATTGTGTGTGGAATTTGTTTTCCAGAGTCGGACACGATTGTTGTGTTCAAAGACTATTTTGGAGTATTCAGAGAAGGAACCCGCCTCGAAATGCCAAAGACAATCCGCACGCCGGACACCTCGTCATTGAAGCCTGGTGCAACATCCAAATTTTCAATTTGGATTGTTATACATTAGATAATCATTGCATATCATATTTTATTGCATTTTGGCTTGATCCTAGAAATTCTACGCAACTTAAGGACCCACGGAGAAAGTTGGGGATTTCGTTATTTTCATATTTGAGTTTTCTCAAATTTTGGAAGTAGGATCTTTTGATTTTATTTATTTTATCTTCATATATCTCTATTATAAAAATAAGAGAGAGTGAATAAAATGACTTTCTCAAAATAAAGAAATATCAGAGAATTAATAATAAAATCAAATATGATTTTATATCGCAGTTTTATCGCTATTTCATTTGAATTAGGAAAATATGCGTTTTTCAAAATTGCAATTTAGGCCCAAATAAATATTCATTTTGTCCGGATGATTTTTAGAGGACGGGAAAAATTTATTTCGGGATTTTTCGAGTCCGTTTAGTGTTTCTTTTCTTTCTTTTCTTGCACGCTGGAATTATTTAAAAAAAAAGTCAAACCGACTCCGGGCCGTACCCGAGCAGGACTCCGCCCGGGGCGGCTTTATAAGCCAGGGCCCCTGCCCCAATGCCCACACCGCCGCCCGAACCCTAGCCGCCGCCCATCCGCCATCGCCCCGCGCCACCACCGGAGCCGCCGCCGCTGCCGCCCGTCCTGCCGCCGCTCGTAGCCATCGCCGCCAGAGACCGTAGCCGCCACCGCCTCGCCGGAATCCTTGCCAGACTCGAGGTAGCCGTCCTGGTTTTTTATAAAACTGTTCGGTTTTAAAAAAAACCCTGGACCCATTTTTTAGATTGGTTCATCGGTTTTTCTCAGTTTAGTTTATTTAGCGGACGTTCTTCTGTACGTTCAATTTAATGAATGGTTTTCGTCATTTAGCCGCAGAAACCGAACGTTCGTTCATTAGCCTGTTCGTCCGTTTTTCTTTTTCTCGGATTTTTCGCGATTATTTTCGATCGCGATTTCTGATCCGATTTTTGTGTTAGTATAACTTTTCGCTCGTTCATCGGAACCAGGCGAGTTAAGCGCCTAGAGTTTTGTCTCGAAACCCTCTTTCCGTTTAACCAACTCAAACAAGTTTTTGCTACTATAAAATTTGACTCAGGACCAGATTAGTAAAGGAAGCTTGTTTCTTTCGCCGTTTGAGTTTCGTTGCTTCGTTTGATTTGATTCTTTTTGCAAACCGGAGTTCTTAAGTTGAACTTTCTGGTTAGATCTCTTATTTGAGTTTTACCCATGCATTAGATGAGTGCTTATTGTATGCTTGTTTTTTGCGATAGAGTACCCGGAGTGCGCAGCTTGCTACTACGAGTCTCTAGGTTTCACGGATCATCAGCAAGGCAAGTAACATCTGACCATACCTCTTTACTACCCAGATTTATTGCATTGGATCAATCCTCAAACAATTGCCTGGATAGGATCTGATTAATATGTGGGTTTTGGGAAGTAGATGAGGTAGAACCTATGCCCTGTTTACTATCAAACCTTTGGGAGTTACTTCTATGTTTGCTTATATTGCTATGCTATGCTAGTAGACGTCGATTGGTTCAGTGTATCCATGACAGGTGTGAGATTGTTAATTAATGGTTTACTTAAGGTGGCAACTTTAATACACATCTGGGTGGATTGAGGCACCTGGGGAACCCACTGTTGCCTGTATTTTTTGGAAATCCCGGGGTACCGTGTGATTCTCCTATGGACCGCCACCCAGTCTCAAAGGGATCATGAGATTATTCATGCTAGAAACTTATGTGTGCAGCCGCAAGCTACTATGGGCTCTAGCATAGTTGATTAAGTCGTGCGAACTCTTACAGTGGTAGACTAGCAGATGTAGGGGATCTAGGTGGTACTGTCTACCCATCGTAAGGTGCCAACGCTTCTGAAAGACTATGTCTCGGACATCCGTTTCTCAAACACCATGTAGTGTGAGAAATCCAATGGAGGAGATCGAGTCTTGCGGTGAAAAGTGCACAAACCTCTGTAGAGTGTACAAACTAATCATGGTTAGCCGTGTCCCCGGTTATGGACGTTTTGAGTATCTAGTACTTGGATTATCATGTGAATCTCAGCATGTTACTTAAATTAATTATGTTTGGGTTTAATGATGATGCTTAATTGGGATTGAGTTGGGTGAACCTTCTCAATGTTTAACAACCACCATGATAGTTAAATAAAATTTATTCCTTTGTTGTAGGGGAAAATTGGCTTTATGCAAAACTATAACCATAGAGCTTTCCACCAGCCATATATGCATGTAGTGATAGCATTATTCTATTCATTACTCCCTATGTGTTACATTGCCAGCATATTCCATGTGCTGACCCGTTTTCGAGCTACAACGTTCATGTTGCAGATTTTTTAGACGACGAGTAAGGTGCCTTAGGTCATGGTCTTTCACTCAGTGATGTCGTTGGAGTTGATGGACTCGCTTTATCTTCCAAGCCTTCCGCTATTATCGTTATTAGATGGCCTTAAGCCATATTTATTGTAATAAGTTCTCTTTTGAGACAATCGATGTAATAAGTGTGTGATTGCTACTCTGTTATAAATCCTTCAAGTACTGTGCATGTCAGCATTACCGATCCAGGGATGACACTGATGCACAGAGATCAGACTGTTTGAGGTCTGGTCGCTACAAGATGGTATCAGAGCACACGCTGACTATAAGACACGTCCACTAAGCTAAAGCCCTAGATCACTACTCTCTTCTCATTTCTGACTACTCTCCTTTTCTACTCTTTAGGATGGCAGATGCAAGGAACAAGTTCACGCAACCGGATGAAGATACACCCTTTGGACGCCACTTGAAGGAAGTCACTAGATACCTGAATATCGAAGTACCAAGCTTCACCAGGACCTACATCGCCACTTTACCAAAAGAGGAGTGTTGGATGATTCAAGTTCAAGTTCCAGGAAGGACGTTCATGCCAGTCACTGGGCCCATAGAGTTTTCCTTTGATGCACCAACCTGGAGTCTAGGAAAGAGCATGGCAGCCCACATCACCATGGGACGCATTGGAGAAGTTTACCACAAGAATCTCAAGGATACTATTTACCAGATTTGTGGGCGCCGAGATGAGCAATGGGAGATGATCAGCACTAGGAAGGATAGGTCCATTGCAGCTTTCATCCATGAGTTAAACCAGCACATTTGACGCCAGGAGAACCAGATGTGCACAGGCATGATAGATCTGAAGAAGGCAATGACCAAGATCACGGAACTGGAAGAAGAACTCAAGTCTACACGTGATGGATAAGAAGAGGAAATGACGACACTCGTGGAGAAGAATGATGACCTGAAGAAGAAGAAGCTAAAAGTATTCATGGGATTTCCCGCGCTAGGAGGAGAAGACGATGATTGCACTTGCCCGGAGAACTACATCATCATCGACGACACCGACTCGGACCCCGACGATAGCGATGATGACTATGTTGATGAAGCTGGAGCAGATATCATGGAGTCTTCGACCGATCAATTTTTCTGGTCGACCACCATAACAGTAGTAGTGTTCCCCCATGTATATAGTATAGTCCGAGCACTTTTGTAACGATAGCTAGACCGTTGTATGCCCTTGTTTGAATTGATTTAAGTGATATTGTTTGTGTTTGTCTCATGTGCATATGGGTAGTGTTTTCTCTCTAGACCTCATTCTATTTTGTTTTCTCATCCTTTCTAAACCCTCAGATGCCTCCGAGACGTGACAATGGATTTGCTTTCCCACCGGAGCTCACTTAGTTGATCCTGCAGCAGAATGCATTAATGCAGATACTAGTCCAGAATCAGAATCAGGGGAACAACAACAACAACAACCCACCACCACCACCACCTATTAATCACTTAGCCCGTTTCTTGAGGCTGAATCCGCCGGTGTTCTCCAGTAGCACCGAGCCGATAGTTGCAGTTGATTGGCTCCGCAAGATTGGAAGGGAGTTAACCACTGCAGGATGCACAGATGTGGAGAGAGTGCTTTTTGCCGCACATCAGCTTGATGGACCCACAACATCATGGTGGGTGAATTTCACAGCCACTTAACCCATCGACACTGTCACATGGGATCAGTTTCAACAAGCTTTCCGTACTACCCATGTTTTAGCAGGAGCTATGGCCATGAAGAAGCGTGAGTTTCGCAACTTGCGCCAAGGAGGACGTACAGTTGGCCAGTATGTGCATGATTTTAGTAAGCTAGCATGTTATGCCCCAGATGACGTTTCTACGGATGCAGCTAAGCAGGAGAAGTTTCTGGAAGGACTAAATGATGAGTTGAACATGCGGTTGATGGTGGCAACCTTCAACAACTACCAGGAGTTGGTAGACCGAGCTCTCATGATTGAAGGGAAACAGCAGCAGATTGACAGCCGCAAGAGGAAGTATGGACAAGGGAAGTACAATTCTGGAGCTCAGCAGAAGCCTCATTTTACCCAGAACTTGGGAGGACCTTTTCGACATACCCATGGAGGTCACAATCATAATGGACGGAGTTTGCACAACCACATTGGCCCCAAGAATGGCAATGGGAATGGAGGAAGCAACGGCCAAAACCGTACCAACCCATCAACCCCAGCCAAGAAAGACCTGAGCCACGTCACTTGCTACAATTGCCAGAAGACTGGACATTACGCCAATGAATGTCCTGAAGCTAAGAATGGAAATGGCAATGGAAGCTCTGGGAAGAAGCCGAACCCTTTCAACAGGGGACAGGTGAACCACGTTAACGTGGAGGAGGTAGAAGCCCAGCCAGATGCAGTAATAGGTAAGTTTTTGGTTAGGTCATTTACTGCAATCGTTCTTTTTGATATTGGTGCATCGCATTCATACATATCAAGGGGAATTGTGGATAAGTATAAACTGCCAACCCAAGCCCTTAGGCCACCCATGTTTGTAACCTCGCCAGGAGCAGAGTATATGGCTAGTCTATGGTGTGATCGGTTACCATTAAGGATTGGTAACTACGTGTTTCCCTCAGACCTAATAGTATTGGAGTCACAAGAACTGGATGTGATATTAGGCATGGATTGGTTATCGAAGTATGGAGGGAACATTGACTGCGCCAGTAAGTCGATTTTGCTTACCACCCTAGAAGGAAGAACGATCAAGTATGTATCCCCGCATGTGCCAAAGAGGACTCAAGTGAATTCCTTACCAGGAGTTGTACAGGAGGAAGTACTAGTGGTGAAGGTTTCCCTGACATATTTCTAGCAGAGTTGCCAGGCATGCCACCGGATAGAGACATTGAATTTTTGATTGAGCTTTTGCCGCACAGGGCAAATATCTAAGAGACCGTACAGGATGCCCGCAAAGGATTTGGAGGAAATTAAGAAGCAGATTAAGGAGTTACTGGATAAAGGCTATATTCGCCCAAGTTCGTCACCTTGGGGATCACCAGTGCTTCTAGTGGAGAAGAAGGACGGATCATTGAGGATGGTTGTTGATTATCGAGGATTGAATGAAGTGACAATCAAGAACAAGTACCTACTACTGATGATCAACGATTTGTTTAACCAGTTGCAAGGAGCTAAGGTATTTTCCAAGATCGATCTGCGATCAGGATACCACCTGCTAAAGATTCGATAGCAGGATATACCTAAGACGGCTTTTACCACCAGGTATGGGCTATATGAGTATACCGTTATGTCATTTGGTCTGACTAACGCACCAACCTATTTCATGAACATGATGAACAAGGTGTTTATGGAGTTTCTGGATACGTTCGTCGTGGTGTTCATTGATGATATTTTGGTCTACTCGAAGAATGAAGAGGGGCATAAGGAGCATTTGCGTTTGGTACTTGGGAAGCTCAGAGAACATCAACTATATGCCAAGTTCAGCAAGTGTGAGTTTTGGTTGAAGGAAGTTGGTTTTCTTGGACATGTTATATCCGGATAGGAATAGAAGTAGACCCCACCAAGGTCATCACTGTGACAAATTGGGAAGCACCCACATCGGTTGGAGAGATCCGAAGTTTTCTTGGACTCGCAGGATACTACCGGAGGTTCATTGAGAATTTCTCGAAGATTGCAAAACCCATGATGGAGTTGTTGAAGATGGACACCAAGTTCAAATGGACTGAGGAATGTAAAACCAGTTTCTAGGAGTTGAAGAAACGTTTGGTTACATCACTGGTGTTGATTCTGCCAGATCAGTGCAAGGATTATGAAGTATATTGCGACACTTCTCGTCGAGGACTTGGAGCAGTGCTTATGCAGGAGGGAAGAGTTGTTTTGTATGCCTCACGACAACTTAAGCCCCATGAGCTAAATTATGCCACACATGATTTGGAGTTAGCAGCCGTGGTGCATGCGTTGAAGACATGGAGACATTTTCTCATCGGAAACCATTGCGAGGTGTAGAAGGATCACAAGAGTTTGAGGTACATCTTCACACAGAAGGAATTGAATCTCAGGCAAAGGAGATGGTCGGAGCTCATTAAGGATTATGATATGAGGTTGCATTATCATCCAGGAAAGGCTAACGTAGTGGCCGATGCATTGAGCCGCAAGAGCCATGTCAACACCCTCATGACTGGAGAGTTACCGAAGGAGTTAGCCGAGGATCTTCATGAGCTATGTTTGGAGATAGTTATAGTTCCGAGAGGCTATGTAGCAGCGTTGGAGATCCAGTCTACTTTGATGGATAAGATCAAAGAAGCTCAAAAGACTGACAAGGAGATTGCCGAGATAAAGGAGAAGATGAGCAAAGCAAAAGCTAAGGGATTTCGTGAGGATGAGCACGATACCCTATGGTTTGAGGACCGTGTTTATGTGCCTAATGACTCGGAGATCGGGCAGTTGATTTTGCAGAAGGCCCATGATTCACCGTATTCGTTCACCCAGGAAACACCAAGATGTATCTGGATTTGAAGGACACTTTCTGGTGGACCGGAATGAAGAAGGATATTGCAGAGTATGTAGCAGTTTGTGATGTATATCAGAGAGTGAAGGCAGAGCATTAGAAGCTAGCAGGATTGCTACAGCCATTGCCGATACCCGAATGGAAGTGGGATAAGCTAGGCATGGATTTTATCACGGGATTGCCTAGGACTCGTTCAGGCTATGACTCGATATGGGTTGTAGTCGATCGTTTGACGAAGGTAGCTCATTTCATCCCAGTGAAGACTACTTACCCCAGTGCTAAGTTGGCAAAGATATACATGACCAGGATCGTATGTCTGCATGGAGTTCCGAGGACCATTGTATCAAATAGAGGAACCCAGTTTACCTCAAAGTTCTGGAATCAGTTACACGAAACTTTGGGTACCAGGCTAGAGTTCAATACAGCCTTTCATCCACAGACGGATGGCCAGACCGAGAGAGTCAATCAGATTCTGGAGGACATGTTGAGAGCTTGTGCGCTAGATTATGGATCTAGTTGGGACGGCAATTTGCCATATGCAGAGTTCTCTTACAACAATAGTTATCAATCCAGTTTGAAGATGGCCCCTTTCTAAGCTTTGACGGAAGGAGGTGCAGGACACCATTGTTGTGGGATGAAGTTGGAAACTGCCAATTGTTTGGACCAGATTTGATTAAAGAGTCTGAAAAGAAGGTTAACCTGATTCACGATAGACTCAAGGTAGCCCAGTCTAGGCGGAAGAGCTATGCAGATTCTGAATGAAAGGAGACAGTTTACGAAGTCGGAGACAGAGTTTATCTTCGTATGTCCCCACTTCGAGGAGTTAAGCGTTTTGGAGTTAAGGTAAAGTTAGCACCACGTTTTGTGGGACCGTACAAAGTTTTGGAGCGTATGGGAGAAGTTCCTTACAAGCTAGAGTTGCTTGAAGGATTGTCAGGAGTTCACGATGTGTTCCATGTTTCCCAGCTGAAGAAGTGCCACGCAGAGATGGCCGATATACCTCTGAGAGATATAGTGCCACTGGAAGCGATTCAGTTGGATAGTGATTTGACATATGAGGAGAAACCAGTCAAGATTCTCGAGTTTGCCAGCCGAGTCACAGGCAGCAAGGTTATCATGTTCTGCAAAGTTCAGTGGAGCCACCATACCGAGGATGAAGCCACCTGGGAGCGAGAGGATGACCTACTGAAGGACCACCCTCACCTATTTTCTAGCCAACCCAAATCTCGAGGGCGAGATTCATCTTAAGGGAGGTAGGTTTGTAACATCACAAATTTTCAATTTGGAATGTTATACATTAGATCATCATTGCATATCATATTTTATTGCATTTTGGCTTGATCCTAGAAATTCTACGCAACTCAAGGACCCACAGAGAGAGTTGGGGATTTCGTTATTTTCAAATTTGAGTTTTCTCAAATTTTGAAAGTAGGATCTTTTGATTATATTTATTTTAACTTTGTACATTTCTATTGTAAAAATAAGAGAGAGGGAATAAAATGACTTTCCCAAAATAAAGAAATATTGGAGATTTAATAATAAAATCAAATATGATTTTATATCGCAGTTTTATTGCTATTTTATTTGAATTAGGATAAATACGTGTTTTTCAAAATTGCATTTTAGGCCCAAATAAATTTTCATCTGGTCCAGCTTATTTTTAGAGGACGGGGAAAATTTATTTCGGGATTTTTGAAGTTCGTTTAATATTTCTTTTCTTTCTTTTTCTACACGTCGGAATTATTTTAAAAAAAAGTCAAACCGACTCCGGGTCGTACCCGAGCGGGACTCCGCCCGGGGAGGGGGCTTTATAAGCCGGGCCCCCCCTTGCCTCAAAGCCCACACCGCCGCCCAGCCGCCGCTGCCCGCCAGAGCCGCCGCCCCGCGCCGCCGCCGGAGCCGCCGCCTGTCCCGCCGCCGCTCGTAGCCGCCGCCGCCGGAGCCTGTAGCCGCCGCCGCCTTGCCGGAATCCTCACCGGACCAGAGGTAGCCGTCGCCGTTTTTTTATAAAATCGTTCGTTTTTTTAAAAATCCTAGGTCCATTTTTTTAGATCGGTTCGTCAGTTTTCCTCGGTTTAGTTTATTTAGCGGACATTCATCCGTACGTTCGTTTTAACGAACGGTTTTCATCATTTAGCCACATACAGCGAACGTTCGTTCGTTAGCCTGTTCGTCCGTTTTTCTTTTTCTTGGATTTTTTGCGATTATTTTCGATCGTGATTTCTGATCCGATTTTCGTTTTAGTATAACTTTTCGCTCGTTTATCGGAACCAGTCAAATCAAGCGCCTAGAGTTTCATCTCGAAACCCTCTTTCTGTTTAACCAACTCAAACAAGTTTTTGCTACTATAAAATTTGACTTAGGTCCAGTTTAGTAAATGAATCTTGTTTCCTTTGCCGTTTGAGTTTCGTTGCTTCGTTTGATTTGATTCTTTTCGCAAACTAGAGTTCTTAAGTTGAACTTTCTAGTTATATCTCTAATTTGAGTTTTACCCATGCATTAGATGAGTGCTTATTGTATGCTTGTATGTTTGCGATAGAGTACCCGGAGTGCGCAGCTTGCTACTACGAGTCTCTAGGTTTCACGGATCATCAGCAAGGCAAGTAACACTTTGATCATACCTCTTTGCTATCCAGTTTTATTGCATTAGATCAATCCTCAAAGAATTGCATGGTTAGGATCCGATTAATATGTGGGTTTTGGGAAGTAGATGAGGTAGAACCTATGCCCTGTTTACAATCAAAACTTTGGGAGTTACTTCTATGTTTGCTTATATTGCTATGCTATGCTAGTAGACGTGGATTGGGTGAGTGTATCCATGACAGATGTGAGATTGTTAATTAATGGTTTACTTAAGGTGGCAACTTTAATACACATCTGGGTGGATTGAGGCAAGTGGGGAACCCAGTGTTGCCTGTATTTTTTGGAAATCCTGGGGTACCGTGTGATTCTCCTATGGACCGCCACCCAGGCTCAAAGGGATCATGAGATTATTCATGCTGGAAACTTACGTGTGCAGCCGCAAGCTACTATGGGCTCTAGCATAGTTGATTAAGTCATGTGAACTCTTACAGTGGTAGACTAGCAGATGTAGGGGATGTAGGTGGTACTGTCTACCCATCATAAGGTGCCAACGCTTCTGAAAGACTATGTCTCGGACATCCGTTTCTTAAACACCATGTAGTTCGAGAAATCCAACGGAGGAGATCGAGTCTTGCGGGGAAAAGTGTGCAAACCTCTGCATAGTGTACAAACTAATCATGGTTAATCGTGTCCCCGGTTATGGACGTTTTGAGTATCTAGTACTTGGATTATCATGTGAATCTCATCATGTTACTTCAATTAATTCTGTTTAGGTATAATGATGATGCTTAATTGGGATTGAGTTGGGTGAACCTTCTCAATGTTTAACAACCACCATGATAGTTAAATAAAATTTATTCCTTTGTTGTACGGAAAAATTGGCTTTATGCAAAACTGTAACCATAGAGCTTTCCACCAGCCATATATGCATGTAGTGATAGCATTATTCTATTCATTACTCTCCATGTGTTACATTGCCAGCATATTCCATGTGCTGACCCGTTTTCGGGCTACAACGTTCATGTTGCAGACTTTTCAAACAACGAGTAAGGCGCCTTAGGTCGTGATCTTTCACTCAGTGATGCCGTTTTCGGACTCGCTTTATCTTCCAAGCCTTTCATTGTTATCGTTATTAGATGGCCTTAAGCCATATTTATTGTAATAAGTTCTCTTTTGATACATTCGATGTAATAAGTGTGTGATTGCTACTCTGTTGTAAATCCTTCAAGTACTGTGCGTGTCAGCATTCCTCACCAGGGATGACACTGATGCATAGAGATCAGACTGTTTGAGGTCTAGTCGCTACACCTAGTTCAGGGGCTACTGAGGGAGCCCTGGATTAAGGGGTCCTCGGACGGCCGGACTATGTAGCATGGGCCGGACTGTTTGGCCGTGAAGATACAAGACAGAAGACTCTCTCCCGTGTCCGGATGGGACTCTCCTTGGCGTGGAAGGCAAGCTTGGCACCCGGATATGAAAATTCCTTTCTCTGTAACTGACTTTGTACAACTCTAGTCCCCTCCGGTGTCTATATAAACTAGAGGGCTTAGTCCGTAGAGGCAATCATAATCATATAGGCTAGACTTCTAGGGTTTTAGCCATTACGATCTCATGGTAGATCAACTCTTGTAATATTCATATTCATCAAAATCAATCAAGTAGGAAGTAGGGTATTACCTCCATAGAGAGGGCCCGAACCTGGGTAAACATCTTGTCCCCCGCCTCCTGTTACCATCAACCTTAGACGCACAGTTCGGGACCCCCTACCCGAGATCCACCGGTTTTGACACCGACAGCGGGGAAGAAGATCTGAGGTGGTGAAAGACAGTCTGGAGGGCGGATCCCTGCTGTGGTGAATCCTTCTATCATTGGAGCAGCTGAGCTGGGGTGGACCACAATGCAACATGAGCAGGACAAACCACATAAGGTTTTCTTTGACACATATCTATAACAGAAGCAATTATGTAAGGGCTTGTTTGAATTGGAGGATTCTAACAATAAAGGGATAGGAAATACAAAGGAATAGGATAGGAATGCACGTGCAAAATAGAGAATTTTAAAACACAGGATTTCTGCCAATCTGGGTGTTTTCTTCACAAGAATTGGAAGATCATAGGAATGCAAAGAAGCATGGTGAGATTAAGTCAAACCATAAGAAAATGTACAATTATAATGCTATTATGCTACTACCTCTTACTCTTGTGCTTCATGAATAGGAATTTGAAAAGGAGGACAAGTGGATATTAAAATTCCTACGTTTTTCTTTCAAGGAGACACTAAAGGAACACATCCTACAATTTTCCTTTGCTCCATTCCATTGAACCAAATGCATGAATAGTAGTACCATAGGAAACTTTCCAATTCCTATGTTTTTTCTTCACTTTCCTTTCAAGCACTGGCGATTCTAGTAGGCACGCTTGAACAGGGAAAAGCCTACACTCAAAAAATGTTTTTGTTCTACTTCTACTACTTTGGACCCAGGCCACTGCCCTACTAGCTCAACTCCCACGCCCACCTACAAATGCATAGCTCAAACGTGCATAAACAAATAATGATGGCATTTGAGAGAGTCCATCACAGATAGCTAAGTTGCCTGGTTCCTCACTACTTTTCATAAAGTAGGAGAAACTAATTGTATTTCATGCTACTATGTGTGCTCGGTGGACAATATATATAACATGTAGAGTAAAAAAGCGATGCAACAAGTGTACAACCTCTTTCGCGAAGCCATGTTGATCTCAGCATGATTGGATTGGTCGGTGAGGATGCTCCGACTGATGTGGCTGTCGGAGGAGGGGAA
The DNA here is from genome assembly GCF_002162155.2 of Triticum dicoccoides. NCBI lineage: Eukaryota > Viridiplantae > Streptophyta > Magnoliopsida > Poales > Poaceae > Triticum > Triticum dicoccoides. The sequence goes on along the minus strand of NC_041387.1, from coordinate 161,468,847 downwards.
GAAGATCTTAGGCATTTGGAGATAGAGCCGAGGGTACTACTCCACTGTGACGGAGGGTTTTCTTGTTGGAGTAGCTCTTGTGAGTTGTATGACGGCGAGGCTGAAGCGGGACAAGAGAGACAATGTTAACCTAAGTGGAATTCTAATAGCATCTCCAATAGATGATGTAAAATACATAACCACAAAGGGATAGATGTAAAATACATAACCACAAAGGGATAGATGTAAAATACATCAGCCGCTCATCTCTCAACTTAACTGTCATAACTGAATTTAACTATGAACTGAATTTTACTATCGAAACTGAATTTCACTATCGAAACTGAACACACTAGTAGCAGAAAAGTAGCAGCAGCGCCCAGAGCAGCAGCATGTGTGAGAGCTGGGGCAGCAGATCATGAAGCAGCATCTCAGGTAGCAGCTGCAGGGGCTCGAGCGAGAGCAGGATCTGTTGCTCGTGCAGTAGCGGCGCAAGCAACAGAAAGAGTAAGAGCAGACTAGGCAGGGGACCAAGAGCAAGAGCAGAGCAGCATCACGAGCGAGAGCCAAAGCAGCAGTAGTTGCTACTGATGTGGACGTCGCCACCAAGGGAGCGACCCCGTGGAGGAAGTGGCCGGCAACGCCGCCGTAGATGGAGCCGCGCCATGTTGGCTCGGGACCGAGCGCCGGCAACATCATGAGATTGAATCAAGAAGGAAAGTGTAGAACCTCTTTGGTGGCGCCGATAAGGCCTCAGCTTCATCTGAGGAGTCGGTGATGGTGCTGCTCTTCTAGTGGTGCAGGTGAAGACAACACTGTGGGAATGGAGGTGGCGCAAAAGACGAGGCGAACATCGGGGCATCTCCTCGGAGGTGGAGGATGGTGTGGCTGAACCAACGGGACGATGAGATTGATGACGGATCCTCATCCGGTACGGTGGATGAGGGACGTCGAGGTGTTGCTATGATGACGTCGTCGGGAAGAGGCTCTGGCTGGGTGGCGGACGGAGGAGGGTGTGGGGCTTCACGGGTTTTCGCGACCTTGGTGTACAAATGGGAGCGGAGGGGATGGTAGGGGGAACCATGGCTTAGGGATGCGCTGATGTCTACTACGCAACCTTCTTCTTGTAGACTCGTGTTGGGCCTCCAAGTGGAGAGTTTTGTAGGACAGTAGCATTTTTCCCTCAAGTGGATGACCTAAGGTTTATCAATCCATGGGAGGCGTAGGATGAAGATGGTCTCTCTCAAACAACCCTACAACCAAATGACAAAGAGTCTCTTGTGTCCCCAACACACCCAATACAGTAGAAAATGATGAATCACTTCGTGCCGACCTGTTGCCCATAAACTTTCCTGCCTCATATGTATAGGTGCACTAGTTCGGTGAAGAGATGGTGATACTAGTGTAATATGGATAGTAGATAAATGGTTTTGCAATCTGAAAATATAAAATAGCAAGGTAACTAGTAACAAAAGTGAGCACAAACGGTATTGCAATGCTTGGAAATAAGGCCTAGGGTTCATACTTTCACGAGTGCAAAGTCTCTCAACAATGATAACATAATTGGATAATATAACAATCCCTCAACGCGCAACAAAGAATCACTCCAAGTTTCTATCAGAGAATGTAGGACGAAAACGTGCATCAACCCCTATGCATAGATTACCCCAATGTCACCTCTGGAATTCGCGAGTTGAGTGCCAAAACGTAGATCAAGTAAATCAATAGAACATCCCATTGTCACAACAGATATCCCATCGCAAGACAAACATCAAGTGTTCTCAAATCCAATACTCAATCAAAAATAATGAAATCTCAAAGAGCAAGACTCAATTCATCACAAGAAGGTAAAGGGGGAGAAACACGGTAGGATACAACTATAACAACAAAGCTCACAGTACATCAAGATCGTGCAAAATAAAGAAAACGAGAGTGAGATCAAACACATAGCTACTGGTACATACCCTCAGCCCCGAGGGTGAACTACTCCCTCCTTGTCATGGAGACCGCCGGGATGATGAAGATGGCGGCCTACGATGCTGATTTCCCCCTCCGGTAGGATGCCGGAACGGGCTCCTGATTGGTTTTTCATGGCTACAGAGGCTTGCGGTGGCGGAACTTCTGATCTAGGGTTCTTTTTGGAGGTTTCTATATTTATAGGAATTTTTGGTGTTGGTATCACATCAAGGGAGTGCCCGAGGGGCCCACAAGACATGGGGGTGTGCCCTAGGGGGTGGGCATGCCCCTAGGCTTGTGGCCTCCTCGGTCATTTCCTGGCCCAGCTCCGGTGCTTTGGGGGTCTCTTTTGGTCCATAAAAAATCACCGTAAATTTTCAGGCCATTCTGAGAACTTTTATTTCTCCACAAAAAATGACACCACGGTAGTTCTGGTGAAAACAACGTCAGTCCGGGTTAGTTCTAATCAAATCATACCAAAACCATATAAAATTTGTAAAAATGGCATGAATACTTCCTAAATTATAGATACGTTGGAGACGTATCAGCATCCCTAGGCTTAATTCATGCTCATCCTCGAGTAGGTAAATGATAAAAGAAAGAATTTATGAAGTGTGAATGCTAGCAAGTGTACAAATTTGATCAACGATAATTTTAATCACTTTTTCTAGCATCAATATAAATCATAAAATAGTTGCTCATCTCATAAAACTTTTCATGATCAAGTAACAAGCTATTCACATGTTAAATCATAGACCATAAACTTTCTTGAAACTAACAAACTATGTCTCAGTCATCAACCAATTGCAATTCATCTTATTTTCAGGAAGGGTCTATGTAAGAGCTTTGATTTAGAAAATTCCAGATACTCAACTATCATATAGTCTTGTATGATTGCTGATACGCAAAGCATATTTTTAGAACAAATAGCATCCATCGAACACAAAGAAAGATAGGGGCTTAATGTTTTGCCTTCCAACTTAATTATCATGTAGATAATTGTCAACAATAATAATTCATGATCAAATATATTTGAATGGCCATATATGCTTGGATCTTTCCCCACCACATGGTACTTGCCAACTAGAGAATAATTGAAGTTGAAATGAGAAGGAATACTACTGACTCTTGCATAAAAGTAAAAGATAGGCCCTTCGCAGAGGGAAGTAGGGATTTTTAGAGGTGGCAGAGCTCAAAACTTTTAGAACAGTGATGGATATAATTTTGAGAGGTATGCTTTCATTGTCAACGTAACAACCAAGAGTTCCCAATATCTTCCATGCTAGACACATTATAGGCGGTTCCCAAATAGAAAGGCAATTTTTTTACTCCCCCTCCACCAACAATAAAACTCCACGGCTAGCCAAATCCACTAGTACCGTCCATACCAACAATAGTCCTGGGGGAGTTCTGTTTGATTAGTATATTTTGATTTGATTTTGAGCATGGAACTGGGCATCCCGATTAACAGCCACTTTCTCGTGAATGACAAGTGGATAAACACTCATCGTGAGAATAACTCCATAGCATGGAAGATACTGATAGCCCCTAGTCGCTAAATGAGAGATTCAGGCATACAAAAAAGATTATTATTTGAAGGTTTATTGGCACATGCAAATTTACTTGGAACGACAGGTAAATACCGCATATAGGTAGGTATGGTGGACTCATATGACATAACCTTGAGTTTAAGGAAGTGGATGCACAAGCAGTGTTCCCGCTTAGTACAAGTGAAGGCTAGCAAAAGATCCTAAGCATGCACCACATGTTGGAGGATCCATAACATTATAATTTCTATACAAATATACCCAAACATAACTCATTATGTTGTCTTCCATGTCCAACTTCGACTAATTTGCTCAAGTTTGAAAATAATTATAGAAGATGTAGAAAATAGTATATTTATATGCGAAGCCTCTCTTCCTTCAATATTCTTTCATGAATTGTTCAAGTGACCAATGCTATGTTTCTTAACTTTCAATAAATTTTGCTACCTATACCTCTTATATGTGAAGTCATTACTCAACATGGGATAATCATATAAAACATATATAATTTCAGATTTATGATATCCAATTCATTCAACCATTTACTCATAGGATATAAGTGAAGCATGAGAGTAAATGACAAACTACTCCAAAAGGCATGAGCGAAGATCAATGAGTAGTTGAAAAATTATGTAGCTATATGAAGACTCTCTCTCATTTAAAAATTTCAGATCTTAAGTATTTTATTCAAACAACAAGAAAAACAAAATAAAATGACATTCCAAGGATAGCACATATCATGTGAAGAAGCAAAAACATAGGCTCAACCAAAACTGACCGATCATTGTTGAAGAAGAAAGGTGTGATGCCAACTGGGGCATCCCCAAGCTTAGATGCTTCAGACTTCTTGAAATATTAACTAGGGATGCCTTGGGAATCCCTAATCATGAACTTTTGTGTCTCCTTAATTCCTTTTATATCACGGTTTCCCTAAATCTTTAAAACTTCATCCACACAAAACTCAACAAGAACTCGTCAGATAAGTTAGTATAAATCAAATGCAAAACATTATCATTATCTACTGTAGGAAATACCAAAAATTGTTATTTAACATTGCATACTAAATGCCTCTCCATATTTAATACTGCTATCCTCAAATAGAATCATTAAAAAAGCAAACATATGCAACCAATGCAAGCATAACAGCAATCTGTCTAAACATGCTAGTCTATGAAGAATGCAAGAATATTCATACTTATTTAACTCCAAACATTCTGAAAATTTACCACACTGTACAAAAATTATCATATCTTATTGTGTACAAATTACAATATTTTATCACATTTTGACATTTTTAAAGAATTTAGAAAATGATAGATAACTTTCTGTTTTCAAAACAGCAACATATAGACTTGCAAATTGAGTATGGTAAAGGCTATACTTGACCGTTTTATTGAACTAAATGATGCAAAAATTTATTCTAAATAACAACAAGAAAATCCTAATAAAATCAAATGATGATGCAAGCAACACTCATATCATGTGACGAATGAAAATATACTCCAAGTGAGGTTACCGATAATGTTGAAGACGAAAGAAGGGATGCCTTTCGGGGCTAAAATATTACCTTGGATCTTCCTTGAATATTACCTTGGGCTGCCTTAGACATCCCCAAGCTTACAGTATTGCCACTCCTTATTCTCCTCATGTCGATATCTCACCCCAAAACTTGTAAACTTCAAGCACACTAAACTTAATGGAACTTCATGAGATGTGTTAGTATAATAGAGCAAATCATTCACTTGGGTACTGTCAAAGACAAGATTCATAATTTTCCTCACAATATTCCTTCTGTACCTTATCATTTCCACAAATTATCCCACTCAATATAAACTATGGAAACACTAAAACAAGCAAACTATGCATTGAAAACAGAAGTTGTCAACAACAGGACAGTATGTAATGATCTGAACAAGAACCATACTTCTGTTACTCCAAAAATTCTAAAAAATTAGGACAACATAGGAAATTTGTATATAAATCATGTGTAAAGACATTAAGAATTTTATCATGCTCCAGTGAATTTAAAAATCCTGTTACTGGAAGCAAATGTTTCTGTTTTTGCACAAAATCAAGTCAACTATCATCCACACTATCCCAAAGGCTTTACCTGACACTTTATTGAAACAAAAGCTATAAAACATGATTACTACATCAGCTTAATCATACAAACACACAAAAACAGTAGGTATAAATGTTGGGTTGTCTCCCAATAAGTGCTTTTCTTTAATGCCTTTCTAGCTAGGCATGATGATTTCAATTATGCTCACATAAAAGTAAATAATTGAAACATAACGGGAGCATAATGAAGCATATAAATAACACATTTAAGTGTAACCCACTTCCTATGCATAGGGATTTTATGAGCAAACAATTTGTGGGAACAAGAATCAACTAGCATAGGAAACTAAAAAAAGCAAAACTTCAAGATTTTCAACACATAGAGATGGAACTTTATATTATTGAGATATGTAAAAGCATATGTTCCTCTCTCATAATAACTTTTAGTAGCATCATGAATGAATTAAACAATATAACTATCACATAAATCATTCTTTTGATGATCTACAAGTATAGAAATTTTATTACTCTCCACATAAGCAAATTTCTTCTCATTCGAAAAAGTGGGAGTATCATAAGAAACTTGAATACTATAAATTGTTTCCATATTAAAAGAGTAATGTTCACAAAAAGGATAGTCATAATTATGACAAGTTTTATAAATACAATCATCACTACTTTTTATAACATAAGTGTCATCTCAATAATCATCATAAGTAGCAACTTTGTTCTCATCATAATCAATTGAAACCTCTTCCAAGATAGTGGAATCATTACTAAATAAAGTCATGACCTCTCCAAATCCACTTTTATCATTATAATAAGATTCAACACCCTCCAAAATAGCGGGATCATTATTATCTAAAGTTGACACTCTTCCAAACCTACTTTCATAAATATTGCAATCATCATAAATAGGAGGCATGCTAACGTCATAATAAATTTGCACATCCAGACTTGGTTGGACTAAAAATATCATCTTCATAAAGCATATCATCCCCAAGCTTGGGACAAACATTAATTTCAGCAAATAAATTCTCAAACATGTCATTCTCACAAAATATAGCATCCCCAAGCTTGTGGCTTTGCATATCATAAGCCTAATCACTCTCATTATTAATAGTATGAATAGCACCAATAGTATAGCAATTATTATCATCACAATTTTGTAAATTGGTGCCAAAAATATTTTCAAGATTATAAGAAGTACCATTATTTTCCCAATCATAATCAACACAATGAGTAATACACATAACAAAATCATCCTCAATAGTTTCTTCGGACATCGAACCATAAGACAAAGAATCAATATCATCATCATGTATATCATCGTACACAATTATTCTTGATTCATTCTCATGAGGTATAACAATAATTGGAGCAACATCATTTGGGAGGGATACCTTTTTACCTTTGCTTCTTCGTCTTTTATTTTTCTTCTCCACATCATGTGTGGGTTTAATCAATTTTTTTGAGCTCCTTATTGATGATATTGGTTGCATAGGAAGCTTATTCTCGTAACATGTTTCATCATGAGAGACAATAGGAGGGATAGTGGAGAGCTTTACCCTTTCATTAGCATTTCTTTTATATTCTAATGATTTTCCCATCTTTCTATAGTTGGCAATATAAGCATTCTCATTGCAATTTACCACACATAACATATAGATTTCTTTAATAGTAGTTTCAACATGGTCGGTGAATATGAATGCTTCAAACCAACTATTTTTATGTGACAATTCTTCACACCCGAAAAATAAACAAAGTTGATTATAAAGTTCAAGGGTGATCAAGTTATTGCAATCAAGGTAGTCAGAATCCCGATTCGACTGCTAGAATCCTACGACTTCACGACCCTATAGAAGCATGTCGATCCAAATCCCACTATGAATCCGGATCAGGTAGAATCCATGTTGGGTCGCGATCCAAATCATAGAATCCTGTACAAAATTGTACAATCCCGACTATGCTATGGACTATATCCGATTCTACTAACTTACCTAAGCCATTTGTTTAGTTGTAGCAAAATAGTATGCCATCATCCAAACCCCTTTTCATATACCTCATGGACCTTTATTCCCCTCCCAAGTCCAAACGCTTAGCCGTAGACACCTTTGATCTAGCTCTCAGAAACCCAAGATCGAAATTGAGGACCAGGCTGGTCGACATATGGAATTGGCGTGAAAAGGAGGATGCTTCAAAATTGATCGGAGAAGGAGATCAAGACCCTTCAAGGTTTAGCACTGTAGGCCAGATAGACAAGTGATCGACTATTCCTGCACTCTAAAAAGAACATAAGTATATTTCATGCATTGAAGGTTTAAATGTCCTACATATTTCCCTCTGATATATGTTCCATACATGCAAGCTAGATGGTAGGTTAGCCATAAAAAGAAGTGGAATACAACTAGCATTGATGTGTACGTTATTTGCTCCATATTTCATGTCAAAACTCTCTAGAACCCATATAAATATCTTGTGTGCATACGGAATATCTTATTTGAGTAAATCAAGTAGAATCCTCGATTGCACGACTCGATCTTACGACTCGATTCTGTCCGAGGAAAACCGATCCGACTCCGAATCCCGACTCTGACTACCTTGATTGCAATATTTGGCCACGATTCGATCATGAAATAGTATGCATTGAGAATTAAGATGACCAACTCTATAGCAAAGTTCACAAGTATTAGGATGAAGTGAGCATAATTTTGTAGAAAATTTATCTATCATGTTAAGCCACTGATTGGTTTCATCATGTTTATACTTCTTACAAAATCTATCATCCCTATAAGTCATGTCTTCACAAACTCTATGCACTCCACAAAAATTGACATGCTTATAAGAAACATCTTTATCATGACAAGTTCAATCAGCATTGGTATCATGAATATTCATAGCAAGCACACTAACAACATTGCAATCATGCTCATCATTCAAAGATTTAGTGCCAAACATTTTATTAACTTCTTCTAACACTTGATCACAATTTTCCTTTCCATCACTTTCCTGACAGACATTAAAAAGATGAAGCATATGAGGCAACCTCAATACCATGTTTTGTAGTTTTCTTTTATAGACTAAAGTACTGATAAAAAAAGAAACTAGAAGATTGAATTGCAAGATCTAAAGACATACCTTCAAGCACTTATCTCCCCGGCAATGGCGCTAGAAAAGAGCTTGAAGTCTACTACGCAACCTTCTTCTTGTAGAATCGTGTTGGGCCTCCGAGTTTTGGAGGACAGTGGCAATTTTCTCTCAAGTGGATGACCTAAGGTTTATCAACCCGTGGGAGGCGGAGGATGAAGATGGTCTCTCTCAACAACCCCACAACCAAATAACAAAGAGTCTCTTGTGTCCCCAAGACACCCAATACAATGGTAAATTGTATAAGTGCACTAGCTCGGTGAAGAGATGGTGATACGAGTGTAATATGGATAGTAGATATATGTTTTTGTAATCTGAAAATATATAAAAAGTAAGATAACTAGTAAAAAAGCGAGCACATGCGGTATTGCAATGCTTGGAAACAAGGCCTAGGGTTCATACTTTCACTAGTGCAAAGACTCTCAACAATGATAACATAATTGGATCATATAACAATCACTAAACATGCAACAAACAATCACTCCAAAGTTTCTATCTGAGAACGTAGGACGAAACATGCATCAACCCCTATGCATAGATTACCCTGATGTCACCTCGGGAATCCGTGAGTTGAGTGCAAAAACATACATCCAGTAAATCAATAGAACATCCCATTGTCAACATAAATATCCCATCGCAAGACATACATCAAGTTTTCTCAAATCCAATACTCAATCCAACATAACGAAACCTCAAAGAGCAAGACTAAATTCATCACAAGAAGGTAGAGGGGAAGAAACACCATAGGATCCAACTATAATAACAAATCTCGCGATACATCAAGATCGTGCCAAATCAAGAACATGAGAGAGAGAGAGAGAGATCAAACACATAGCTACTGTAGCGACCATGCCTCAAACAGTCTAGTCTCCGTGCATCAATCTCATTCCTGGATCGGTAATGCTGACACACACGATACTCAAGGATTTATAATAGAGTTTCAATCACACACTTATTACATTGAATTTCTCAAAATAGAACTTATTACAATAATATGGCTTAAGGCCATCTAAAAACGATAATAGCGGAAGGCTTGGAAGATAAAGTGAGTCCATCAACTCCAACGACATAGCTTAGTGAAAGACAATGACCTATGGCACCTTACTCGTCGTCTGAAAAGTCTGCAACATGAAACGTTGCATCTCGAAATGGGTCAGCACATGGAATATGCTGGCAATGTAACACATAGAGTAATCAACAGAATAAATGCTATCACTACATGCATATATGGCTGGTGGAAAGCTCTATGGTTACAGTTTTACATAAAGCCAATTTTTCCGTACAACAAAGGAATAAATTTTGTTTAACTATCATGGTGGTTGTTGAACATTGAGATGGTTCCTCCAACTCAATCCAATTAAACATCATCATTAAACCCAATCAAATTAATTTAGAGTGATGAGATCAACATGAAAATCCAAGAACCAGATACTCAAGATGTCCATAACCGGGGACATGGCTAACCATGATTAGTTTTTACACTCTGTAGAGGTTTGCACAATTTTCCCCACAAGACTCGAACACATCCATGGTCGGAGACTCGAGACACAGTCTTTCTGAAGCACTAACTCTCTAGTCTTGGAAGACAGTTCCACCTACAACACACTGCATCTGCTAGTCTACCTCTTCAAGAGCTTCACGCAACTTACTCAACTATGCCAGAGCCCATATTGGCTTGTGGCTGCACACGGAAGTTTCTAGCATGAATAATCTTATGATACCTTTGAGCCTGGGTGGCGGACCGTAGGATGATCACACGGGTACTCCGGGATATCCTAGGACAACACTAGATTCTCCAGGTGCCCTGACAACCACTGGGTACTCCATGGTGCCTAGAGCAATCAACCTAGATGTGTATTTAAGTAGCCACCTTAATTTAACCATTAATTAACAATACTCACATCTCCCATGGATACACTCACCCAAACCACGTCTACGAGCATAGCATAGCAATATAAGCATCACGCAAAAGTAACTCCCAAAGGATTGATAATAAACAGGACAATAGGTTCAACCTCATCATCTACTTCCCTAAACCCACATGTTAATCAAATCCTAACCATGAAATTGTTTGAGGGTTGATCTAATGCAATAAAACTGGGTAGTAAAGAGGTATGATCAAAGTGTTAATTGCCTTGCTGATGATCCGCAAAACGACTCGTAGTAGCACGCTTCGCACTCCGGGTACTCTATCGCAAACAAACAATAACATACATAATCACTCAAACTAGAAGCATGGGTAAAACTCAAATAAGAGATCTAACCAGAAATTACAACTGAAGACTCCAGTTTGCAAAAAGAATCAAATCAAATGAAGCAAAGAAACTCAAACTGCAAAAGAAACAAGATCCATTTACTAATTTGGACTAAAGTTAAATTTTACACTACCAAAATCCGGTTCAAGTTGTTTAAACAGAAAGAGGGCTTCGATACAAAGAACTAGGCACTTGAATTTCCTAATTCTGATAAACGACCGAAAAGATAAACTAAAACGAACATCAGGGCAGAAATCACGATCGAAAATAATCGTGGAAACACCCAGGAAAAAGAAAAACAGACGAACAGGCTAATGAACGAACGTTCGCTGTCTATGGCTAACGGGTGAACATTGTTCGTTAAAATGAACGTACGGACAAACGTCCGCTATTTAACTAAACCGAAAAAAATAAAATCGATCTAACAGAAAATCGGATCTAGGGTTTACGACATAAAAACCGATAGTTTTTTAAAAAAAACGGCGGCTACCTCGTCGTTTGTGACGGCGGCGGCTAGCGGTGGTGGCGGTGGTGCTAGGGCTCGGGCTTGGGTTCGGTCGGGAGGGGGTCGGGCCTCCCGGCTTTAAATGCCAGCCAGGCCAGGAGTCCGAGGCGGACACGGCCCGGTAGGTCGTTTTTTTTAAATAATTATGACACGCAGAAAAATAAATAAAAGAAATATTAGACGGACTCCAAAAATCCTAAAATAAAATTTCCCTGTCCTCTAAAAATATATCAGACAAGATGAACATTTATTTGAGCCTCTACTGCAATTTTGAAAAACGCAGTTTTTTTCCTAATTCAAATAAAATAGCAATAAAACTCCAAATAAAATACTTATTTGATTTTAATATTTTCCCTCCAATATTTCTTTATTTTCAGATGTCATTTATCCCCTCTATTTTATTTTCATATATGAAATATTCGGAGAGAAAAATAATTAAAACTAAATGATCCTCTTTTCATAATTTGAGAAAACTCAAATATGAAATTAACGAAATCCCCAACACTCTCCATGAGTCATTGAGTTGCGTGGAATTTCTAGGAACAACCAAAATGCAATAAAATATGATATGCAAAGATGATCTAATGTATAACATTCCAAATGGGAAATTTTGGGATGTTACAGCTACCGGTACATATCCTAAACCCCAGGAGTGAACTACTCCCTCCTTGTCATGGAGGCCGTCGGGATGATGAATATGGCCTCCGGTGATGATTTCCCCCTCCGACAGGGTGCCGGAACGGGCTCCCGATTGGTTTTTCATGGCTACAGAGGCTTGCGACAGTCGAACTTCCGATCTAGGGTTCTTATCGGAGGTTTCTATATTTATAGGAATTTTTGGTGTCGGTCTCATGTCAAGGGAGTGCCCAAGGGGCCCACAAGCTGTGGGGGCGCGCCCTAGGGGGTGGGCGCGGTCCCTAGGCTTGTGCTCTCCTCGGTCACTTCTTGGCCCAGCTCCGGTGCTTCGGGGCTCTCTTTTGGTCCTTAAAAAATCATCGCAAATTTTTAACCCATTCCGAGAAGTTTTATTTTTGCACAAAAAATGACACCATGGTAGTTCTGCTGAAAACAAAGTCATTCCGGGTTAGTTCTAATCAAATCATACCAAAACCATATAAATTTTTTGTAAACATGGCATGAATACTTCGTAATTATAGATACGTTGGAGACGTATCACACACTTGTCTAAAATATGGGGTAAGTTATGAAAGTACCCCCACCGGTTTGAGCTAGGCGGTTCTTTCGGTTTAGGGGTATCACGTGAATTTTGCGTGTCGGGATTTTGCAGGAGGTGGGAGTTTTCGTGTGCGTTGTAATTTTAGGATAGCAAGGCGCGAGTTGAGATGGAGGGAGTTTTCGGAGCATAACGAGACAAAGAGATATCGTAAAATTTTCGGGTAACAAGGCACGGGTTGAAGTAGCACGATAGACAAAGATGCTAGCTTGAAATTTTGGCATAACAAGGCGCGGCTTGAAATTTAGGGAGAACAAGCTTAATGTGTACAAAAAAAGACAATTCACACCCCACTGGAGAGAGCCATGTCCTGTTTTACTATATTATTAGAAATCCATTCAAATACAACAACAAAAAATTAAAAGTTGGGACAACAAGCTTAACGTGTGCAGTACCAAATAAATTTGCACTTCCCTCAACAATAAAAAAGCAATTATTGTTGTCTAGCATATGGACTAAATTTGAGTACATTTTCGCTGTTTGAATGGGATTGTACTCGATTTAGTTATACAACCATCTGAATATTATCTTCACAACACACGACATGAATATAGGAGTGCTAAATTTCCATATAAATATGAACTACATGTACATACGATCTCAAATTCAAATATATGTATCCATTTTATGTTGAATTCAAATCATAGTACATGTATGCTCTAGCTAAAAGTTTGAAATCTAAACCATGTATAATACTATGTACAATGTGTTTAACACGCACAACACACACACACACACACACCATTTAGACTAGTAAGGTACATGTGCATTGCGCGCATGAGATTTGGCAACTAAATTATGAATAAATACCACATTATAGCATGTAAACTTTGAGTCATATATGCATGATGTAGATGTTCTTTTAATTCTTATAGATCATTTCATTCAAAATAAATTAGTTTTTATAAAAAAGCTAATCTATTTCAAGATTCATGGAATAGTGCGTTGTAAAGCATAAAGTAAAAATAATAATGGGAATTCATCTAGATTTTTTTTGGGCAATTATGATAAGGAAGATTCTAGAACAAAGAAGAAGTGCTTGTGTTATGAGGTTTGTGCATTATGCTTAAGTTCAACAATGGAGTCTTCTAGATTGTACATGTGGCAAAATTTGGTGGAATGTAGACGATATCCAATGGCTAGTAGTGCTTGGATTTGCCATCTCTGCATTGTCGGATTGGCTTCATCCAACGACCATCCTTCAAAGTTATTCGCACAATATATAGGGGTATATATATGTGATGCGAAAGCCACCCATCATCTCCAATTTGAATAGTGTGTCCATGCATGGATGCAATGTGGCCAAACTATGCCTACCATCGGTATCTCAAATTCAAATTAGTCTAACCTTGTTCAGTGTGTATACAGTATAGCATGCTCGTTTCCAAACCACACCATGCATATCTCAGTTGTATTCATGCATGCATGGGTTTCAAACAGCATGATCTCTTATTCAAATATTTGAATTCAACTTTAAATTGATTATGACCTCACCTAGTCTTTTACACCCACACACACTCGTCTTCTCTTTATAGTTCTACCACTAACTTTGTGACGCCCCCAATTCAATCATACACTAATCATACACACAAATGTGTACGATCAAGATCATGGACTCACGGGAAGATATCACAACACAACTCTAGACACAAATAAAATAATACAAGCTTTATATTACAAGCCAGGGGCCTTGAGGGCTCGAATACAAGCTCGATACACAAGAGTCATCGAAAGCAACGATATCTTAGTACAGACATAAGTTAAACAAAGATGCCTTAAGAAGGCTAGCACAAAAGCAACAACGATCGAAGAGACAAGGCCTCTTGCCTAGGACCTCCTAACTACTCCTGGTCATTGGCGGTCTACATGTAGTAGCATCCATCGGCGGTGGCATCTGGCTCCAGGGATCCATCATCTGGTTGCATCAATCGTACAGAAGAAAGAAGTGGGAAAAGGGGGAGCAAAGCAACCGTGAGTACTCATCCAAAGTACTCGCAAGCATCAGATCTATACTAAGTATGCATTGGTATCAAATGGAAGGGTTGTATCTATGGACTGAATTGCAGAATGCCATAATAGAGGGGGAAGGCCTAGCCTATCGAAGACTAGCGTATTCAAGCAGCTCCAAGCATCTTGCAGCAGGTAGAAGAGTAAAGAATAGTAGTTTAATATTTAATAAACATGTTGTAGAACCAACGCCCAGAGATCCTTCCTCGACTCCCTACGAGAAAGCAATCTCGGAGCCACATATCCATCACATATATCCATTTCTAGTTATATAAGATCAGGATATAAGTCTGAAAGTCCATTACCATGGACACAGTATTCGAATATATAACTTCCCTGCAGGGGTGCACCACTTTACCCAACATGCTTGATCAGTCTGGCCGGACACACCTTTCTGGGGTCAATGCCCGGCCTCGGAAGATCAACACGTCGCAACCCTACCTAGGCTCAGCAGAGAGGTCCCCGCCGGTCTACATCCTAAGCACTCCGGGGTCTTGGGACCATCGCCCGCAGCACTCCAAGTCGTTGCGCGCAGGGTGAATACCAGCACCGCCTCGGATGGCTAGCACGATCAGACCGTGCCACACTGGTGAACTGGACGTCTAACAAAGTTTCGGCTGATACTGCGTTGTCGAGGCCCATATCTATTTTCACGTGGTGGTTAGTGCGTAAAGGCCATAGGCCAACTCAAAACAAACACCCAAACATGTTAGTGCATTGGGGGCTCGCGGAGATGAGCAGAGACTCACGATAAGGTGACCCCGTTGCCCCGTCTCATGGACTTACGGCAAGGGCCCATACTGCCCGGCCGTGCCACGTGGAAAACTCGCGGGTGCTCTACGGGCCTGCCCGACTTTTACATAAACTCGCGGGTACCCCTTATGGCCGACCCGACTTCCACAATGATCTCGAGTAAAGTCAAGGTAACCATGTGTCCAAACATCAAGGGGAAAACCCGAGGAATCACCCACGGAGGATTCAACGTGAACGTAAGAGAACCCACCCTCGAGGTTCACACTTGAGGTGTTGCACGACAGATCCGTATTGGGAATGGTGAACGAGGAACCACCCTTGTTGACCACGACCGAATAGCTACACTACAAAATTATCATCAGGAGTGTGTTATGAGGGATCACCCTCGGCACTCGATAGTAGCTCTGCAGAGTCGAGCAACTAAAGGGGCGTGATGTGATTTGAGGTGTCAGGCTGTGGCCGTCGATCACGTGGATCGAGTGGTCGAAGATGAAGCAGGGGAAACAAGGACAAAGTGGGGGTCACTGATGGATCACTAACCAACCTATACTAAGCAGTTTAGGATAAGCAGGTAAGGTACAACAGCAGGTTACAAAAGCAGGTTATGCATCAGAATAGGAGCAATCAAAAACAGTAGCAAAATCTAATGCAAGCATGAGAGTATAGAATGGGCGATATCGGGATGATCAAAGGGCGGGCTTGCCTGGAAGCTCCGCTGAAAGGGAAGAAGGGTCATCGTCGACGTAGTCGATCACAGCGGTAGCATCGGTCTCAGGTCTACCGGAGAGAAGAGGGGGAATAAAGAGTAAATAGATGGCAACATAAGCATAACAAGACAATAAGCGGTGGTAGAGGTGTTCTAACGCAGTGCTAGGAGATATTGGCGAAGGGGGAAACATTCGGGAAAGTTTTCCCAGTTCCGGAGGTCTGTCAAACAGATGAACCGGAGGGAAAGGTTGCATGTTCGCTATGCTAGGGATGTGTGGAAGACGAACGGAGGATGTATTCGGATTCGCCTCGTCGTTCTGAGCAACTTCCATGTACAAAGTTTTTCGTTCCGAGTTACAGTTAATTTACTATGATTTTTCAAAGTTTAAACATTATTTTGAAAATATAAATAATTCTAAAAAAGGAGTTACTGCATCAGCACGACGTCAGCAGTCAACGGGGCGTTGACTGGTCAAACTGAAGTGGGGGACCCACCTGTCATTGACTGCTCCTAAGTAGCATATTTAATTAGACTAATTAGGTTGTTAATTAGTTAATTAAGCAAATTAATTAGGGATAATCGGTTTTATACCCTTAGTTGGGTACCACTCGTCAAGATTGCCCCTACTTTTGGAAAACACGCGGCCTTGCCCAACTCAGTTTGGTTGTCTTGTAATTTTGCCCTTCTGGCGGCTCCATCCAGTCAGCGCCGTTTGACCGTAAGCGGCGCTGGATTTTGGACATTTTTGCCTCTATCGGTGCTACACTTAGTACCCTTTCGTCCATAGTGAGCTCGCGCTGTAGAAAATAGAGGAGCGGAGCTCGCGACGCGAGGCCCGACGAGGAAGAAGATGGAGCGGTGCAGCACGGTGAGCTTGGGCTCGTCCAACTACTCACAGGCGGCTAGCGAGGTAAGTGAACATGAGCTCATGCGGCTCCTCCATCCCCAATTTGTTCTAGGGTTTCTAGGGTTTGTGAGATTTGGTGGAAATTTTGACCTTCCTTCCCTTCCAATTGGTTTACGTTGGTGGGGTTGGGATTATGCAGCTCGTCTCCGAGTTCTATCTTCCCGATGACACCTACAGTGGATTGGAGTATCGTTCAAAGCATCGTTGCCCTGGTCACGACCATGTTCCAGCCCGCCGTGTTTCCTGGGGAGGGGCAAGCACTGGCCGCCGGTTTTTAGGGTGTCTTTAGATGTAAGAGATTGTGAATTTGAGCATGTTTTAGTTCTTTATGAAAAATCTAATTTTTGGTAAATGTGATGTGCAATCAGTTTCCACAGGAGTGTGAGTGGGTTGTGTGGGTTGATCCTCCTCCTCCATTGCATTTTGCCTTGGCTTTTGAAGACCTGCACGCAGAGGTAGAATAGAGATGGATCAAAAGTCACAAGTTGAAGAAGGAAAACATGGAGCTGTCAAGAAAGAATCATGTTTTGAAGAAGAAGCTGAGAGGAAGAGATGAGATGATGCTTCTTTTAGCATTGTTGTTTGTAGGAATTTGTGTTGTAATGTTGTTCGTGCTGTAGTTGTATCAGTTTGTGCTTGTTGACCGAATGGTATAACCTACTGTGATGCACTGTTGTGGTCAAGATGAACATGCTATTTTGTCTATGCAAACTAGATGGAGTGGATGGATGCAAAGCAGATGTTGCTTCAGATGTATGCCAAAGTAGATGTAGATTTTGTTGTCGACGATGTCGATGAAAAAACTATGCAAAGGTAGATGTAGGTTTTGTTGTCGACGACATCGATGACAAAACTATGCAAAGGTAGATGTAGGTTTTGTCGTCGACGATGTCGATGACAAAACTATGCCAAAGGTAGATGTAGGTTATGTCGTCGACAATGTCAATGACAAAACTATGCAAAGGTAGATGTAGGTTTTGTCGTCGACGACGTCGATGACAAAACTATGCCAAAGGTAGATGTAGGTTTTGTCGTCGACGACGTCGATGACAAAACTATGCCAAAGTAGATCAACAGCAATCCCAACTTATTAAACATGACAGTGAGTGCAAAGAATTAAGAATAAGAAGTTGATCATCAAACATGTACCAAACACTGGTCATAACTAGTGCATAAAGCATTAAGAAGTTGATCATCAAACATGTACCAAACACTGGTCATAATTAGTGCATAAAGCATTAAGAAGTTGATCATCATAGTGCATAGACAACAACATCAAGTGCATAAAGCACTAAGAACATAAAAGTACTGGTATCACAGTGCACATAGTAACAACATCAAGTGCATAACAGTTTTAAACATAAAACTGAAGTAACAGGACTAAAACTGAAGTTTCTTGCTCCTGTTGTTCTTGGCTGGGTTTGGAGCCATCTTTGTCTTGCTTCTAGTGTTCTTAGCTAGATTGGGGGCAGTGGGTGGGGCTTCAACTATTGTTGCTGCTTTTTTGGCTGGAGAGACACCCTTGCTATCAACACTGCTTCCAGTAACTGAGAAAAATGTAGTTGTTGGTCCATTTTTCTTCTTCTTGCCACACCTCAAAGAAGCTCTCCTCTCAGCTCCTCTTTTATAGTTCTTTCTAGGACTATAACAAGTTGAAACATAACACAATTTTTAAGATACGAACTAATGAAAACTGAAACAAGGGCAATATAAAGCTGAAACAAGTTGCTGGCACACACGTCACTATAGTAGCTTGTGTAGATGCCTCATGTGAGGTTTCCTTTGGTGGTGGCATCTGCTGCTGAAGAACATCAACTTCTGGCTCTTCATCCTCCTCCTAATCTTGTACTTCTGCTTCTGCTGGCTCATTAGCTGTTGGATGATCATCTGCATTATCTTCTCCCCAATGTTCTTCTTCTCCAAAGGCTGGATCAACAGATTCTTTGCAGCCTTTGGTTTTGTGTCCACATCTTCCACATCTCTTGCACTTATACTTCCTAGGACCAAGACCCTTTCCTTCACTGGTAGATCTTATCCTCTGCTTTGTTGGTCTTCCTGGTGGTCTATTCTGAGCAGGAGCACACAGCTTGAATCCTGGATCTACACAGTCCCGCTGTTGTTTGCCTTCTAGAGCTGGTAGATTGTCAGCATAAGTTGCTCTAAACATCTCAACTGAGTAATATTTGTGGACATACTGATCTATTGCACTAGCTTCACCTCTTAGAGAAGTGACAAAAAAGGGCATGGATACAGGGTTTACCTGTGATCTGCCACTGCCTACAACTGCAAGACCACTTCTCTTTGTCAACAGGGTACCTCCATTCTCTTTTCTCTCTATCAGTAGCAGTCACCTCAGCCTCTGTTGGGCTTCTCCTAACTATACTCATCTACAAACCTTTTGTGTTCTCCATCAAAACCTTCATTATTGCTGGTATGATGTTGTGCCCAATGAAATGGCCAGTGGCAATTCTGTTTCTTAAGTCAAATTTCTCCATGATGTATTGCCTAATCTTGTCTAGCAGGTCAACTATGTGAAGACTTGTATTTCCTGATTCTTGAGTTGAATGATTTAGCAAGGTTGTTGTTCACATAGTCAACCCTGCTCATCTCATTGAACTCTGCTCTTGCCCAGATTTTTGTCTGGTGCTCCTCCAGATATTCCTTAACTTTGGGTTTGCTTTTGAGCTGGTTCAGATGATAATTATGATTCTTCATACTGTAGGTTAGTGAACAAGTAGGTTGCAACTGCATTTCTACAATCAACTGCAGAAGGGAAGACCACACCTTCCTCAATAGATGGATTTTCCCTATCATACATCATGATAGGTCTGTCCTCATTTGCATCTTCAAAAGCTCCCATTTCATGATCCTCTTGCATCTCATCAGCATCTGTATCTGAAAATTCTGCAGGGATATAGTCTTTGTCTGCCTTTTCTTCTTCATTGTTGTGTTGAACATACCAGCATAAAGTATCTCATCCTCCAGACCTGGTACATCAGGCAATGCCTCCTCCACAATTGGATCACCTTTTTTGTTTGCTTGTTCCTGACTTTCATTAACACTTGGAGTTCCAGGAGCAGTAGAGGTGTCACTTGCTACCCTACTTCTACTGCTAGCCCTAGTTCTAGCCCTTGTCCCTCCAGAAGTTGGATTAAAACAAGATGGCCTAGATGTAGAGGGCCTAGAAGTTGATGGGTTTTCAAACATTTGTGCTCTAGTTCTCTGTATCACTGTGATTTCCAAGTTGCATGACATAGTTTGTGCATTACTTGCAAACATCGCACCTAACTCTGAATCACACTGTACAGGGACCCAACAAAGGTTACTACTATCCCAATATCTCATCTCAACAGCATCAAACAATCCCTGTGGATACTTAGCACAAATGGCAGCCCTAAAATCCTGGTATGAAGTAGTGTTGTCCACAAACAATGGAAAAGTGAAGCCACAATCTTTTCCTTTAGTACCCGCAGAAACAAGAACAGTGGTCTCCATTCTAATAGATAGATAGAACGCGGTCGCTGGATTCATCCTACGATAAAAAACATGCCATCTCCCGTGAAAAAACGAACAAAACCTAGCCTAAAGCTTCGTTGAATCAACCCTACAGCAGTACACACGAGCAAATCTAGGTCTAATACTTACCTCGCAGGAGTTTCCCGTGCAGATCCGTTGCCCTTGTCGCCACTGGCGTCGCCATGTCCGTGATCCCGTGCAGATTCGCTGCCCTTATCACCGTGGGCGCCGCTAGCGTCGCCTTGTACACGCTCCCGTGCAGATCCACTTCCCTTGTCGCCGTGGGCGCCGCTGGCGTCACGTTGTCCGTGCTCCCGTGCAGATCCGCTGCCCTTGTTGCCGTGGGTGCCGCCAGCGTCGCCTCCTACGCTCTCCCATGCAGATCCGCTGCCCTTGTCACCATTGGCTCCAGCAGCACCGCCGCCTCCATGCTGAAGTGAGGATGTGGTGTCCCAACAACGGCGGCCGCGTCCACCGACGCTTTCTCTGGTCTCCCCCATCGCCTGCCAATGGATCTGGCGGTGCGGGTTTCGCCGCCGCTGAGCGAGCTAGGGTTGGTGAGAGAGAAAGAGAGACAGTGGGGAACGAGAGAGTGTGAGCTGGTTAGGTCAACCGGGGGGGCAAGACTTGTCCAAAATCTAGCGCCGCTTACGATCAAACGGCGCTGACTGGATGGAGCCGTGCCGGAAGGGCAAAAACACAAAGCAAGCTAACTGAGTTGGGCAAGACCGCGTGTTTTACAAAACAAGGGGTATTCCTGTCGAGGGTGACACAACTAAGGTCCCAAATACAATTATCGCAATTAATGAATTAGATTTTTTAACATTTATTCTTTTTTAAAGGTTTTGGGGGCGGGCCCCACTGTCATAGGCCCGGGGGGGTGGGCAACCGGGAAAAACGGGTGCGGGCGCCCGCCCGCATGGCCACGGGCGTGCGGGCGCTAGAGCCTGGCGTAACAGGCGGCAGGGCGGGACAGACCCGCCAGGGCTCGCGTGCACACCCTCGAGGCGCGGCTGCGGCCAAGGCACGCCACCAGCAAATATGGCGTCGCGGGGCAGGGCCTATAGTGGCCGGAGGCAGGAAGGCCCATGGAGGCACGACAGAGGGAGCGGCGTCGAGCGCGACAGAAGGTAGCAGCGGGGCGTGTGGGTTGACGGGCAGCGCGAGTGCGGACGACGACCTACGGCGGGAGGCAGAGAGGGATTGGGCAAGGAGCTCACAGGGGAGATCGCGTGCGAGCTCGAGGGGGGCGGGGAGGCGTCGGAGCAGCGGGTCGATGTG
Source organism: Triticum dicoccoides (assembly GCF_002162155.2). NCBI lineage: Eukaryota > Viridiplantae > Streptophyta > Magnoliopsida > Poales > Poaceae > Triticum > Triticum dicoccoides. The sequence goes on along the minus strand of NC_041387.1, from coordinate 161,446,990 downwards.
GTGGTCATGGCGTCTATGACAGCCGCCGGCGTCAGGGCGCGGGTAAGCGGGTCGGGGCGGCCAGTCAGGGAAGAGGTCGAGGAAGTCGTCCGTCAGGGAGGTGGAGGACGAGGCAACAACGTGATGGTGCGGCGAGGTGGCGACGGTCAGCGGTGCGCGGGCGTCGATGAGCTGCGACGCGGCGACAGGGAGCGCCCGATCCCGATCTGGATCATGAGGGGAAAGGGAGAGAGAGATCAAGGGGGAGTGGCGTGGTTCAGGAGCGAGGAATCAGGCAGGGAGCGCCCAGGGGGCGTGACAACGAGCGAGTGGGGCTCTCCCCTGGCGGCGCTGGAGGGAGAGGGTGGGGATCGGGGGAGTGAGGGTGGTTAGGCTGGCTAGGGTTTCATTTGATACCAATGCATACTTAGTATAGATCTGATGCTGGCGAGTACTTTGGATGAGTACTCTCGGTTGCTTTGCTCCCCCTTTTCCCCCTTTTTTCTTCTTTCCGATTGATGCAACCAAATGATGGATCCCTGGAGCCAGATGCCACCGCCGATGGATGCTATTACATGGAGACCGCGATGACTAGGAGTAGTTAGGAGGTCCCAGGCAGGAGGGCTTGCCTCTTCGATTGTTGTTGCTTTTGTGCTAGCCTTCTTAATGCATCCTTGTTTAACTTATGTCTATACTCAGATATTGTTGCTTCCACTGAGTCTTGTGTATCGAGCTTGTATTCGAGCCCTCAAGGCCCCTGACTTGTAATATAATGCTTGTATTATTTTATTTGTGTTTAGAGTTGGGTTGTGATATCTTCGCGCGAGTCCCTAACCAGGGCTCGCGTGCACACACCCAAGGCGCGGCCGCGGCCAAGCATTTGCATAATCAAGATTAGGGACTCACGAGCAAAACGGGTGCGGGCGCCCACTCGCATGGCCACAGGCGTGCGGGCACTGGAGCCGGGTGTAACGGGCGGTGGGGTGGGATAGACCCACCAGGGCTCGCGTGCACACATCCAAGGCGCGGCCGCGGCCAAGGCACGCCACCAGCAAACATGGTGCGGCGGGGCGGGGCCTGTAGTGGCCGGAGGCGGGAAGGGCCATAGAGGCACGGCAGGGGGAGCTGCGGCGTCGACCTACGGCGGGAGGCGGAGGGGGATTGGGCGAGGGGCTCATAGGGGAGGTCGCGTGCGAGCTCTAGGGGGGCGGGGAGGCGTCAGAGCAGTGGGTCAACGCGGTGGTCACGGCGTCTGTGACGGCCGCCGGCGTCAGGGCGCGGGGTAGCGGGTCGGGGCGGCCTGTCGGGGAAGAGGTCGAGGAAGTCGTCTGTTAGGGAGGTGGAGGACGAGGAGGCGACACAGTGGTCCAGCGAGGTGGCGACCGTCGGCGGGGTGCGGGCGTCGATGAGCTGCGATGTGGCGACGGGGAGCGCCCGATCCCGATCTGGATCATGAGGGGCGAGGGAGAGAGAGATCGAGGGGGAGTGGCAGGTTCAGGAGCGAGGAATCAGGAAGGGAGCGCCCAGGGGGCGTGACAACGAGCGAGTGGGGCTCTCCCCTGGCGGTGCTGGAGGGAGAGGGTGGGGATCGGGGGAGTGGGGGTGGTTAGGCTGGCTTGGGTTTCGGGCAGGGGTTATGCCGGGGGGGTGTGAGGTGGCGTGTGGGCCGGCCTGGCCGGCCGTCTGAATGGCCAGCTGGGCCACGAGGCCCACTAGGGGAGGGGGGGTTCTTTTCAAAAAAAATTATTTGCCTCTGTTTCCTATGTAAAAGGGCTACTGAATTATTTTTGTTAAATGTGGCACTCTGCACAAAAATAGATAGGAACAAAGCGAAGTTGTATAAAAAGTTTGGGGTCAGAAGGAGTTGGCTAACCATTTTTAGAAATTGGAAAGGCCAATTTAATTACTATTGGACCACAAAACTAAAATCCCAGGGGCATTTTGGGAACTCAAAAGAGGTTGGTTTCAACAAGACAAATAACCAGAGATTATTTGCCACAGTTTGAACATTTTAGTTTTCATGTTTGAAAACTTTGAGTTTTGGACTTTAATTTGAATTTGAATTTGGATTGCGATTTGGGTCAACCGAGGATTAGCAACAGTAAGAGTGGTCACGTGGCACTATTAACATGGGATTACTGTAGCTTAATTATCCGGGTGTCACAAACTTTCTCTCGTGCTTGCATGCACACACACTACCACTCGGCATTATCCATTGCACACATGCAATCTATTTCTTCAAGTCGGTCTCCGATGCATGCACACACACACCTCCCCCTTTTCATCACTTTGGGCATTCTTATCTCTCACATGCATGCGCAACGATCGATGTTCCTCTATGTGTGTGTATATATATAGCTAGGTCTTTCCCAGTTTTCCACAAACCGATCGATCTATATATCTAGTCAGGTCTCACCCTCTTTCCCAGGTACACATCGATCAATCTACCTCTCTATATAGGACTACATAGCTAATACACCCACATTATCTATCCATCATCTCCCTCTCATCATCCATGCCTTCCGCTTCATCTCTTAGAGGCGCACAATGGCGAAGACAGGTGGTAGCAAGGGCCTTGCCCCCCTCTAACATCACTATATATTGAGGCTAATATGAATGCGATCAGTAGATCAGTTTCTGGTAAAATGGTTTAAGTTGATGAATTGGTCCTCCCCATAAATGATTAGCAATGCTTGGCCCCCTAGCTCATTTAATTTTCATGGCTCCGCCACTGCGCGCAACCGCGCATGTTCTCGCCCCCTCTCTTTTAATATCGACCTCGCACTTGTGCACTTCTTCATAGTCTCCCTCCATTTGGCTCCTCGCACCATCTTCCAGCCCCCATATCCCAGTGATGTACGCTCGTAGAGCTCTTCCCTCTATCTGTCGGTGACGCCCCCGATTCAATCGTAGACTAATCATGCACGCAAACGTGTACGATCAAGATCATGGACTCACGGGAAGATATCACAACAAAACTCTAAAACATAAATAAGTCATACAAGCATCATAATACAAGCCAGGGGCCTCGAGGGCTCGAATACAAGTGCTCGATCATAGACGAGTTAGCGGAAGCAACAATATCTGCGGACAGACATAAGTTAAACAAGTTTGCCTTAAGAAGGCTAGCACAAACTGGGATACAGATCGAAAGAGGCGCAGGCCTCCTGCCTGGGATCCTCCTAAACTACTCCAGGTCGTCGCCAGCGGGCAGCACGTAGTAGCAGGCACCTCCGGTGTAGTATGGGTCGTCGTCGACAGTGGCGTCTGGCTCCAGGGCTCCAGCATCTGGTTGCGACAACCAGGTAGAAGGGAAAGGGGAAAAGGGGGAGAAAAGCAACCGTGAGTACTCATCCAAAGTACTCGCAAGCAAGGAGCTACACTACATATGCATGGGTATATGTGTAAGGAGGCCATATCAGTGGACTGAACTGCAGAATGCCAGAATAAGAGGGGGGGGGTAACTAATCCTGTCGAAGACTACGCTTCTCGCAGCCACCGTCTTGCATCAAGTAGAAGAGAGTAGATTGAAGTCCTCCAAGTAGCATCTCCAAGTAGCATCTCCAAGTAGCATCTCCAAATAGCATAATCCTACCCGGCGATCCTCTCCTCGCCGCCCTGCGGAAAAGCGATCACCGGGTTGTCTGTGGAACTTGGAAGGGTGTGTTTTATTAAGTATCCGGTTCTAGTTGTCATAAGGTCAAGGTACAACTCCAAGTCGTCCTGTTACCGAAGATCACGGCTATTCGAATAGATTAACTTCCCTGCAGGGGTGCACCACATTCCCCAACACGCTTGATCCCATTTGGCCGGACACACTTTCCTGGGTCATGCCCGGCCTCGGAAGATCAACACGTCGCAGCCCCACCTAGGCACAACAGAGAGGCCAGCACACCGGTCTAAACCTAAGCGCGCAGGGGTCTGGGCCCATCGCCCTGAGCACACCTGCAAGTTGCGTGGGCGGCCGGAAGCAGACCTAGCCTAGTAGGCGTTCCAGTCCAATCCGGCGCGCGCCGCTCCATTGCTGACGTCCGAAGTGCTTCGGATGATACCACAACGCCGGGATACCCATAACTACTCCCACGTAGATGGTTAGTGCGTATAGGCTCGTAGCCGACTTAGATCAAATACCAAGATCTCGTTAAACGTGTTAAGTATCCGCGAATGCCGAGCAGGGCCAGGCCCACCTCTCTCCTAGGCGGTCTCAACCTGCCCTGTCGCTCCGCCACAAAGTAACAGTCGGGGGCCGTCGGGAACCCAGGCCCACCACTACCTGGATGGAGCCACCTGTCCTTTCAGCCCCCTCGTCAGAATCACTTGCGGGTACTCAATGAGCTGACCCGACTTTAGTCACCATCTGTATAGTATGTATGTATGTATAGTATATACCCGTGATCACCTCCCAAGTGATCACGGCCCGATAGTATAGCAAGGCAGACTGACAAGAATGTAGGGCCAATGATGATAAACTAGCATCCTATACTAAGCATTTAGGATTGCAGGTAAGGTATCAACAGATGTAGCGACAATGTCAGGCTATGCATCAGAATAGGAGTAACGAAAGCAGTAACATGCTACACTACTCTAATGCAAGCAGTATAGAGGAGAATAGGCGATATCTGGTGATCAAGGGGGGGGGGGCTTGCCTGGTTGCTCTGGCAAGAGAGAGGGGTCGTCAACACCGTAGTCGAATTGGGCAGCAGCAGCGTCGGTCTCGTAGTCTACCGGAGAGAAGAGGGGGGGAGAAACAGTAAATACATAGCAATCAAGTGCATAACAGGACAACAAGCAGAGCTAGACGTGTTCTAACTCGGTAGTAGGTGATACCGACGAAGGGGGAAAGCATCCGGGAAAGTATTCTCGGTGTTTCGTGTTTTCGGACAGATGAAACGGAGGGGGAAAGTTGCGGGTTTGATATGTTAGGGGTGTGTGGTGGACGAACGGGCTACGTATCCGGGTTCGTCTCGTCGTTCTGAGCAACTTTCATGTTGAAAATATTTTAATCCGAGTTACGGATTAAAAGATATGATTTTCTAAAGATTTTATTAATTTCTGGAATTTATTTAATTATTTAATTAATTCAGAAAATGGATTTATGACGTCAGCATGATGTCATGCTGGCGTCAGCAGTCAACAGGGTTGACTGGTCAACCTGACCAGTGGGTCCCTCTGGTCAGAGACACATGTTAATTATCCAAATATAATTAATCTAATCAGAATTAATTAGGGGTGGGCCCCAGTGTCATACTAATTAGTTAGCTAATTAACAGTAGTTAATTAGGTTAATTAATCATTAGGTTAATTAATCTTATTTGGTTAATTTAATCAGAATTAATTAGGTTAATTAATTGGTTAATTAATTAATTAATTATTTTCATTATTTATCTACTTATTTATTTATTTAATTCTTTTTTTTTCTTTTTTTAACAGAAACGTTCTGGGGCGCGGGCCCCCACATGCCAATGGCCCGGGGGCCATAGCGGGCAAACGGGTTACGGCCACGGGCGTACGGGCGCGGGCACGAGCGCCCCACGGGGCGAGCCCGGGCGCTGGCCTCGGGCGTGACCAGCAGCGCTGGCGCCGGTGGCCACGAAGCCGACCAGGGGAGGCGGCGGACCTGGCAGGTCGCCAGGTCGGCGAGGGCGAGGCCAGCTCGGGGTGAGGCGTGGCCGAGGCGAGGCAAGGCAGGGCGACGGCCCGGGCGGAGGGCGACGCCGTCCGGGGCAAGACGAGGCCGGCGCGGGCGGAGGCACGCCGGTCAGGGCGAGTGCGCGCGAGACGGAGAGAGAGGGAGGGCCGGGGGTCGAGGGCGCGCCTGGGGCGA
>NC_041387.1:161439986-161440719 GCF_002162155.2 Triticum dicoccoides | reverse complement strand
AGTGGGGCGAGAGGAGAGGTGGGGATCGCGGGGGTGTGGTGGAGCGTGGGGCGCCGATGGGATCGGGGGTTGCCCCGATCTAGATCGGGGAAGGACGAGGGAGGAGTGGGACGAGGGGGAGGGAGTGGGTGGCGGCTAGGGTTGGCCTGGGGGGAGTGGGGGGTTAAGCCGGCGGGGTGGGCCGGCTGGGCCAGGTGGGCTGGCCGGCCAACTGGGCCAGTGGGCCGTGGGAGGGGGTTCCCTCTTCTTTTGTTTTGTTAGTTTCTTTCTTTTATTTATTTTCTTCTTTTTTATTTATTTTCTTCTTTTTTATTTATTTTCTTTTATGTTTTCTTTTAGTTTCCATTTATTTTTGTTTTAGTAAAATACTATAATGGCGCCTAATTTGCTGTTAACAAATATGCCAATGCCACATTAGCTTGCTACCCAAGCTAAATTAGTTTCATAATTAATTAATATTTAAAAGTATATAAATAATAGTTTTCACTACTTTTTCAATTATCTTATAGTATTTAAATATCTTATAAAGGTATGGTTTCTCCATCATAATTACCTATGTAATATTTGGTTCACCCCGAACATTTTAGTTTTAAGATTTGAAAACTTTTATTGTTTGCTTAATTTTTAAAGTTTGAACTAGGTTTCGAACTGGCGCGAGTTTATAAACAGTAATTCGAGGTGACGTGGCATCATTAGCGGAGGTTCACTGTAGCTTAACTATCCGGGCGTCACA
>NC_041387.1:161432292-161439976 GCF_002162155.2 Triticum dicoccoides | reverse complement strand
CTGGGGTGGGGGGATAAGGAGAGGGAGTGGTGGCCGGTTGGGCCGGTGGGGGGTTGTGGCCTGCTGGGCCGAAGCCCAGTGGGGGGGGGGTTGCTTTCTCCTCTTTTTTTTTAGCTTTGTTTTCTGTTTTCTTTTCTTTATCTATTTTCTTTTAATTTCTGTTTTATAAAATATAAATACAACTCCTAATTTAATGTTATAATTTATTCTACTGCCCCAAAAGTTTGACACCTAATTAAAATAGTTTGTATTATTATTATTTTTAAAAGGCATTTAATTAATTGTTATAGCTGCTATTTTATTTTCCTTTGAGCATTTAAACATTTTATAAAAATGTGGTTTCACCACCATTATTACTAAGGATTTATTGGTCACATTTAGCACATTTTAGTTCTTATGTTCGAAAACTTTTATCGTTTGACTTTAATTCAAATTTGAATTCGAATCGGTTTCGAACTAACACGAGGTTAGCAACAGTAACCGAGGTGACGTGGCATCGTTAACGCGGGATTACTGTAGTCTAATTATCCGGGCGTCACAATTCTCCTCCACTACAAGAAATCTCGTCCCGAGATTTAAGAGGGGGTAAGGGGGAAAGTTCTGGTTACGGTATTCTAACGGATCTTCTCGGTCTTGGTTGCTCTTCTCGAAGTGGTTGATCCATTACATTGATGTCTTCATTTCTTTATTCCAAAGCATCATGATGAAGTTGTCGTCCTTTCTTCGGGGAACTCCATCGTACTTACGAACAGGTAAGGGGCAGTTCTACAATGATAGGATGTTATAAGGGAAATTCATCTGGGGTATCCCAGGAATAAACATATGAGTAGCTCTCGAGTTGAACAAATGACACACATCGAAAGCATAGTAAGACGGTGTAATAAGAGGTTGCAAGCGGATAGGCAATCGTTCATTGCCTGAAGCAGAGTGCGAAAGGGGTTCAGAGCAACGGGAATAAGTATTGTGTCCGATACCAGAATAGATCAACAGGCAAGTGACCCGTGAATTACATACAAAGTCAAGCACGAGGAATAACGCTGACAACAGGGTGTACAGGAGAGTCAGGTTTCGATCCTGTGGAACGGTGGGTTATGGGCCCACCATGTGGGTTAAAAGCAGGAAGGCGCTAATATTTGCACGGTCAAGATAACAAGGTATGTCAGAGGATAGCCTGTCGGTTTTGTTGTCAACAATGTCGGTACCAAGGGCGAGGGACGAAGAGAACCATTTCCCTGCTTGTTGAACGAGGCGGACCATTAGGCAAAGTTCTCGTCCATCGGTGGCTACCGAAATGTCATCAACAATACTAACAGGTTCTTGCTGACAGAATTGTACACCGAGGAGTTTACATAAGCAGTAGAATATTGCTGCTTAGATCATATAGATCACAAGAAAGGTTCAAACAACCAATGGAAAGTAAAATATGATTATCATATTAAACAGAACAATGGAAAGGAAAACGTGTTTAAACACATAATTCAGGGATATATCCTTCCCAAGGACAAGCAGAGCATGATATCCGTGGCAGGATATAATGTAGAAAACTCTTTAGGTACGGGGGAGAATTTTCATGACATTACCCATACAACGGTGTTAGGATAAATGATAAATAAAATTTAGCATCGTGCTTCAAATGTTCCTGTTGAAAATCGGAGTACCATTGACATGCTTCGAGATAGCATTGACATGGTCTTCAGGTGAAGATCACACTTTGGAAACACGAAGGATCCATCAGGAATAACTTGTAGATTAAGTCTTACAATTTCCTCATGGATGAACGGATAACCTTGCTGAAAAGGAATCTATAATGATAGGTCCTCCAGCCGGGGGGGGGGGGTGCTAGGCATGACATCAGGTTACCGGGTTACCAAAGGATCAACATCATAACTCTCGGAAAGTTGTCCCAACCATCATATCTGACCGAGATTCATATCCAATTGGTGTCATGATACCTCAAACTCAGGATGCCTGAGAAGAAAAGGTGCAACACAATTGACGAGTTGACATTGTAAGATTTTCAGGAAATGAACTATGGAAGCGAGTTCCGAAACAAGAGTTCATCATTAAATCAAGGAGAGGTGAGGAGGTGACTGATTGACTCAGCGACAACCCATCGACATTTCCAAAAAGGATGGATTTCCACGATTATCTGATCAAGGAGATAACCTTTGTCAGATTAAATGATATAGTGAGGTAAGCTCGAGGAAAACATACATAATTAAACATTGGTTGAAAGGTGCACCCGAAATATGGGCTGGGTTGCTCGACCAATGTTAGAATGGTGATTCAATTATCAGAAGACTTAGAATGAAACTATCGCCCATTCACTCCAAAGCAATAGGGTTGCTAGAAGTTTTGAATTCACACGACATAGCTCAATTGTCGGTATTCCAGTTAAAAAAAACAATACGGGGTCCAAGGAATGAACGGAGATGGCGAGAAGTATTATTATATCAAGAATTCTTAAGAGGTGGTGAAATTCTCACCACATTCTTGACAAAAGAGATGGTAATACTCCAAGGTAATTACGAACAAAGGCTGGATAGCAAGGAACTCAAGGTATAACACAGAACATGAACAAGTTTGTGTTGGAGGGGAGGCATTAAAACGGTCGATGACAACACAAATCATCGAGGGCAAGGATGGTATTTCTCATCATGAATTCAATTGATATCCAGGAAGGAGTCAAGATGTTGATGATGATCACGACAAATTTTGTCGAGAGGCTCCATGAAGATGTAATAGATCGGCGATGACATCAAGTCGAAGGAATTGGCGAAGCGAAAGGTTATTGGAACCAAGGGTACGACACAAACTCGAACTCAAGCTTGTTGTTTAAGGTGAAATGATATGACGATGAGGATCGACGTAAGGTTAGTTCATCATCGAAGATTGGTGCTCCGAGAATAAGGACTAGGTAGCACAGTTAGAATCGTCACGACAATGATATAGCCAAACAGGCTAGGAATGGTGTGATCGGGTACAAACTCGTACTTATAGAAGCTTACTGAAGAGTTGTTGAACCGGAGAGCGGACTCGGTTCAGTTATCGGTGTCTTTGAGTGTATAATAACTCAGAGCCCGTGAAAAATTGGAATCAGTGGGAAGGTAGCACTTGATGAATAACTCCTAAGAAGTTATGCAGTTCCATGATAATCTGGAGATACCAGGGGGTAATACTCGATGACAGATCAAAGTAGAGGTTGGACTGGTGTATTGATCCATAGAAGACAAGTGATTAAACTTGCCTGAGAAATGAGATCAAAGAGAAAATATGGTCGGAACCACGATTGAAAAAGGCCAGATCCCAGATATAAGATGAACTTATACCAAGGGAATAATTAATTTTTAAAAGAAGCTTCGATGAGAAGATCTACATCGTGTCTATGGGCATGAACACAAAGTTCAAGGTCGACTCCCACTTCTTCAATGTATAATCTTCCATTCACTTCTCGCTTTGATAAAGGCTTTAGTGTTGAAAGTTTTACCTGGCGAAATACCAGATGAGTATGACTCATGAAATCTTCCGAGTTCACACTTATTAAGGAAGGCATAGGTTCAACCCATCCGGGCATCTTACGAACATATACCACAAACCTCACGGTAATTAATACAAGCTCGAAAGTAGAGCATTGTTGGTCAAGCAGAGGATACAATGTACCAAAGGCATTATGTATCAGGGGAAAGGGCTCACAAGGTGATTAATTATGAAGGACATAAAATCCAACAAAGGAACCGATGGTCCACAGCGGAGCTGGTGTGGGTATCGGTACTCTATCAAAGGAAGAAGGAATGCAAGTGCACCAGATTATAGAAACAACTGAATAACTCAATTGTCAAATGCAAAGGAATTATGATTCCCAAATCAAGGGATCGGAAGCAATGCTCTGATTAGGGGTGGATAAGTTGATTAGCCTTAGGGTACAATCGAAGACAATTGGATTGGTCGAGAACCAATTCCAGTTAAAAGAATGGAAGCTCAGTCGGAAAGGTAATTTATAAGGATCAATGATGATTGCGTGTATTCGCAACATATTGAGTCAACAGACTCGAAATGATAATGACAATGAATGTCAATAAGATTTCTATACTTATGGGATTAATCATAATGAAAGCAAACAAGAAATTCCAGAGCAAGAGGTTGCTGAGGATTTTCGGAATATCGGGTGGTATTTCGAAGACTTTTGTGTAACACATGAACAACTGGGGGATGGGCGGATACTCGATAAATGCGAGAATTAACCGTAGGGGTATTCAAGTGACAAGAACAGCAAGGCAGTAAGCTCAAGGGATTATCGAAACCACGACGAGTTTTTCAGGGTATCTTGTAATAAAAAGACCAACTGAGAATAAAAGTAAGAACGTCAAGTGTATGTATTTATCCATAGGGATATTTCAATGGTAGGGAATTGCAAAGGCAACGGGCACAAAGTCTCAAAAGAGTTTCGGCGAGTAACTTCGAAATCTTCTGGTGGAGCTGGCGATCACCTGGACTGAAGGGGCTCTCCGGGAGAAAGTATTTTCGAGAACCTAAAGTCAGATTTTAGTAAAAATCGTTTAACCCGAATAGAAGAGATGTCAGAGTCCCAGAGCATAGGTCGAGGAATAAAAGATCCTACTACCACCCAATGGCGACGTGGGCCCGTAAGACACACAGCCATGTTAGTAAAAGTTTTGTAAAGTCTAGACTCAACTTCGGCCAAGGAGTGTGGAAGGGGGATTCCTACAGGCAGTCGGCTCTGATACCAACTTGTGACGCCCCCGATTCAATCGTACACTAATCATGCACGCAAACGTGCACGATCAAGATCAGGGACTCACGGGAAGATATCACAACACAACTCTAAAACATAAATAAGTCATACAAGCATCATAATACAAGCCAGGGGCCTCGAGGGCTCGAATACAAGTGCTCGATCATAGACGAGTTAGCGGAAGCAACAATATCTGCGGACAGACATAAGTTAAACAAGTTTGCCTTAAGAAGGCTAGCACAAACTGGGATACAGATCGAAAGAGGCGCAGGCCTCCTGCCTGGGATCCTCCTAACCTACTCCAGGTCGTCGCCAGCGGGCAGCACGTAGTAGCAGGCACCTCCGGTGTAGTATGGGTCGTCGTCGACAGTGGCGTCTGGCTCCAGGGCTCCAGCATCTGGTTGCGACAACCAGGTAGAAGGGAAAGGGGAAAAGGGGGAGAAAAGCAACCGTGAGTACTCATCCAAAGTACTCGCAAGCAAGGAGCTACACTACATATGCATGGGTATATGTGTAAGGAGGCCATATCAGTGGACTGAACTGCAGAATGCCAGAATAAGAGGGGGGGTAACTAATCCTGTCGAAGACTACGCTTCTCGCAGCCACCGTCTTGCATAAAGTAGAAGAGAGTAGATTGAAGTCCTCCAAGTAGCATCTCCAAGTAGCATCTCCAAGTAGCATCTCCAAATAGCATAATCCTACCCGGCGATCCTCTCCTCGTCGCCCTGCGGAAAAGCGATCACCGGGTTGTCTGTGGAACTTGGAAGGGTGTGTTTTATTAAGTATCCGGTTCTATTTGTCATAAGGTAAAGGTACAACTCCAAGTCGTCCTGTTACCGAAGATCACGGCTATTCGAATAGATTAACTTCCCTGCAGGGGTGCACCACATTCCCCAACACGCTCGATCCCATTTGGCCGGACACACTTTCCTGGGTCATGCCCGGCCTCGGAAGATCAACACGTCGCAGCCCCACCTAGGCACAATAGAGAGGCCAGCACGCCGGTCTAAACCTAAGCGCGCAGGGGTCTGGGCCCATCGCCCTGAGCACACCTGCACATTGCGTGGGCGGCCGGAAGCAGACCTAGCCTAGTAGGTGTTCCAGTCCAATCCGGCGCGCGCCGCTCCGTCGCTGACGTCTGAAGTGCTTCGGCTGATACCACGACGCCGGGATACCCATAACTACTCCCACGTAGATGGTTAGTGCGTATAAGCTCGTAGCCGACTTAGATCAAATACCAAGATCTCGTTAAACGTGTTAAGTATCCGCGAACGCCGAGCAGGGCGAGGCCCACCTCTCTCCTAGGCGGTCTCAACCTGCCCTGTCGCTCCGCCACAAAGTAACAGTCGGGGGCCGTCGGGAACCCAGGCCCACCACTACCTGGATGGAGCCACCTGTCCTTTCAGCCCCCTCGTCAGAATCACTTGCGGGTACTCAATGAGCTGACCCGACTTTAGTCACCATCTGTATAGTATGTATGTATGTATAGTATATACCCGTGATCACCTCCCAAGTGATCACGGCCCGATAGTATAGCAAGGCAGACTGACAAGAATGTAGGGCCAATGATGATAAACTAGCATCCTATACTAAGCATTTAGGATTGCAGGTAAGGTATCAACAGATGTAGCGACAATGTCAGGCTATGCATCAGAATAGGACTAACGAAAGCAGTAACATGCTACACTACTCTAATGCAAGCAGTATAGAGGAGAATAGGCGATATCTGGTGATCAAGGGGGGGGGCTTGCCTGGTTGCTCTGGCAAGAGAGAGGGGTCGTCAACACCGTAGTCGAATTGGGCAGCAGCAGCGTCGGTCTCGTAGTCTACCGGAGAGAAGAGGGGGGGAGAAACAGTAAATACATAGCAATCAAGTGCATAACAGGACAACAAGCAGAGCTAGACGTGTTCTAACTGGGTAGTAGGTGATACCGACGAAGGGGGAAAGCATCCGGGAAAGTATTCTCGGTGTTTCGTGTTTTCGGACAGATGAAACGGAGGGGGAAAGTTGCGGGTTTGATATGTTAGGGGTGTGTGGTGGACGAACGGGCTACGTATCCGGGTTCGTCTCGTCGTTCTGAGCAACTTTCATGTTGAAAATATTTTAATCCGAGTTACGGATTAAAAGATATGATTTTCTAAAGATTTTATTAATTTCTGGAATTTATTTAATTATTTAATTAATTCGGAAAATGGATTTATGACGTCAGCATGATGTCATGCTGGCGTCAGCAGTCAACAGGGTTGACTGGTCAACCTGACCAGTGGGTCCCTCTGGTCAGAGACACATGTTAATTATCCAAATATAATTAATCTAATCAGAATTAATTAGGGGTGGGCCCCACTGTCATACTAATTAGTTAGCTAATTAACAGTAGTTAATTAGGTTAATTAATCATTAGGTTAATTAATCTTATTTGGTTAATTTAATCAGAATTAATTAGGTTAATTAATTGGTTAATTAATTAATTAATTATTTTCATTATTTATCTACTTATTTATTTATTTAATTCTTTTTTTTTCTTTTTTTTTAACAGAAACGTTCTGGGGCGCGGGCCCCCACATGCCAATGGCCCGGGGGCCATAGCGGGCAAACGGGTTACGACCACGGGCGTACGGGCGCGGGCACGAGCGCCCCACGGGGCGAGCCCGGGCGCTGGCCTCGGGCGTGACCAGCAGCGCTGGCGCCGGTGGCCACGAAGCCGACCAGGGGAGGCGGCGGACCTGGCAGGTCGCCAGGTCGGCGAGGGCGAGGCCAGCTCGGGGTGAGGCGTGGCCGAGGCGAGGCAAGGCAGGGCGACGGCCCGGGCGGAGGGCGACGCCGTCCGGGGCAAGACGAGGCCGGCGCGGGCGGAGGCACGCCGGTCAGGGCGAGTGCGCGCGAGACGGAGAGAGAGGGAGGGCCGGGGGTCGAGGGCGCGCCTGGGGCGA
>NC_041387.1:161427744-161431670 GCF_002162155.2 Triticum dicoccoides | reverse complement strand
GGGGATAAGGAGAGGGAGTGGTGGCCGGTTGGGCCGGTGGGGGGTTGTGGCCTGCTGGGCCGAAGCCCAGTGGGGGGGGGTTGCTTTCTCCTCTTTTTTTTAGCTTTGTTTTCTGTTTTCTTTTCTTTATCTATTTTCTTTTAATTTCTGTTTTATAAAATATAAATACAACTCCTAATTTAATGTTATAATTTATTCAACTGCCCCAAAAGTTTGACACCTAATTAAAATAGTTTGTATTATTATTTTTTTTAAAAGGCATTTAATTAATTGTTATAGCTGCTATTTTATTTTCCTTTGAGCATTTAAACATTTTATAAAAATGTGGTTTCACCACCATTATTACTAAGGATTTATTGGTCACATTTAGCACATTTTAGTTCTTATGTTCGAAAACTTTTATCGTTTGACTTTAATTCAAATTTGAATTCGAATCGGTTTCGAACTAACACGAGGTTAGCAACAGTAACCGAGGTGACGTGGCATCGTTAACGCGGGATTACTGTAGTCTAATTATCCGGGCGTCACACTGTCTCTATCGATATCTCACGCGGTCGGCCCCTCCCCTCCCTTCTCGTATATCACCTCGGCCCCATGCACATACATGTATGTATATAAGCCTCTCCTTCACACAAATTGCATTGACACGTATTCCCTCACCATATCTTAGTATCTCTCAAACACACAAACTACGTGTGCGAAAGAGAAGAGGTGCACACACGCACTCGGTCCCACATACAAACGCGTGGGTGCATGGTGGAGCACATTTGTACAAAAAATGAGCGTGTAGAAAGGATTTAGATGATGTGCCACTATTCTATATCTATACCTCGATATCTATATCTATATCTATACCCCTATATATTGTGCGAATAACTTAGAAAGATGTTCGTTGGATGAAGGAAATCCGGTGATGCAGAGATGGCAAATCCGAGCACTACTAGCAATTGGATATCATCTACATTCCACCAGATTCTAGAAGACTCCATGGTTGAACTTAAGCATAATGCACAAACCTCAAAACACAAGTACTTCTCCTTTGTTCTAGAATCTTCTTTATCATAATTGCCCAAACTTTTTTTCTAGTTGATACAACACACAATTCCATGAATCATAAAATAGATTAACTTCTTATCAAAACTAATTGACTTTGAATGAGATGACCTATAAGAATTAAACAAATGTGTACATCATGCATATATGACTCAAAGCTTACATGCTATCGTGTGGTATTTATTCATAATTTGGTTGCCAAATCTCATGCGTGCAATGGACGTGTACCTTACTAGTACTTCTAGTATGTGGAGAACACGTAAATTAGAATTCCAATGGCATGCTACATAGTGGCTCTCCCTTTTTCAATTAATATTATTATGATTAAAATGATGGGGGGGGAGCATCCATGAAGCCACGTGGCATATGTGGAGGCGTTGTCGCGACCTCCTTGTGTGGATTGATCACAGTGACGTGATCCAGAAGAATGTACTTGTCCTTTCTCACGCACACTGGTAGTACATGCGTGAAGCAAAGATGTGCACACACACACTCATTCCCTCGCACGCACATGCGGGTACACGGTGGGACACATTTTTGTACAAAGATCCACCCCATGTGATAATTTGACGCGTGTAAAGTTGTTCACTTCATTGATGGTCAATTAATACAGCGCATGCAAATTGAGTGGATGTGAGGGAGGAAGTAGTTGAGAATGACATTACTACTCCACTGCGTGCATGCGAGTAGTTAAATCATGGGTTGCTAATTCCATTGGTCTCCTTCGTATTTTGTGCCAATTTTTGACCATAATTTTAAGTAACACAATATTTATGCATGTCATAAAAAGTAATTTCATCAAAAACTATGTTCGAATGTCATTCCAATGATATAATTTTTGGTGACATGCATTAACATTTTCTTAGTTAAATTCTTGGTCAAAAATTGGCACAAAATAAAAAGGGGGCCAATAAACCAGGACGCAGGAAGCATGACCAATTTTTGCCTGGGTTACTGTTGGTGGCCTTTGTATTTAAATATTTTAATATGGACAGTGTGGAGTAGTACTATCTTTATCTTAGCCTCGTAGGGCTCTCCCAGTGCCTACACTCGCCTCCCCACCTTGCCTACCGGATCCCGCCATGGAGGATCCCACCATGGATAATTCCTTAGATCCGAGGATCCTGCGGGCTGCCCTCTCATTGTGGCCTACATCACTGTTGCCTTTGAGCGAAACCCACATGTGTTTCAGTGGGGAGCCATTGCTCTGGAATCACAGATTGGTGGCACTGGAGGACATGCCATCGCAGCGTTTCAGGTGGTGGGAAGCAACGGCAAATCGAATCGAGGAAGCATCGCATCAATTGGAGACAAGTTCAAAGGAGCTGCGCCTAGCGAAGCACAAGGTGGAGGTGCAAGTCGATCTCACGGGAGATGCTAAGGATGTCAGCATCTGTAAGCGTCACATTGAGTTCGAGCTGGGGCTAATGGCAGAGATCATATTCACGGAGTCGACTGTAGAGGAAAGAACATGCATGCCTGCGGAATGGCATGAGCAGCCGGTGCAACTGTTCAAATGGGTAGTAGGAGAAGCCAAATCATGGGACCACCTGTGGCGGTGCCACTGGGCATGCATCGTAGGCGAGGTGAGATGCCCTCCTTCCCTGCCAGCAATGCAGTGACCTACTCGGTTGCTACTGCAGTGAACTTGTGGTGCCATGGTGGTTTGCAACCGTGACAATCACTCCATCTATATGTATTGTATTCCTATGTAAGTACTTGGTCATTTGGAAAAAGATGGTAATTGATTTATCACTAGTTTTTGAATGCTTGGTCGTGACAATCACCCGAAGCCACAACCACAAGTCTCCATTGTGTAATACCTACGGTCGGTCGCACCAAAAGACAGTCGGTCAGACCCATGTCTCATCAAAGGGACACACATCGGCTTGGTCTGACATGTACAACCAGTTACATCACTGACTTGTGCGACCGGATTTGAGAAGTAGTACTCGAAATTATCAACTCATCAGGAAACGTTTCGGGCCTCGAAACCAAAACCATCAATTAATCTTTAGCTTGGTCCCATCACATTCCAAAGTAGTACTACCAGGCTATAATTAAGTGCAAACCTGCTCACACCTAGTACGTATCAAACCTGAACGTTTCCCACTATGCAGGTTTTAGTACTCATGCTAGTACTAGGTTATAAAAAGGGGAACTACCTAGGCAAATGTTACTCTACCTTCCTCCTCATAAGTCTTTCTTGTTCGTCCGTTCTTGCCATGGACGGTGTGCAGGGCTCTAGGTCGAGAACTACTTGTAACAAGGGAGCGGCGACCAAGGCTGTGGAAAAAAGAGAGGGCTCGCCACCTCGCAGAGACCTCGAAAGATCTATCACAGGCAGGCGAGGGATCCCAGGTGCTGAAGTAGTTATCCCTCAACAACATGCCTGATCAGCTCAATAAGCAGAAGGAGTTCATCGACGACTTGGTGGAGCTGCTAAAGGAGAGCCTCGATGACATGCCCACTGAGCTCAATAAGCAGGAAGAGTTGACCGCCGGCTTGGTGATACTGCTGAAGGAGAGCATTGCCTCGGGTAAGAAGGCGATCGACGAAATCCTGCAACTTCAAGAGGACAAGGCGAAGCTCTGCCTGCTGAAGGAGGAGAACACTAGATGGAAGAATCTGCTGAGAAGTGTAGTTCCTCAGTGAAGATGCTGCACGCCCTTGTTATGGAACAGAAGGAGAAGTTGGCGAAGCTCCGCATCGAGCACCCGGCTGTTGTCAAGGTACGTAATGCAGCCTTGGAAGAAATGATGAAGGCTCGCATCGAGAAATCTCATGTCATGGATAGAATGAAGAAGATGGCGGACGAGGTGAGTGAGGAGATGAAGGTCATGGAGCCAATAAAGAAGTAGTTAGGACTCTGC
>NC_041387.1:161414435-161427550 GCF_002162155.2 Triticum dicoccoides | reverse complement strand
GCTCCTGTGTTTCTTCTTTTGCTTCGGGTTTTTCGCTGCATGTGCCACGTTCTCTACAAGGGATGAATAGAACAATGCTAACAATGAGCAGCACCATGGGATCGATTACTAGGAAATTAGATCATTTTTTATCGCCATATCGCATTGGGCTGCCGTGTTTCGCGCTCCTCTATCGTACTACTCCTACTCAAGTGGAAAACTTGAGTTTACTGTACGGTTCTTTGCTCCTCCCTAGGTCTTCGGCAACATTTATACGAGCAGTCAAATCACAAGGCCGCACCTTCCAGCAGTAATGAGCCGTCAAATCACAAAGGCCCTCGCCTCTTGTGAAACCGACCAAGCGAGACTGCCCCATGCTCTAGCCTTTTATTTTACTAGTTGTCTGTACTCAGACAAGTTTACTTCCGCTGTTGGCTTGTATGTCTGTATGACTTGAATGCTGGGTCGTGTGACCCGTACTTGTGTGTATGCTATGTATGGCTCTCTGAGCCTTAAATAAAGTACTTGTGTTGTAGAGTCATGTTGTGATGCCTTGTTGTATTTGCACATATCGAGCATATTGTGTGTATGATTGAAATGCTTGATATGTGTGGGATCTGACTATCTAGTTGTTTATTCTTAGCAGCCTCTCTTACTGGGAAATGTCTCCTAGTGTTCCCACTGAGCCTTGGTAGCTTGCTACTGCTCCGGAACAATTAGGCTGGCCGGCATGTGTCCTTCTTCGTTCCTGTGTCTGTCCCTTCGGGGAAATGTCACACGATGAATACCGGAGTCCTGCTAGCCCAGTGCTACAGCCCGGATTCACTTGCTGATGACCGACACGTTTGATGCTGGGTCATGGATGCCTGTCCCTGTAAGTCTGTGCCACTTCGGGTTTACGACTAGCCATGTCAGCCCGGGCTTTTTACCATATGGATGCTAGCGACACTATCATATACATGTGCCAAAAGGCGCAAACGGTCCCGGGCAAAGGTAAGACGACACCCGTGGGAATACCGTGTGTGAGGTCGCAAAGTGATATGTGGTGTTACATGCTAGATCAATGTGGCATCGAGTCGGGGTCCTGACAGCGTTGGCATCAGAGCTGGACTGCCTGTAGGTTCTCCAAGCCAAACTGGTCGATGTTGAGTCTAGAAATGCTTTAGTTATATGTAGGGGAATTGATTGTGGGATGGAATGTAAGGCTCTTTTTACTCCTCTATCTCATGACATTCTGATCTGAGTCAATCTATTCTTCCACCGGGGGTTAAGGAATTAGGATCTCTTCTCTCTATTAGGTTCACGTGTTACTAATCAGTAGTACCTTATAGGTTTGATGGATACAAGCCTAGTTCAGTTCTACTACCTAATATGTGCTAAGATGGACCCAGAACCTTGATATGATGTTGTTGGGTGTCTATGCAATTCTTTGTCAAATGCCTCAAAGTTCTTTGAGCATTTACAGCCGTTATGCTGTCCAATTTCTGCTAGGAATCTTAATGTCTTGTGTTTTTCATGTTCCAGATGGCGACCCGTCCTCAGAATCAAGTGGTTCGTTTGACTCGATGTCTGGATGTACCCGGCCATACTGCTATGTTGGTCAGGGTAATGATTGAGGCAGGGTACCGTTGGTATCATGAGTACACGGTTGAAGATCAATTCCGAGACTTTAATCAAAGTCAATATCTTTGCACTGTCAGGATATTTCCATCTTATCCTATATCTACCGAGCCCCTCCACTGCTCCTATGGACTCGGGGTTACTATTGAGATGGCTGTGCAAGATGCTGCCTACTCTATGATGACCATCATGCGAGTCAGGACTGGCCTATTCCGGGACTCTGACTTCCGGTATATGCCAGCATCACTTCCAGGAGCACAAGGTTATCTCCAGGCTATCTATGCTGACTCCACTCAGGAGGATTCACGGACCCGCACCACTGCACAGTTGCTTGAAGACAAGGACCGTGAAAATTGGGCCTTGAGACTAGAGCTTTTCAATACCCGTGCTGATCATTGGGCCACTTTGACTCGGTTTGCACCGGCTGTGCACGCTGGATACATGGATATGCGAGATCTCTATCTTGTGAGATCTGCTCTGCCAGACGTGATGGATTGGCGTGATGTAGGAGGCATCACCCCACCTCGTGGTCCCCGTAGGCCACCATTTGTTGGTCCAAGACCTCATCCTAGCCCTTATGGTCCACATGTTCCAAGGGACCGACTGTTTCTGGATGATCACGTTGAGCTTCCAGGCTATGGAGGTGACTTCTATGAAGACTACTACGGAGCTGCCTAAGTTAGTAGTAGTATCACTAGTATCGTACTAGCTGTATCGTCCACCGTCCTGCGTGACTCGTGGGATATGCCTTAGCTTGTACCGCCTTCCGGAGGTGTAGAAAAATAATGTATAGCAGCTCGGAATGCCTCCGATGAGATGTAATCCTAATTTCACCATAGCAGTACTTTGTTTGGTTCTGTACTAAACCTTGTATGGTGTGTATGACAATGGAATAAAAGAAGCAGTTTCTGTATCTACCATGTCATACGAATGATCATCTTACATTCCAAGTTATCCATTACATTCTACATTCTATGTCAGAATCCTATCATCCTGGACTAAACTATTGTTTTGTTTTCCTAGGATGGTTAACACCCGCACCAACCCTGCTCCCCCAGAGCAGGCCGAAGGCAACAGAGTTGGGGGAACAAACCTGCCTCACCCTCCCTCTCTGGCCGAAGTTATGCTGGAAGCCGAGAGAAACAAGCGGGAGACTAACCATTTGTTGGAGCGCATTGAGCAAAACACAGCACACCATCAGAGGAATAACTTGGTGTCACTCAGTGATTTCATCAAGTTACATCCACCCACTTTCCACCACTCCGTTGAGCCTCTCGATGCCGATGACTGGCTTCGCGGTATTACTCACAAACTGCATTCTGCGCTAGTAGCTGAGGCTGACAAGGTCACCTTTGCTGCATATCATCTTGAAGGCCCCGCCAGTCTATGGCGGGAGAACTATGGAGCTATGCGCCCAGCGGGCCATGTCACTACTTGGGCTGAATTCAACGAGGCTTTCCGTGAACATCACATTCCGGAGGGTCTCATGGACCGTAAACGTGAGGAGTTCTGCAGTTTCACTCAAGGTCGACTCTCTGTGGATGCATACAGCAGGGAATTCGGTAACCTAGCACGATATGCAACTGAGGAAGTCTCTACTGATGCCAAGAAGCAAGCAAGGTTCCGCAAGGGACTTAGTCCTGAGCTTCACCGCGACCTCCGTCTGCATGAGTGCACATCTTTTCAGAAGCTTGTTAACAAAGCCATCAGTGCTGAGTCTGGTCAGACCGATTATGAAGCAACACGCAAGCATGGCCGTGACATGGGTTCCTCATCCGGTGCTGGCCCTCAGAAGCGCCGCGTGTGGGTGCCTAACACTGCCCTGCCACCCAGGTTCACACCGAGGCCATCCTTTCAAGCGCCTCGCCCCGCTCAACAGTTTGCACCAGCCAAGCCCTATGGTGGTCCAACCAACAGTGCTCCTCCACGTACCAGCTCTGTGACTTGCTTTAAATGTGGGGAATCGGGCCACTACCTGCGCGAGTGTCCCCAGACCAACCCCAACCAATCTGGAAAAGCTGTTGGCCGTCGCAAGCCGGCAGGGAAAGTGTTCTACACCAAGCCGGCCACCGCTGCACGTGGCCATGTCAACTGTATCTCCGCTGAGGAAGCTCGAGAGGATCCCAACGTCGTTCTCGGTACGCTCCTTGTTAATTGCCACCCGGCATCTGTTCTTTTCGATACAGGAGCATCTCATTCATTTATATCCGAGAGCTATGCTCGTCTGCATAACACCACATTCGGTGAGATGCCTACCCCCATGGTAATTCAAACCCCGGGATCCAAATGGCAAACTTCTAGAGTAAGCCATGGGAATGAAATCCAAGTCGACAGACTTGTTTTTCTCGCATCTTTGATAGCTCTCAAATCTTTGGATATTAATATCATTTTGGGCATGGACTGGATGTCAGCCCATCATGCTAAAAATGATTGTTTCTCTAGGACTATTCAACTCACCCATCCTTCGGGGAAGATAGTCAATGTCTTGACCCGAGTAGCCAAGCGACAGCTATATCCTCTTAACGCCAGCCCGTTGCCGGACCTCGAAGACGTTCCGGTAGTCCGTGACTTTCCGGATGTCTTTCCAGAAGAATTGCCAGGTGTTCCACCTGACAGAGATGTTGAGTTTGTGATAGATCTCATTCCAGGAACTGTCCCAATTTCCAGAAGACCCTATAAGATGGCACCTTTTGAACTAGCCGAACTTAAGAAACAACTCGATGAGTCCTTGAAGAAGGGTTTCATCCAACCTAGTTCATCTCCATGGGCTTGCCCCGTCCTCTTCGTTAAGAAGAAGGATGGTACGGACCGGATGGTTGTAGATTATTGACCTGTCAATTTGGTCACAATTAAGAACAAGTATCCGCTCCCCAGGATCAACGACCTGTATGATCAGCTCGCTGGATCCTCAATCTTCTCCGAAATGGATTTGAGGTTGGGCTACCATCAAATCAAAATCCGGAACGAGGACATTCCTAAAACGGCTTTTGTTACTCGCTATGGCCAATACGAGTACACCGTCATGTCCTTCGGGTTAACCAACGCCCCAGCCACCTTTTCTCGGTTAATGAACTCAATCTTCATGGAGTATTTGGATAAATTCGTCGTGGTTTACCTTGATGATATACTCATCTACTCCAAGAACGAGGAAGAACATGCCGAACATCTAAGGCTAGTGTTGATGAAACTTCGAGAGCATCGCCTTTATGCCAAGTTCTCCAAATGTGAATTTTGGTTGCCGGAAGTGACCTATCTAGGGCATGTAATTTCCGGTAAAGGTATTGCTGTTAATCCCGAGCGAGTTCAAGCCGTCCTTAATTGGACTCCAGCTGAATCAGTCAAGCAAGTTCGGAGTTTCCTTGGCTTAGCGAGCTATTGTCGTCGCTTTGTCGAGAACTTCTCCAAAGTTGCCAAACCTCTAACTGAACTCCTCAAGAAAGATAAAAAGTTCGAGTGGACTCCACAATGTGAGCACAGCTTTCAGGAACTGAAAAGACGCCTGACATCTGCTCCCGTATTGGTACCACCAGATTTCTCTAAGGACATTGTTATCTATTGCGATGCCTCGCGACAAGGACTAGGTTGCATTCTCATGCAAGATCGTCACATAATTGCTTATGCTTCACGGCAATTGCGCCCACATGAGGAGAATTATCCTACTCATGATCTAGAGCTTGCAGCTGTAGTCTATGCACTTAAAACCTGGCAACATTACCTCCTCGGTAATCGTTGCGAAATCTTCACCGATCACCAAAGTCTGAAGTACATCTTCACCCAACCGGATCTGAATCTCAGGCAAAGACGTTGGGTTGAGTTGATCACAGATTTCGACTTAGGGATAACTTACACACCAGGAAAAGCCAACGTCATGGCTGACGCACTAAGTCGTAAATCTTATTGTAACAATCTGATGTTACAACAAAGTCAACCGCTTCTCCATGAGGAATTTCGGAAGCTTAACCTTCACATTGTTCCTCAAGGCTTTCTTTCCACCTTGGTGGCGAAACCTACTCTTACGGATCAAATTATCGGTACCCAAAAGCGAGATAAAGGGATATCTAGGATCAAGGAGAACATTGCTAGCAGAGGTGCTAGGTGTTTCTCCACAAATGATCATGGTGTTGTGTACTTTGAGAACCGTTTAGTGGTTCCCAAGAACCAGCATCTACGGCAGTTGATCCTTAAGGAGGCTCATGAATCTCCTCTCACCATTCAACCCGGTAGTACTAAGATGTATCAGGACCTATGCCAGAGGTTCTGGTGGACTAGGATGAAGAGAGACATTGCTCAGTTTGTTGCTAGCTACGACGTCTGTCGTCGTGTAAAAGTAGAGCATCAACGGCCTGCTGGCACCCTTCAACCCTTAGCTATTCCTGAATGGAAATGGGACAAAATTGGTATGGATTTCATCACCGGTTTTCCCAGGACCAAGAGAGGGAATAATGCTATCTTCATCATTGTTGATCGTCTTTCCAAAGTGGCCCATTTCTTACCTGTTCGTGAGAGTATAACTGCTAGTCAGTTAGCAGACTTGTACATCTCCCGAATAGTGTCTCTCCATGGTGTTCCCTTGGAAATTAACTCGGATCGAGGAAGTCTCTTCACCTCTCGATTTTGGGAAAGTTTCGAAAATGCTAAGGGAACCCGCCTTTCTTTTAGCACCGCCTTTCACCCCCAATCAAGTGGTCAAGTAGAACGTGTCAACCAGATTCTAGAAGACATGCTTCGAGCTTCTATTATCTCATTCAGAATGGATTGGGAGAAATGCCTTCCATTTGCCAAATTTGCTTATAACAACAACTATCAATCTTGTTTGGGTAAAGCCCCTTTTGAAGTTCTCTATGGACGAAGGTGTCGAACGCCTCTTAACTGGTCAGAAACCGGGGAAAGAGAATTCTTTGGCCCGGACATGGTCCAGGAAGCAGAAGAGCAAGTTCGCATTGTTCGTGAAAATTTGAAAACAGCTCAATCTCGTCAAAAGAGTCAATACGACCGAAAACATAAGGCTATGACTTTTGAAGTTGACGAGAAAGCTTATCTTCGGGTTACTCCTCTGAAGGGAACCCATCGTTTCGGTATCAAAGGCAAATTGGCTCCTCATTACATTGGACCTTTTCGCATTCTCGCTAAACGAGGAGAAGTTGCCTACCAATTGGAACTACCTCTGCATCTCTTCAGAGTCCATGATGTCTTCCACGTTTCTCAACTCAGGCGTTGCTTCTCGGATCCTATCCGTGGAGTGGACCACAAAACGCTTGATTTTCAAGATAATCTTACGTATCGAGAGTACCCCGTTCGTATCCTCGATCAAGCCGAGTGTACCACTCGACACCATAATATCATGTTTCTCAAGGTTCAATGGTCGCATCATTCTGAGAAGGAAGCAACTTGGGAAAGGGAGGATCGTCTTTGACTTGAGTACCCCGCCTTCTTCCCAGAGGAACCAAAATCTCGGGACGAGATTCTTTTGAGTGGGGGTGAGTTGTCACACCCTAGCTAGTTCATGCATTAGAGTGTTGCATCATGTCTATTTTTCTCAATAGAAACTTGAAATGGGGATGACAGAACCCCCAACCCCCTCTGAAACCAACTAGGGTTTACTAAAAACATTTTCAATGAACCTGAAATGGCCTTCTAAAATGTCCATCATTTTTGTCTTAGTTCAGAACCAATGCCAAAAGTGATGCACAACTTTCTAGGTCATCCTAAGGTCTTTGAATTAAATCATAAGTATTTGAATTTGGGCATTTAAAATTTATAAAAATATTTTAATGCTCAAATAAACCCAAACTAAAATGTTCCATGCTGGAAATATTCCAACTAAGGACCAGTTGCAGTTTGGTGAATTTTGGAGTTGCCTAGGTATTTTTAGAAATTCAACAAACTTACAGAATAAAAACATAAACAGAAAAAAAAGGGGAAAGACTTACCTGGCGCCACCCAGAGGCCCACCTGCCGGCCCAGCCCAGCCACCGCTCCAGCGAGCTGCTTGGCTTGGCCAGGCAGGCAGGCAGGTGCTCGACGGCGGCCGCAGCATGCGCCACGCAGCTGCCCGTCGCCCTGCTTCCCCCTCTCGCCCCCCTGTGACCTTGGATGAGCTCCACGTCGTGCCCCGGACCCCCTAGACACTCTCATTCAGCCCCAGCTCCTCTTCCTCGCTCTCCCACGCCATGGCCGACGCCACCGCCGCCGCACCCTCGCCGTAGTCGCGCTCTCCGTCAACCTCGCGCTGCGCCACCGTGTCCAGGAGCTTCGCCACCCTCTACTCCTTCGAGCTAGCCGAGCCCCGAGCGCTCGCGTACCCCGAAGCCACCGCACTGACCTTGACCGAACCGCCATCGCCGGAGATCCCCTTCGCCGTCGCCGCCGCACCAGCTCGTCCCCGACCGCGTCGCCTGCTCCCTCGAGATCGCCGTGAGCTTGGCTACCTCCTCCCCCTTCCTTTTCTTGCTCTCATGAACCACCGCGATCACACGAAGTTCACCGCACGCGCCGCCACGGAGCTCGTCTCCGGCTAACCACCGGCCACCCCACCTTGTCTAACACACTCACCGTGTCCCCAGGGGCCCAACGCACTTCACCACGGGCCTCGCCGTGCCCCATAGCGTCGGATCCATCTTCACCCGACTCCGGCGACCGCCAAAGTCGTCGCCGGCGACGTCTCCGGCCACCCCGAGCTCAACCACCACCACCAGTAGCCGCGGCTCGGTCTCAGCTACGCGTAGATGCCCTCCGCCGCCCTTTGGGTCGCCGGAATGCACAAAGTCAATTCTGCCGCCGCGTTCGGCCTCGCCGGCGGCTAGACGCCGGCGTGTTTGACTTTGACCTTGACCAGGGTGGGCCCAGTTTGACTTCCCTGAGTCTTTGACAAGTGGGGCCCCCTCTGCTAATTAACCCAGATTAGTTTAAACTAAATTAAGTTAGTTTAATTAACTACTGACATGCGGGACCCACTGGTTAGTTTGACCTAGACCGGCCTATTGACTTGCTGAGGTCAGCATGACATCATGCTGACACAGTAATTCTTTTCTGGAATTAAAATAAATCCAGAATGATTTATAAATTCCAGAAAATACCCCAAACTTCAAAAAATCATAGTAAATCAACCATAACTCCAAATGCAAAGTGTTATATATGAAAAATGATCAGAAAAATCCAATCTATCCATCTGTACTGGTTTGATGCAAGTTTAAGCAAGCTAAGCTGATGTTTAGAGCAGAACTAGATAAGCACTTATAAGGGCCATGTATGAGTTTGAAAATTGAATCTTTGATTCAAAATGGTTCAAACCCATCTGGTTCTAGTTGCATTAGCCCAACACACTCATATTGCCATGTTTCATGCATGCATCATATTGTTGCATATTGTTTGGTAATGTTCTGTATCGGTGCTCTTTGCGGCAGGTTCTGCCTCCGAGGAGTACCACGATTACCCTAACGAAGAACAATATCAGTGCATCGACCCACCAGGCAAGCAACCAACCATTTGATCATATCGATACAATCCCATGTTCTTGCTCCTGCTCTCTTTTACTGCATTAAGACAAC
The DNA here is from genome assembly GCF_002162155.2 of Triticum dicoccoides. NCBI lineage: Eukaryota > Viridiplantae > Streptophyta > Magnoliopsida > Poales > Poaceae > Triticum > Triticum dicoccoides. The sequence goes on along the minus strand of NC_041387.1, from coordinate 161,418,404 downwards.
ACGTTTCAAACTGCTGTGTGCTACGGTAGTTGAACCCTTTTCCTCTGCATGACCTGTCATTGCCACAGTAACTAGATGAAACCCACTAGCATGTGTAGGAGTTGTTTGAGCCATATGTATGTGTTGTTCCTACCTTGCTATGCCTGCTATGCTTAGAGTCGTGTCAGGTCTGGTTCATCTGGGTGATGGCCTAGAGTGAAATGATCGTGCCAGTAATGAGAGTGATGTGGTGAACACGGTTTGGTAAAGGTATCGATGAAAGGTCATGTAGGAGTACATGGTGGGTTGTTTCATTGAAGCCGACCTTAGGCATTGAGATCTGTATGTGTGATTTAAGATACAGCTAATACCATGCATTGGGCCCTGAAATATGACCCCGCTCGACTTCTTATTCACCCTAGTCCTCTGTCCAGGAGTTGCAAGTAGTTTCTGGTGTTTGTAGCCTACTGGAGGCCGTGGACAGTGCTGACAGTAGGGGTGGGCTGTGATGCGGTAGGTACGTGGCACGGTGTACCGGATACCGGTTAGGTATCTCGGGAACCCTGTACACATTGTTCGGGGCCGTATGGGAAACCTCGGCCGGACTCCCTTTGGATGGAACCTGGATAGGCGATAAACCTGGACTAGAGACTTAGGTGTTTAGGTAGGTCGTGGTCTACACCCACGTCGGTTTCGCTTGAAGTCTGCCGAGCACATGTCGTGTGCAGACGCTAAGTGGTGGAAACATGTATGAAGAAGTACACCCCTGCAGGGTTAACATTATCTATTCGAATAGCCACGTCCGCGGTAAAGGACTACTTGGTTGCCTGTACAGTTCATAGACAAGTAAAGTGGAAACTACTAAAAATCTCAAGGTAAGCGTGAGTGCCGAGGATGGCTCTTCTGTAGGATGACGAAGGTGGATCCTTGGTGGTGTATTGAAGTGGTGAGTAGTGGACTTGTGTGCGCAAAACCATTTCAAGTTGGTGTATCGTAGGATAGTTTAGCCAAGAGTCAAAGCTGGCTTGCTGCAATAACCCCACCAACCCTTCTTGATAATGTGCATGTATGTAGGATCTGATGTAAGTCTTGCTGAGTACCTTTGTACTCATGTTGCTTTAATTTACATTTTTTCAGAAGACGCTCCAACCCCTTCTGATGGGTTCTTCGTAGACATTGACATCGATGAGTAGACCGAGGCCCAGGTGGTGATCCTGAGCTTGTGAAGGCCCACGTAGTATAGCCAGGCTTTCCCAAGCCTCTTTTATTTTACTAGTTGTACTCAGACAAGTTTACTTCCGCTGTTGGCTTGTATGTCTGTATGACTTGAATGCTGGGTCGTGTGACCCATACTTGTGTGTATGCTATGTATGGCTCTCTGAGCCTTAAATAAAGTACATGTATTGTAGAGTCATGTTGTGATGCGTTGTTGTATTTGCACATTTCGAGCATATTGTGTGTATGATTGAAATGCTTGATATGTGTGGGATATGACTATCTAGTTGTTTATTCTTAGTAGCCTCTCTTACCGGGAAATGTCTCCTAGTGTTCCCACTGAGCCTTGGTAGCTTGCTACTGCTCCGAAACACTTAGGCTGGCCGGCATGTGTCCTTCTTCGTTCATGTGTCTGTCCCTTCGGGGAAATGTCACGCGATGAATACCGGAGTCCTGCTAGCCCAGTGCTACAGCCCGGATTCACTTGTTGATGACCGACACGTTCGATGCTGGGTCATGGATGCCTGTCCCTGTAAGTCTGTGCCACTTTGGGTTTACGACTAGCCATGTCAGCCCGGGCTTTTTACCATATGGATGCTAGCGACACTATCATATACGTGTGCCAAAAGGCGCAAACGGTCCCGGGCAAAGGTAAGACGACACCCGTGGGAATACCATGCGTGAGGCCGCAAAGTGATATGAGGTGTTACATGCTAGATCGATGTGGCATCGAGTCGGGTCCTGACAGATTGACTCTTGGGTTCAGAAAATTGCCGCAGTGTCTGCTTAACGGGTTTGAACCCCTTAATTATTTTTAGGCTGTGTTTGGCCAGCATGCGGCGGATGCCCGACATATCTGAAGGGTGCCAAGAAAAAGTATCCCAGTATTCGCGCAAGAATGTGCGTAAAGCGACATCCACTACTGGATCCAGCTGTGCTCCAATACACGCTGTCTTGTTGGGGCCCGTCGGGTGCACTTGAAATTTGACTATTTCCTCTACTGGCTTGAAAGAGGTGGATTTAGGACTCTTGTCGAGGATCACATCATCCTTGTCCATCGTGGACCGTGGGGTGGTCAGTTCTTCAGCCGTTAGGGCTTCGGATAATGCCTTGAGGGCCAAGGATGCGGTTTTGTTTTTGGCACGGAGCGCTTTGTCCGGATCGCTCGATATTGTAATGATTTCTTTGTGTCCGGGCATTTTAAGCTTCATATACCCGTAATGGGGTATAGCCTGGAAGCGTGAGAAGGCATCCCCTCCAAGGATGGCGTGGTATCCACTACTGAAGGGGACCACATGAAAGAGCAACTCTTCGGACCTGTCATTTTCGGTCGTCCCGAACACCACATCCAATGCAATTCTCCCAGAGCATCGTGCTTCACGACTGGGAATGATACCACAAAAGGTGGTATTGCTTTGTTCGATGCATGTTCTATCGATCTGCATTTTGTCGAGCGTATCTTCATAGATGAGGTTAATCCCACTGTCGCCGTCCATGAGTACTTTAGTAAGCCAAAAACCATCCACAATGGGGTTTAGGACTAGGGCAGCGGGTGCTCGGACTATCCGAGCCTTTGGTTCGTCTTCGGCGGTGAAGGTTATTGCCGCGTCGTTCCATGGGCTCAGTGCAGTAACTTGGTGTACTTTGGTGAGATCGCGGAGTGACCTTTTTCACCATTTATTTGAAGAAAAGGTCTCGAAGACTGTGAGGATGTTGAAATCGTTCCTTTATAGGGAGTATTTCCCTGGAGTGATGGTGGCAAGGATGGCCTCTCCACTCTTTGCCACCTACCGTAGTACCCAACATGCTCGAAGGCTATGGGTTGGGTCTATGCTTAAGGTAGCATGTATCGGACAGGGCTTATCAAGGTGTTTGTCAAGAACGGATCTATATCCCGTAAAGGGTTTATTTTCTCTGCTGAGAGGTTGATGATCGGATGCCTCACTAGGGTGCATCCGTTTAGTCCGGGTCGCATACTTCTTAAAGGCAACGGGATCTAACTGTGTTTTCTGGGCCTTCCATGTGCTTCCCATCGCATAGTACTTTTGCACTGCATGTGAAAATTCCGTGAAGCTCTATATGCGATAATGGCTGAGGGCATTCGGATCCGGGGAGCTCGAAGTGTCCCCCCGATCCAGTATCCGAGACAGAGTTCAGGGTACTTGGAGTCCCGCTTGATGGTAGAGTATCCGCCTCGAGAGGTTCGGAGATCCAAACATATTTGGTTCTCAACATAGGAGGAGAAGTGTCCTCGGCTCCACTACAAAAAAAGACACATTCGTGATATTTTGGGCCGAACGAATTTTTTTCCTGTCATACATATGACACTTGTATGACGATAATTGTGACAAAACCCAGTATCATCATAGATGTGGTGGGCTCCTACTTCTATGACAACAAATCATGACAGAAAATGGGCTATTCATCCAGGACGGGCCGGAGACGCAGCTGCATGACATTCTTTGGACCGTCCATGACGGAAAAAACCGTGGTAGAAGCGAGGGGGAGGAAAATTTTGGGGAGTTCCCGGTTACGGTGGGAGGTCGGGGGCCGAGCGATGCGCGTTTCTCTCGTACACGTACGCGCGTGTGTGCGAGGCATTGGCTCTAACTGAACCCGAGCGAGGCGTTGAGCTCTAACTGAACCCGAGCGATTGCACTACAGGCTACGCGTTACTGAACCCGAGCGATCTATCGATGGCTGTTAACTGAACCCGATCGAGCGATTCCTTTGCTTCTGCTACTAACTGAAGCCAACCGATTGGATGAACAGTGA
>NC_041387.1:161394280-161414110 GCF_002162155.2 Triticum dicoccoides | reverse complement strand
GTGGTTTGGAGGGCTGGATGAACAGTAGACGATGGAGAGGTGCCCGTGGAGGGGTGGTTGAACAGGACCCCGTGGTGTGGAGGGCTGGATGAATAGTAGACGGTGGAGGGGTGCCCATGGAGGGGTGGTTGAACAGTAGCCGGTGGAGTAGCGCATGGTGGAGCCTGGATGAACAGGAGCCCATGGAGGCTGGAGGAGGTCGACGGTTGCCCGTGGAGGCTGGAGGAGGTCGACGGTGGAGATGAATAGTATCCCGTGGAGTCCCGTTTTGTGGTACGCCACACCCCTCCCGATGAACAGGACCCCCGTTTCAACCGTAGGAGGTCCCTTTCGTCCGTTTTGCGGTACGCCACACCCCTCCTGATCAACAGGACCCCCGTTTCGACCGTAGGAGGTCCGTTTCGTCCGTTTTGCAGTACGCCACACCCCTCCCGATCAACAGGACCCCCGTTTCGATCGTAGGAGCTCCGTTTCCTCCGTTTTGTGGTACGCCACACCCCTCCCGATCAACAGGACCCCGTTCCGAACGTAGGAGGTCCGTTTCCTCCGTTTTGCGGTACACCAGGCCTCGTTTCCATTGCCTGTTCCGTCCAAGCCCTCGCGATGAACACGACCACGCATTCCGTTCCGACCCAGCCGGTTGGCTCCCACGCGTTCCGTTGCCTCCCGATGAACACGACGCATTCCGTTGCCTCCCCATGAACACGATGCATTCCGTTGCCTCCCCATGAACACAACGCATTCCGTTGCCTCCCCATGAACAGGACGCATTCCGTTGCCTCCCCATGAACACGACGAATTCCGTTGCCTCCCCATGAACACGACGACGACGTTGTTTCTCCATTCCGACCCAGCCATGTACACGAGCCCTGGCCGTATGTATGCGCGAGTAGGCATTCGAGACCCTGCTCGTATGTACGTACGTGGCCGTATTTTCTTTCTTGCACCCTGGCCACTATACATACGTGTACATGCTACATGCGCGCCCCTACTACGACACGTGCGCGCCTCTACATCCACCAGTATATATGTACATACATATTCGCGACCAGAATGACAACGCTACGTACGCTTCGACCAGGTGGGTCCCGACTGTCAGGCACTTCCTTGCCTGTGAAGATGTAGCTGGTGGGTCCCAGCAGTCAGGGGGGCGAATCGTTTTTTTGCCCGGACGCACTTCCTTGCGTGCGAAGGTGTAGCTGGTGGGTCCCAGCAATAAGGGGGGAAACATTTTTTTCATTAAATACGGTGGCCCGTCCGGTGGGTCCCAGCTGTCAGGTGGAGGAATAATTATTTTGCGCGTAATAAGGAGGCACTTCCTTGCGGCCGCCGTGGACCCAGCTGTCAGCCTCTCCATGCACAATACTCTTCCGATGGAAGTCGGTCGTTGACCATATTGACCACGCCGCGCCGAGAGCACCACGGCGGTTGACGATGACGAGGCCTAGGAAGGGGACGACGCGGAGCTGGGGAAGACGCAGCAGTGGATGCCCACGCGAAGAGGAGTACGAGGGTTCACTGGTTCGGCTGCGGTGTGAGGCTGCCGTTGCCGCAGAATAACAGGGGATGTGGGTGAGTAGAGGGATGGCTTGGCTAGCGGTGGGAGTAGTAGGGGGCGGTGAGGCCTCTGCGGTATCACAGCCGGCCACGGGAGGCAGGAGCATGCGGCACGACCGGCGCTGCTTTGGGTGGCTGGAGAACGAAGACTAGAGGTTGAAGAAGCACTACGGCCATTGGTTGGACATCGTACGGTCACTGGAGTATTGACTAAGTTGACGAAGCCCTCCGTCCCCGTCAACTTAGTAGGCCCACAAGTCAGCCTGCCACTATACTGGGTCCCAGCTAGCAGGGGGAGTATTCAATTTTTTTGCGTAATAAGGAGGCACTTCCTTGTGTGCGAAGATATAGCTGGTGGGTCCAAGCTGTCAGCGGCGGTAACGTTTTTTCGTGAAATACAGAGGCCCTATTGGTGGGTCCCATATGTCAGGTGGAGGAATCATTATTTTGCGCGTAATAAGGAGGCATTTCCTTGCGTGCGGCCATGGACCCAGTTGTCAACTTCTCCACATATAGTCCACTTCAGATGCATGTCGGTCGTTGACCACGTTGACCAGGCCGCGCCGAGAGCACCAGGGCGGTGGACGACGGCGAGGCCTAGGAAGGGAATGACACGGAGGCAGGGAAGACTCGGCAGTTGTTTCCCACACAGAAGGGAGTATGACTGTATGAGGGTTTACTGGTTCGTCTGCCATTGCCGGAGAATAACAACAGGTGTGGGTGAGTAGAGGGATGTCTAGGCCAGCGATGGGAGTACGGTGGGGCGGTGAGGCCTGCACGGCAGCACAGCTGGCCGCGGGGAGGAGGGAGTAGGAAGTCCCGCCGGTGCTTGTTTGAGCGGCTGGAGCAGGAAGAGCAGAGATTGAAGAAGCACGACGGCCGTTGGATGGACATCCAACAGTCACTGCTTGTGCGTCAACCTTTTTTTTACGAAAGCCTCAAATCTGTGGAAAATAGCATACAACCCATCTGCCATTATTTCTAATAATTTACAACCCATTTGCTAATTCTTAAGGGTTTTTTAGCCCATATTCTTTTTGTTAGCATTACAGCCCATATTGTGGCCATGGTTAAAAAATTATATGAAATTTTGGATATTTCGGTGCGGTCCTAACTGTTTTTAATCCCAAAATTTCGACTCACATTCAAACTGATTTTAAAAATAAATGTATATCAATATAAAATCCAACATATTCTCCACGCATAAAAATTAATGTAATTTAAAATCTCGAAATGAAAAAAAAGATATTTGAAACTAATTGCCGGTTTGACGTGTTTTAAAAATGTACATCCCATTTCTCATTACTGATGGGCCATTTTCTCGGCCAGCCGAATGGAAGCTCTCCTCGTCTTGAAAGATTTGCAGCCCAACAGGCCTGACAAAGCGACTTACTTGGCAAATCACAAAAAAACTGAGCTGTGGCCGTGCACCCAGCTGTCAGCCTCTCCACGCACAGTACTCTTCCGCTGGAAGTCGTTCCTTGACCACGTTGACCACGCCCCGCGGAGAGCACCACGGCGGTGGACGACGGCGAGGCCTAGGAAGGGGACGACACGGTGCCGGGGAGGATGCGGCGGTGGAAGCCCACGCAGAGAGGAGTACGAGGGTTCACTGGTTCGGCTGCGGTGTGAGGCTGCCGTCGCCGCAGGGCCTGGCCAGCGGTGGGAACAGTAGGGGCGGTGAGGCCTCCGCGGCAGCACAGCCGGCCACGGGAGGCAGGAGCATGCGGCACGACCGGCGTTGCTTTGGGCGGTTGGAGCAAGAAGACCAGAGGTTGAAGAAGCACTACAACCGTTGGATGGACATCGTACGGTCACTGGATCTAGAATCGTTCATATTGACTAAGTTAACAATAAGTTGACAAAGCCCTTCATCCCGTCAACTTAGTAGGCCCACAAGTTAGCCTCCCACCAAGGTGCGTCCCTGCTAGACGGGGAAGTATTCATTTTTTTGTGCGTAATAAGGAGGCACTTCCGGTGGGTCCGAGCTAACAGTGGGGGGATCGTTTTTTTCGCGAAATACGGTGGCCCGTCAGGTGGGTCCCAGCAGTCAGGGGGCAAACATTTTTTCGCAAAATACGGTGGCCCGTCCAGTGGGTCCCTGCTGTCAGTTGGAGGAATCATTATTTTTCGTGTAATAAGGAGGCACTTACTTTCTGCGGCCGTGGACCCAGCTGAGACTCTCCACGTACAGTATACTTCCGATGGAAGTCGTTCCTTGACCACGTTGACCTCGCCGCGTTCTGTTGCATGCATGCGTCCATGGGAGTGGTGTGTCCCCACTGTCAGCCTCTCACGTATAGTCATCTTCCGAGGACTCTCGGTTGTTGACCATGTTGACCACACCGTGCCGAGTGCACCCAGACTGGAACTTTCCTTGTGTGCGACCATGGACCTCGTGGGTCCCAGCCGTCAGGCTCTCCACGTATAGTCCTCTTTCGATGACTCTCATTTGTTGACCATGCCGCACCGAATGCAGCGAGGCGGTGGACGACGGCGAGTTCCTGGACGGGAACGACTCGGCGATGGGAAAACGCGGCAGTGGAGTCGCAGATTGAGAGGAGGAGAAGGGTTATAACTGGTTGTGTTGCGGCGTGGGGCTGTAGTCTATGGAGAATAATAGGAGGTGTCGAGGGGTGGAGGGATAGCCTGGCCGGCGGTAGGGTAGCGCTTCGCAGCGATGCATGCTAAGCAGAGTCGCTAGCCGCCGGAGGCCGGACCAGGCGGTCCTGGCAATGCTGGAGGAAGAAGAGAAGAGATTGAAGGTGCATGCCAGCCGCTGGATATAAATCCAATGGCTATGGATGACACAATCATTTGTTGACCAAGTTGACAACGCCCTGCGTAGGCTTCGACCTATTGGCCCACATGTCAGCGTACAAAAATGTGGCATATATTTAACCCATGTTTTCTTGAATGTACAGTCCATTTGCTGGGCTGGGTGAACAAATAGTTTCGCGTCAATCAGACCCATTTATATTTTCTAAGAAATGCCAGCCCATTTGCACTTCCTTGAAATACACGTATTAGGTGGGCTCGTTATACATATAATGTTATGTTAGAAGGAGCAATTAATATCAAAGAATAAACCGGAGAGGCACATTATATATATATATATATATAATTAACAAATTAGCGAGTTATTGCTCAAAATAAAAATGAGTGCGTTATTATTAAATTGGTCCTTAAAATCTTCGCAAGCTTTTGTACACAATCACCAGGATTTTCCTTGCCAACTTCCGTTAAACATTTACTTTTATAAGTTAATAACACATGGGATGTTTTTATAATGTATATATAAGTCTCTATAAAATATACGATAATAGTAATAATATAAATATATATAATGTGGTTAGAAGGGAAAACATAAATTGGACACAACATTACTTTTATAAGAGACCTGCGTTTTATACCCCACAGTAGGCATACTAACAAGTTCACACACAAATACAACAGAAAAGGTGAACATTCATATCAAACTAAGGTTCACTGGACACATTCATATTCATAGCCAACATTCACTATCAACAACTCAAAAGATTCATATATACACAAGCTCAACATATCTATGCATCCAAATGATTGATAGGTCACATGACAATATTCATACATAATTCACAAAAAGATTCAGTATACACATGTTCAGTATGTTTATGCATCCAAATGATTGAGATCACAGCCAATATGATCCATGGACGAACTTTAATTACCTAGGGTACAGACTGGTAAATGGTGTTCAATCGGAGGTACTTCTTGCTAAAATTAGTTCTTGTACGAGTAAACTTTCGAGTACATAAGAGGCAACACAGACAATCTGAACTTTGCTTGTTGGTTTATCCTCAAATAGAGGCCTCGTGTCGAGGGAGGTTTGAGCAACTTGGCAACTTCTTTCATCCAACTACTTTACTGGCTCATCTTGGTCCTGTATCTCGCCAAAATTCTACATTGCTGACAAGAAAGGAGGCGGTTGAGAAAATGAACCACCCAAATTTTTTGTGCAGTTCAACTGAAATGGAGCATCCTTGGCGTGCAGACTGATTAAGTGCCAGATGAATATACGCTTCAACCAACTTGTCTGGAATCTTTAGACTCCATGCCATATAGTTCGCTACCATATGTGCCGATAACCAAAAGGCACAAGTTGGGACCAAAGACTGGACTGCTTTTTTCTGGGATATGCACGTAGCAATATTTTTGGCGTTCACTCTCCTAATACTTGGAGTTTGACAATTGGTTGATGCCAGTTGATACTCGAATGAATATAGGAACTTCTTCTCAACATCGATGCTTGTCTGAGTGAACTTTGGAGTACATAGCAGCAGCATAAGTACATGTCCATCTGATCATTTTGTGCAGTTCTAATGAAATCACCCAATGTAATGATTTGCCTGCGAGTTCAGGCTCCAAATTACTCCTTTATGAAATCGGCAAACAGTAGCACAATACCAAATTACTAATACATATGATAGGCACAATAATCAGGATAATGACCAGTACCAACCTGTGTGAGGTAGTATATCAGTTACTATTTCCTTTGACTGGAAGCCGAGATAAGCCAAGCGACTGACAGCAAAGGAAGAAAGCAAGCGGAGATTAGTGACTGACAGGAAAAGACAGAAGTTGTCGAGGCAATGAAGCACCCACAGTTTTTGTGCAGTTCCACCAACATCGAGCATCCCTGTTGGAAAATATATTGAGAGAGTGAGATTACTGTAATAGTGGGACTAGTTGATGAAACATACACTAACAAATAGAAGCACCCTCATTATCTTAATGGATAAAGTTAGCAACATAGTAGTCTTGCTTAAAGAGAGGTATTAGTTTATTTAATCAGTGCCAATTAGCTCAAATCAACACTCAAAGCATTTCCATTTATCATAGGTTGCAAAACTTTAACGTGCAAAGATAAAGGAGTTTCTCATATGGATGAAGGCAAACAGTAGCACGATACAAATAGAGATGACAACAAACTAATATGGATGAAGGCCTTAGGCCCGTACCAACCTGAGAAAAATAGCTTATTCATGTAGTCCCATAAGAGGTGATAAAGCACTCATTGGAATCACACAATAGTATATATTTTTTTGCACTTCAAATGTATGGTTGAAATCACTCTTGTTTACCAGTGCCGAGATTATATCGAAAGATTATCAAGAACTTCCAGCAGAGTTAAAGCACTGTCTGGGATACAATTCATTGTATTGTCTTGTGTAGTTCCACTAAAATGTATGATTGGCACAACATGATCCCTATTTGCACAAGTAGGAACAAGGTGAAACCTTCATTAGCTTAGTGAGAAAGGATAGGAAGACATTAGCCTATTACTCAAACAGTAGCATCAAATTCATGATGGACAATAGGCAAAACATTGCCTCATTGAACCAATGGCAATAAATTGACATGCAAAACAATAGCACTATTATGTCATGACACTAATAATATTCCCTCCCTGCTCCACCACATGATTCACCTCCATAGACAAACATACACACGTACATGATTCAGCATAGGGTCCTACTAAAGATTTGTTTAACTCCAACAGGAAAATTAGACAGTAATAAATTAGTGGTACTTAAGTACTCCTAATTAATTAAGTGAGACAGCAGAAGTGGAAGGGCTCCTTAGAGGATCGTCTCACATGTAAGGTAGTCGTTGCCGGAGCCCTTGAATGGCCTCGACTAAGGCCTCTGGCATCAGCAAGATCGCCTTGGCACTGTTTATTCTTCTTCTTCTTCCTCTTCATGCTCTGTTTATCTTTCTCCTCACGAGTTGGTGAAACCAAGTACATGATTGGCCTTCTAATTCAGAATTGGTTTTGTCAATGAGGGAGTACAAGTGTACTAGTAAAAAACTACATTATTTTCTCATGGCAGTCGGAAAATAGAGATGAACACATGCATTAAATATCATTCTTACCTAAAGGAAGGTTATGGCTCCAATATGGATGATGAGGATTGGAACACAGATCTCCCTTTGTGCAGTTCCACCAAAATGAACCAACTGTTCCATTCTGACATTCCAGTTAAACAGCAGAAAAGTCACTTCTTTTAAGAAGAGTTTTGTGTAGTGCACCAAAAGGTCACAACAGCAACTAGGTGAGTTGGATATCCCTGTTTGCACAAAAAGTCACAGAGGAAACAGTCAGAGTCTCAAACAATTACAGGAAAAAACATTTGCCTAAACTTTTCATGGCTTATAACAGTGGCATGGCTTCATTTTTACCAGGGACATTAGATTAAGAACAGCTAAGGCTGCATTCGGTTCACAGGTTTGGTGCAGGATTTTCGTAGGAACACAACGGTATTCTTTCCCTTCCAACCATTCGGACCACAGGAAAGGTGAATAGTGTTTCATAGGAAAGCTGGTCTGGTAGTACTGATTCCATATGATTAGAAACATCCACGCGCTGCTCATTTTTTGGGCGGAAGCCCGAGGCAGGCGCTCGCTGCCATGCATTAGATAGGTTGTTGTGCTGTGTTTGCCGGAATAAAAAAATCAAACTATGTGTGGTACGTGAGGTGAAGACAAGAGTAGTCACTGTGCAGCTGAATAAACAAATAGCATCTCATACTGCCAAGCATGCTAATCTAAAAAAACAAATATGTACATTTTGTAGTCCATCCGAACACATTCTCTTGAGAGTTTCCTCCGGTTCGTTGTTCCATAGTTTTATACCTACATTCCTTTCATATTCCTCTATTTTCATCAAGACCTATGTTTTCTACCCCTTTATTCTGAATGGAGCCTAAATATTTGGTATAAGGGTATGGGACAGTCGGTGCACCAGCACTCCAGCACCATGTATGTAAACAGGGGCATAAAGTGGTGATTCATACTTTGTTGCCCCGAGAAACAAACATCCAAGAAACATATCTGGGTTGGTCCCATTTTTGTTCACTCTAGCCACCTACTCCTATGTGTGGATAGCAAATCTAGTCCTCGTCATACCACTATGTACAGCGTTACCCCTATATTTCCCTTTTCGACCAAGAGACCGGTTGGATGACCAGTCTGTACTACTTTCACCCCCTTTCCTTCCTGTTTGTACCAAGTACGATGTACATACTAAATTCCCCCACCCCCACTTTATTTATTGTTTGAAACAAGTACTCCCTCCGTCCAGAATTACTTGTCATCAAAATGGATGTGTCTAGAACTAAAATACATCTAGATACATCCATTTCAATGACAAGTATTTTTGGACGGAGGGAGTACAAGATTCAACTCCATGAAGTAGCTTTACCTCTAACAATAGAAGAAAAAAATAGGTGACGTTGGACCATCTGATCGAGAGGGGCCGAGAGGTAGAAAATGATGCACATGCAGCGACGTAGCGAGCTGGGGAAGTAGAGCTGAGGCGGTTTCGAACGAAGATATACCTGAAGGTCGTCGGGATGTGGATAGGTGGGCGGCGAGAGGCCGGATCCGCCCACAGGCAACGACGAAGGGATCGGAGGACCTCCCGCGCCGACGCTCGACCAGAGATAATGGTGCGGCCGGCAGTGGGTCTCCTCCCTCGCTGTCGACGATGGCCTAAACGCTGCCCCTCGTCCCCTTCACCGGCGGAGGGGGATACGTCCGTATCTGTAACCAGCGGTGAGGATAGAAAGCCAGTGTTTTTTGAAGGGAGAAAGGCAGTGTTACTACCCCTATCTTGTTTAGATCTGGAGAGGATGAGAGTGTGTGAATAGAGCAACCCTAGAAAGCAAGCGCGGAGGCTCCGGCCTATATATATGTAGTGGGGTAGTTTTCCTTTTTCACTCCATCAAAACAATCGTTTAAAATTGTGTACTACTACATGCCAGGTCACAGTTTTTTTTAGTTGTTGATTGTTTTTTGCGATAGCTACCCGCTTGTTCCAAGTGGTGTTACGGTGTGCCAGGTCGCACTTTGTATCGTTCAAGTCTGGTACTACAAGTCCCTCCAATAAATGAACAACCACCCCCTCGTAAAAATTGTGAACAAGCCCACGGCTAAAATTAGCAGAAACGTGGGTTGCCCCAACATGCATTATTATTTATATTTTCTACTCCATCCGTTCCTAAATATAAGTCTTTTTTGTTAGCCACACCTAAGACAAGAATTTTTTTATTAGCAGTGAACCCCACATGTTATAGACACAAAAATTGTGGCAAGATTCCCTTAGGCAAGCCAATGTGTGTCTAACAATTTGAGCAACTCAGGTTAGGCAAGTGTGGCAAGTGTGGGAAAAATAATGTGGCAACATAAGACAAACATAGTCACAATCCAAACAGCCCCATAAATTTTTGTGACATGCATGAAAATTTGGTTAGTTAAATTTATAGTCAAAATTTGGTAAGGTGCATCAAATCAACACATGGAAGTATCAAACGGAAAGTCATGGCATGCATGCATGCGTTGTACTCCCTCCATTTCCAAATATAAGTCTTTTTAGAGATTGCAACAAATGACTACATACGAAGCAGAATATGTCTACTCCTACATACGAAGTAGCCCATTTGAAATGTGTAAAAAGACTTATATCGAGTGCAGTGCTTTGATGTGTCGCGTCAACTCGTACAAGACCGAGAAATTTGATTACTACAACGACCTCTCCTACGCGGACTGAGCTCCGGTGCCTTAACTGCACCTGCCTTTGGCTGCATGACAGGAGGGCCAACCACCTGTTGGGCCCACCTGCCATAGACGCAAAGGCAGGAGCAGTAAGTAGAAGCTTTCGCTACATGCTATACCTCCCGCACGAGGTGGACGGACATGCAGCAGTGGATTCGATACTGTAGAAGTAGGAGTAACATCATTGCTCGTCTTCTCGAAGAGGCGAAGAGCCAAGCGTAACCCGAACGTGGCAGTTGCGAACGCTTGCATGGTGCGGTTCCTTGGAGCACGCATATAATAGCCAGGCTCTTGCATGAGACAAAATTGCTATTGTTTAAGAATTAAACTCCATTATCCATTGGTTGATACTCATTCTGCATAGGTCCAAGCGCTTAGCACCATTTCCTCCTGGGGTCACCAATGTTTATTTGCTAATTAATAGCATTGCATGCAATGAACTAGCCATTGCAAGTCATTAAAAGCATGCACACCTCTCATCTCTTATTGGTTGATATGTCAAGAAACAAGAAACAAGGTAGAAGTTAATGCACAACGCCTAAGTGTTTTGGGACTATTTGGTTTTCGTAAGATGACTTACACACCTAGACGGAGGGAGTAGTATAGCCCTGTAAACCGGAAAGGAGCATTCACCTTTCTAGAGATTTCAACAAGTGACTAGACTACACCGTGTGCAGTACTCCCTCCCTTCCGGTTTATAGGGCTCAAATCTCAAATCTCATGAACCAAGGCATTTTGCGATTGGAGGAATGTATCTCCTACTTTACAAAACTTCCCTTATTAAACTCATGCATTAATTACATAGTTCTCTTGTTTTCCTCTCCGCCTTGGTCGCGGTGCACAATATTGAGCACTCCTATATGACTAGCCGCTCTATCTACATGCGGTACATTTCAAAGCATCCAGGCCCGCATGCCATCCACCAGATCACAGCGAGGTGCTATAGTCGAGACTCACCTGTCACCCCGGTGTGGCCGTCATGACCCTTTCATATCACAAAACCCACACCTTTACCAGTGGTAAGGTGGCCTCCAAGTTGGACTGGACGAAGCAACCATCATTTCACTGGAACGCTCGTTCAAGCCCTTTCTCCCCTTTCTTGAAGAAAACCTCACTCCAGGCTACTCACTTCTGCCATTTTTGTTCTGTACCGACGAAGGAAAGGTGGGCGAATCCGTTATGCTGCTATATTTTCGTTCCAAGAATCTTATTTTTGCGAAGCACCGACCGATTCTCACATCCTATTCTTTTCCCGTTTTCATTGTGATTGTGGTTTCCTTTCGATTGCTTTTTGTTTGTCAGTTCATTGATGGATCCTGGGGCACTAGGCAAAGAGTTGCCAGCGGACAACCCACTGGAGACAGCGATCCCCAGGAAGCGAGCACCGACCAACGAGTTGACCATTTTGGCGGGCCAACCCATGGAGATGAAGAACTCCAAGAAACAAGCACTGGCCAAAGAGTTGAGGACGTTCGCGGATGAACTCCTCAAAGAAAGTTGGAAGAACAGCTAGGGCCCCATCGTGCCTACCCTAGGAACTCTGATTGCCACCTATGTGAGGCTCAAGACCGAGTTTGAGGAGATAGTCGCCGTTGAGAAGCAGTATTCCCCTGGCAAGGTGATGGCCCCCATCGAGGACGAGGAGATGGCCCCCGGAGGGATGAGATCCCCCGGTGACCTACACAAGGTAAAAATAATGGATTAATACCATAGTTGTGGTTTTTGATTATTTGCAATGTGCTTGCTAATATGTTAGGGTCGTGGAGGTGGCGGTGGACGTCCTAGATGATTCCGATGTCGTGGCCCGTCCTGTTGGCATCGACCCGGAGATCGATTCCGATGCCGCTGTCCATCCTATGGACATCTCCCCAGAGATTGATTCTGATGTTGCGGTCAGTCCTGTGGACATTGCCCCAGAAATCGATTCCCATGCCGCTGTCCGTGCTATGGTCATTGCCGGAGAGATCGATGACAAGAAATAGTTGGTCGCACTAATCCTTCAGGGTAGTTTGCATTGCCCTGTGTTTAATTACCAGAACGATGCGTGTTATCAAACCATCTTAGGGCTAGTGCACTGTCTTGTGTGGGCGGATCTTGCTACTTTTGTTTGATAGTGAATCATGCGATGAATCATGCGAACCCTTTCCGAGTTATGGAAACAGATGTATCCTCACCAGCTTTTGATGTAATACATGGCATGCTTAGATGTAAGTTTGAACTGTTTATCATATCAGCCGGGCTTGTTTGATGATTCTTGGTGTTAGTAGGCTAGCTACTATGCAAGCTATAGTACTTGCAAAACACTCACCGAAGAGAAACGTTGGGGCTGATGAGCTCGTGGTATGCTTATACTTATCCCTCGTTGATCGACCAATAGCCCTAGCTCCTAAAATTGTAGGCTTAGCGATCGATCAGACAATAGTCGACACACATTCAG
Source organism: Triticum dicoccoides (assembly GCF_002162155.2). NCBI lineage: Eukaryota > Viridiplantae > Streptophyta > Magnoliopsida > Poales > Poaceae > Triticum > Triticum dicoccoides. Next base: position 161,401,521 of record NC_041387.1, on the reverse strand, counting down.
GCCTCATTTGGTTCATAGGGTAGGAAAATCGTAGCAAAAGTACAGAGAACGTGCAACACAAAATCATAGCAGCGCAGAGACGTACTCCCTCCGTTCCAAAATACATGACCTAGGCGGGCTAGTTTGGCCTAGTGGGTTTCAGAGATATGACGTGGTACAGTGCCGTCCAGTCTTCGCGTGTGGTAGCAGTATTGCAGGTACAGTAAGTTTTCTTGAAGAAGTAGAATTCAACGAATTCATGATGGTTCCTTCATCCGAACAACTTACAATGGGAAAGGTTGGGCCTGCGATACGACCGGGGTAGACCAGGATAATTTTATGCATGGCAGGTGGACCAGGATGGTCGACGTCCCACATGTCGGCAAATGAAAGTATTCTTTCCGATATAGAGGACGAGGAATGAGTATTCATTGTTTATTTTTGATGAAAGCTATTGTATCCACTATTACGACGGAGGAGTGTGAAGCACGGCAGCCCAGTGAACTTGGCATGTGCACCACTCCCTCCTTCCTCATGTAATGCCCAGGTTACAACTTTTTCTCACTTTCTCTCTATCTATTTCCTCTCAAATGTTTTTTATCTTTCTTTCTTTAAGACACAATTTTTTATGCCTTTTTCTAGAATTATTTTTAGACCTAGGAGCACGTGTAGAGACGGGCTCTTGTAGAGCCCACTCCTTGACTTTGTCAATGCATCTCTCTCCTCCACATAAGGAGTACTACTTGCTATGCATGCATGCGGCGAGCAGTTGTCGTCTTGAGGGGCCAGGGCGGTGAGAGCGGGCTCCGGAAGCAGTCCGGACTGCAGCATGGCCCACCTCACATTATCACCATATATTTCTTGGAGTCCATGCGCGGCGGGCGGGCGATCTCTTCTCCCTCCCCGTTTCTCTCTTCTCAGCCGACGCCTGCCGAGCGATTAGATTTCGGCTATCGACGGTTTATTCAATTACGATCCCACATGTCAGTGAAATTGCAAGACAACGCGTGTCCCCTCTGGTGAGCAGCGTGCGAGCCAGACTGTCGGGGTTGTGCCGGATACGAGCTGTAAGTGTGCCTCCTTTTCCTTTAGAACTTGCGAAGCTTTACATTTTCGCGCGATCGATCGATAGAAATCCAGAACAAAATGACGAGGGCGGTGCTTTCCCGCTTGTTAGGTGGGCTAGTTCGAGTGATATGACGTGCTACAGTGCCGTCCACTTGCTCCATTTTTATGTAAGCAAGAGTTTACACTCTTACGCAGGAGGAGTGCGAAACACCGCGGATCTGATTTTGATCAAGGGATAACTGTTCCCTGCCAAATAATGGAGGATTGTTAGCGATTATAGCATGATAGTTAGGGGTCCAGCGCTGGTCCACAAATCTGAATCGGCATCTGTCCGAGGACACTGATGGATGCCATCCGATGCTGCCCGCATAACTTTTGACAACTATATGAACTAACCAGACGAAATTCGTGCAAACAAAGCAAATTTCAAATTAACCGGATGAAATTCATTACATTTCGAAAACTTTTCCTACAAACTGGACGAAATTCATTACATATTTCGCACAAACCGTACTTAAACCTACTGTAAACCTAATCTAAACGATTGCCGGTGCCCGACCACCATGTCCGGCCATGAACCCGAGAAAGTCGGCCATTACCTTGGCCTCCTCCTCATCCGCCTAGATAACCTCCTCCTCCGGAGCACAAGGTTCTGAAGATTTCCGCCTCCACGTCGCCGTCAAGCGGCTAATTGACCGCCGATGTTTACCCCGCCAAGCTTGGCGTCGATTGAGTGGAGTAGCGGTGGCCTTCCCGGGACCATGGCGGCGGTGACCTACCATGTACTACTCTTCCCCGCTGCCGGCTGCGCCCGCGCACGCGCGCCGGCTTTGTGGTCGTGGCGGCGGAGGGCGGCCGGGGGGGTGCCGGCGATCTCCTTCGTTTGCTCCTGCGACAGTACGTCGAAGAGAGCTTTGGAGCGCGCCCGGAGCGGAGCCGCTGATGTCCCTCGTCTGCTCCTGTGACAGTACGTCCAAGAGAGCTTCGGAGCACCAGGAGGCCATGGTTGAAGTGGTGCCGATAGAAGGAAGGGACCGGAGGAGAATAAGTGTGGGACTTTGGCTATGGCTGGGAGCTGGGGCTCAAGTTAATATAGCGGGCGAATGGCAATGAGCCACAGCAGACGGATGGACAACTGGCACCGGAGTAGATTCGTCGGGCGTGAATGCGGACGTTGGTTCAGTGACTTAACTGCAGATGCGTTTGGGTTACTGACATGTGGGCCCAACGGGCATCTGGCCCGCATGTCAGTGACACACCAATTGCCCCTGCAGTTAAGTCCGGTGAATGCAGCATTGACATTCTAGAGAGACAGTGACCGTTTCAGGCGGGAAGCGCGCGCTAGAGATGGAAGGGGTTTCGGTGTGCAGTAGCACTAAGATCGGTCGCTCATGATAGTACATACTCCGTACCATACTACCATAATACCCTCTCTAGCTTAGGCTGTTTTATAGGTTGTCATTGTCATGGACGATATACATGAGCAAGGCGGTCCGAGTCTGACCATTGGTGTTGAGCCAGGTGAATACATGCTCGGCGTTCGCGTATGCCTCCATCAAACGTCTAAAAAGTAATGTCGGGCACCGCCGGGGCGCGCAGGTGATGGGCTCGCCGTTTGCGTTGCACCATGAGCAGTACTTTGATTTAGAGGGTGATGTGCATGCATTACCATGATTTGACAGCGTGAGCGTGAGTATCTGACGCGAAGTATTTCATTTTCATTTGGCTGGCGAGGGTGCATTGCAGTGACGAGTCCATGGTTTGATTCCCCACATACGCATAATTTTGGTTCTTACAGTATTTCTTTCTCCATTGACAGGTAGGCCCGCGTAGATAGATAAAGAACACGAGCTGATGAGGCGCATGAGGACTGTTTGACTGGTCAACTAGACAAATACGGAGCTATACGCTAAGCCAGTGACCGTATAATCACCATATCTCATATACAATGATCAAAGTGAGCTATCAAGACAAGTTTAATGACCGCCAATGCATTTTACTCAGTAATAAATGACCAGGATTGAAGGGGAATCCAAATTTGCTTCGTCTTCTGTCCTTGAGCTCTTGACAAACCAATGCACTATATGGTTGTCCGGCCACTCCACCCCAGAGCTCTCACCAAGCAACGTTCATGCCACCGCGCCGCACACTAACCGGTAAGGCAGTGATGGCATCCCACCGCGCCGAGTTCCTCGCCGCGCACAACCGCACACAAAATGGTAGGGAAGAGATGGCATCCCGTCGTGCCGAGTTCATCGCCGCTCGCGACCTCACAACTATGTGGGAGGAATTTGAAGATGCCAAGGCCGAATGGGCGGTAGAGCAAGAGGCGGCCAAAGCCGCACAGAGGGAGCGAAAAAGTCAGAAAGCACTCAAGAAAAGAGAGGCCCGCCGCCGCAAGAAAGAAAAGGACGCACGCGCTGCTGCGGAGAGGTCGGCGGAGATCCAAGCACGGTGGGGTGTCACCGACAAATCCGGGAAGGAGAACGATGGCGTCTGGCTAGCATGTGAGAAGTAGTAGTACTAGTAGTTAGTGTGTGTGTCTGTGTCTGAGTACGAGCATGTACCGGTACTACTAGTTACTACTGTAGTTTTTAGAGCAAATTACTAGTACATTAGCCTAGACTAAATGGAAAAATTCCTATCCTAAGCATCAAATGGCATCTCTTTCTCTATAGGAATTGAGATGCATGTCATCTCACTTCCTATGATTTTCATATTCCTAACCTATGAACGAAAGGAGGCCTCTGTTGGAGTAAGTACTGTAGCTAGCAGTACTGCTGGTACAGTAGTTTTCTTCAAGAAGCGGAATTCAACGAAGTCATGATGGTTCCTTCGTCCGAGCAACTTCAAAGTGGGAAGTGGGCCTGTGATTCGATGGCTCATTAGTCATTGTAACTGCGGCGCGACGACCTGGGTGACTCTCCCTTGGAGTTCTGCGTGCATGGCAAGTGGACCAGGATGGTCGACGTCCCACATGTTGGCGAAGGGAAGTATTCTTTCCGATATCGAGGAGCAAGGAAATCGCGTGGTATAGTATCACTACTGATTGGTTCGCAAAAAAATAGTATCACTGCCGATTTATAATTATTTTTTATTTCTGATGAATGCTAGCGTTTCAACTCTTATGACGAAGGGTGCCAAACACGGCACGTGCTGGATGTCCCACACGTCAGCGAAAGGAGTGGGACATGAACAGCGTGGTAGAGCCCAGCGTAAAAAAAACAACGTGGTAGAGCGTCTCCACTTCTTCCACTTCTGGGTCGGAGACCACACGTAGTAGTACTTAGTGGTATGAACGATACAAAAGTGCGACCTGGAGAGAAAGACAAATCTAGTTGGAAGGTCTCGGGGCATACACGTAAACAAATATAAAAGTTAATATGTGCCTCCAACTAATATAGTAGTAGTAGAGTACTTAGGCACGTACTCCATAACATCACCGTGCATTGCACGTACAACATTTAGTTGTAGTACATAGTAAGAGACAAATGCCGCCCAAGAGTTCCCTTCTCGACCTACTTTTGGGTGTTTGGTAGTGTGTGTGGAGGGTGCATGAGTCCACACTAGTTTAGAACAAATACACTAGAAGCATGCATGAAGAGAGCATGCATGAAGAGGGGTGTTGAGTTGAGCATGCATGAAGAGGGAACAACTATGCTTAGACGAGAACGCAACCAAACACACCCTATATGCCATGCATGTTCATACCATTTGTGCCTTTCTACTTCACTTACTGCGCTACATTACTCAGGTTCGTACGTCCACTCCTGGGTACATGTCTGTCTTGTAGTTCCAGTCCCACGTGTTCTTCATATAGATGGAACGATCCTTGCATAACACGTGCACATTGATGCTAGATATCTCGCGTGTTGGCAAAAGGATGAACAAAGCTCACGTAAAAAAATAGAGTGGAAGAACATAGATTTCGGACGACCGAGAAGGAGCAAGGAACCTCGTGGTGGAGCGTCTACACTAATAATATTTAATATTATTCAGCGATATAAAATTAACCAATCATCCCCACAGTGGACTGGAAGAGTACGAAACACGGCAGCCCAGTGTAGTTACATCATACTAGTACATGGCTAACCCACGCTATCACCATATTTCTTGGCTTCTGTGCGACACCTATCTCTAGTAATCCAGCAGCCTGTATTGCTTCTCCCTCCACGTCTCTATCAAAGTGCGGCGGGCTGGCGTTTCTGCCGTCTATTGAGGTCGGTTAACTATCACATGTTAGCGACATGCCAAGAGCATTCTAAAAAAATACTTTCACGTTCCGTTTTCAAAAAGAAAAAAAATCCTTTCTCATACGAATTTGCTTGTATGCTTTGAGCAACTTGCATGCCCTATACTACTCATGTTTGATACTCTAACTTAACTAGAGGTTAGACTAACTCATGACTAACCCTGAACTAACTATAGCTAAACCAGTGTTTGGGTGACAGGGTTAGATTGACAATAAATGCACTTCATGGAGAGAGAACAGTGATTTTTCAGTGGTCCCAATGAGAACTATCTCCAGTTAGCACCTCTTGGGTGGGATAGTTTTTCTTTGTGGGTTCGGTGCAACTTGCTCCAATTTAAACCCTCATGCTTGGATACTTTAGGGCTATTTGAGCCCTAACTAGCTCAAACTAACTCTAACCCATGGATCCAAACAGGGCCTATGGCCAGTCTGGACGCGGAGCAGTCGCGTGCACCGGGAAGCGGCGCTCTCTCGGTCGTCGTGCCACTTCAAAGCCGGTGCCAGTGAGAGGTCGCCTTCACTCTGGCCGGGCATTAATGCGGCACTAACGCTGCAGGGCGACGCTGACCGTTTCACACGGGAAGCGCGCGCTGGCAAGGGAGTATAGGTTTTGAACCATTTCAGGTGAAGTATTGGTAGTTTGCAAAACTACTCAATTATTGCACTCAGTTTCCTGAGAAATTGTGGAAAAAAACGTTAGTCCACAGGCCGCTTCCCTTCTCCTTCCTCTTCCACCGCCCACGCACGTCCGCGGGAAGCGATCGGTCAACCCTTATATAGGAGTGCTAGCACAAAAAGATGCATGCATGACCACTAAAATTTCCATATTAAAGCGCCGCTCCGGCGAGAGTATGGCATATGTTGTTAGCTTCGGCCAGCCCATGGCTACCGAGCGACGGCGACCAGAGAAGAGGCGGCGGGAGGGGAATGAATGCAGCTACTATTTGGGTTTGCCTTCCCGCTTAAATAAAAGCGCAGCATCACGTGTACCCGCGGGTGCACAAATTGTAACATACGTGTCTGCCTAAGTGGGCATCACGTAACTGGTGTGTGTGTGTGTGTGAGAGAGATTCTGAGAAACAGAGTGCATGTGTGTGACTCTACTCTTCAGACATGCACTCAACCTTTTGCATCGGGATATAAGTATAATGGTATTTACTTTAGCTAGTGATTCACGTGGCCATGTTAACGTGGTTGTGTCAAAAAAATGTCACTTCCTGCTCGTGATTTGCGTTATATAATTATAAGCAAGATTCTTGTGCATTGCACAGAACATCGATATGCATTTTTTTACAAAACACCTGTTGTGATTGACGCATGCAGGAGTAATCCCATGTGTAAAAACTAATGATATCTCGAGAATTTTATCGGAAAACTGGTATCTCGAGAATGTCATCGAAAAAATGAAAGATGAGAGATAACGCAAGGAGGAGTGGAGCGTGGTGGTGACTGGTGGTCAGAATGGGCAGAGGCATGGGGATGGACGACGCCGGCAGGCGGCAGCGGCCACCATGCATGCCAGATTGTTGCATAGACTTATTCCTTTTTTAATTGCTGAGCAATGAGGTTGCGGGAGATAATGATGTGGAGAGAGGTGCGGGTATCTTTTGTAAAATTATCATAGTTTTCTTTCTATCCGTCAGATATAGATCATACGGTCTGTATTACAAGATGGCAGGCACACCATCATCGCCAACTCGTTTTTTTATAAGGGTACAGATGATAAGTTTGCTGGCTACTAAAGTAAATTGGAATTTGTCCATGTTATGCAAGTAAATAAAGTTGATTGTTTATCATACGGGTAAGGTTGGATGAAGGGTGGTAGGAACAAATGCTCCGCCTAGAGCATGTGTGTGTGATATGGAGTCTTAGTTTGTGTGTGGGGTGTGTGTGTGTGTGTGTGTGTGAGAGAGAGAGAGAGAGGAGAGAGAGAGGAGAGAGA
>NC_041387.1:161362683-161393822 GCF_002162155.2 Triticum dicoccoides | reverse complement strand
GTGAGTGTGTGTTTTACCCATCCAGGCGGAAGTTATGTGCACAAAAGTGGAGAACGATTCGATGTGGCGTTAGGATTGAGGGTAATTAACTACGTATGGAGACATAGAGACCTTGAACGTGCATGTGTGAGAGGTATACATGTATACGTGGGATGTGTGTGTGTGCGCGAGCGCATGATCGAGATAAAAGAAAGAAGACATAAGTCATAAGATCAACGACATGGGAGAGACAGATCGGTATGACAATATGCATGCATATGAGAATGCAGGGAAGAAGGCCCAACAATTGAGCATTTGTTTTTGTCTTTAAGAGATAGTGGCGTGGGCTGGAGCATGTATCTATGGCGAGCAGAGGGAGTGAGGCGCAACGATTGTGCAAAAGAGATCAACCTATAAATGCATATGTATGGAGAAACATATATAGTGTGGGTGATAGGAAGCAACACTCCGTGCGAGAAAGAAATGTTGAGGGAGAAACTACAGATAGATCCATAGATGGAGATGCTAGCTAGAGGGACATCCGCTAGTTTGGGTGTTGGAGATGACCATCAGGTGGTTCAAAGGGTGAAGTTATATATGTGTGTGAGAGAGCACTTGACTGCATGTAGAGAGAAACATATGTAGTGTGTGTGATAGGAATCAAGAGTGAGGGCGAGAAACAAGGTTGATGGAGAAATAGATAAATAGAAAGATAAAGATGCTACCTAGTGTGCGTTAGAGATAGGAGTCGAGTGGATCAGAAGGCTAGGTTATGTGTGTGGATGTGAGAGAGATAGAGAGAGGGTGCATGTGAGTCACATACAAACAGATATCAGAGAGAAATGAGATCCAGAGAGACGGAGTTTTGTGTCTGCGAGAGAGAAAGATATTTCACAACGAGAGTGATAGCTAGAGAGACATATGAGGGAATGCAAGATATCTCTAGGAAGAGAGGGTGTGTGTGAGCGACATACAAGAGAACAGTGGAGAAATATGAGACCCTGGGAGATAGAGTTTGTGTTTGTGTGTGAGAAAGAGATATTGAAGAGGAAGAGTCATAGGTTCTCATATCTAAGGAGCGAAAGACATCTCTGTATGAGGGGTGTGCGAGTGGCACACATGGGAATAGTAGAGAGAAATAAGACCCGAGGAGACAAAGTTTTGTGTCTGTGTGAGAGAAAGAGATTCCACATGGAGAATCATAGTTAGAGACACATAGCAGGGAGCGAGATATACTTAGAGAGAGATAGAGTGATGAAGGTCGAGGGAGAGAGTACCATCAGTTTGTTATGAAGATAAAAGATCATTGTCTACATACAGGTAGCACGAGAGATACATGAGAGACGATGAACGCGTATAGGTCCAGAGAGATAGTTCTATATAACCATGAGTGATAGCTATATGAGATGAATATCTGGATTAAAGGGGATTCAAATATTTAAACTAGAGATCACGACATCGATAATATCATAACGCAAATTGGTGTATCAAACATGCATATTCATCTGAATTTGGGCACATGTGTAATGTTATATAGTTTATCAATATTGGTGATCCATAGATTCTTTAATTACAAACAATGCATGGTTTATATGCAATTAATTTCTAAACGGGAGTACACTATATGTTGCGTGTGTGAAACACATTATACATGTTTGAGAAGTAAAAAAACCGCATGAAACACACATTAATTGGAGACAGTTAGCGAGGAATGCATACATTGGATTTCAACATAAAGTGGTTTCACATATTTGAAAATCCAAATTGATGGATACAACCTTATGAATCTGAGATCATGCCATTTGTAAACCATATTTATGTATAAACGATGTTGTGCTTTTGAAAGTATATATAAAAAATGATGTATATAGAATGTAATTCCAATTGAAAATGGATCCCGCCCGAAAAAAATTAGAATACAAACGGGATTCGAATTGAGTTGGCACGGTAAACGTGCACTCTGCAAAATTTGAATGAAGTGGGGAAAGTCGCAGTAACCGCCCGAAACGAAAATCTGCGAGATGGAAACCACTACTGCCTATCCCTGCCACGCAAAGCCTATTTGCTGGATTTCTATAGGTTTCGATAGGGGTAGGTTTATAATTTCACCCAAACGTGACGTAACCGCCTCTCCCCCGGATTCATACACGGTGGGCGCCAAAACACAGTGTGTCCTCGGCCAAAATTGACTCCCTCCCCGATTCATATTCATACACGGTGGGCGCCAAAAACAAACTCTCGTCGGGAAATATTTGGTGTATGCGAGATTACCGTCCTATCCCCAACCGACTAATGTGGAGTGATGTAGTAGAAATTTGAAATGGGGGCTAAGTTTCTAAATTTCCTCGCATTTGAGACAAGCGCGCCCTGAATACATGGTTCCCCCTTCCTCTCGACATCCCTTTTCCCCATTCGTACTCCGTGGGCGCCAAACACCCTCTCCACCCCACCCTCCTCTGTCCGCCGCTGACCGCCACCCCATCCACCGCCATCCTCCTCCACCATGCTGGAGCTGATACCCCGACGCCGCCGTCCATTACAAGAGATCGACGTCTCTCATCCACGCCTTCGGACCGAGATCCTTGAATCCCGTCCTCTCGCTTCATCCCTGCCGTCGTCCACCTTGCCGGCGCCGCTCCTACGACCGTCTTGTCCACCGCGCCCCGCCGCCACCGTCTAGCCTCCTAGATCTGCTTCCACACTGCCATCGCTACCGCATCACCGTCAAATTCTGAGCAGATGCGTACACAGCGCCACACCAGAGGCGGTACTCTGTCGTATCTTCTCAACTTATTTATCGCAGCAAGAAAATAGATCGTCACTGCTTTACTCTGATTTCTTGGCTTGGTTGCGAAGTTGCCTTTGTCCGGTTTGCACCTTCAGATCCGCCATGGCATGCTCAACACTATACTCCCAATGCTTATGGTTTTCCCCTTTTATATTCCAAACTAGTTAAATCACAGTATACTAAATTTCAAAATTGGGTCAGTCGATTTTTCAGAGCTCACCGGAGTTCGCCGGTGCAATCAAAGGGGCTCGGGTGGTTGTGGGGCCTCGCCGAACAAAGAAAACTCGACGCGGGTGGGGGTTTGGGCGCGGGTGGGGGGTGGGGGTGGCGGAGGAACACAGGCGGTGGGGGCCGGTGGTCCGATCGGCGGCCCATGCGGTGTTTTGTATGGGAAGAATCAGAGACGAGGAAGAAGAAGGGTTAGGAGACGTAGGATCTTCATCCAACCGCCTGAAATGGTCGAGAGACAACTGGGAGTTGCATTCTTAATGCGCTCTGGTTCATCATGTGTGGGCACTACGCAACCAACATTTTATTATCCAAAATCTGCTTGCTCTTCTTTACCATGTTCGATAGAGCTGGCCTGTACGTGATCGATAGGATTTCAATTACTAGCGGCAATATAACACGGTATTTTCAAGCCAGTTCCACTTTCCCGATTTATATATTGTGGTTATGGTGTACCCCTGTTATGTACACTATGATCTGCCTAGTTGATGTGTGCTCTTGTTATCATGGTTTGGCAATAAACTCTCTATACAGTATATTATGAACCTATCATTTGTCAGGTATCCTTACTTCTAGAGCCTATTTTTTGTGTACTTGTGCCAGATTATATAAATGCACGCACCATATTACAGCACACATGAGCTCTCTCATCAGAGTCCAGTGATAGCACACAAGTGTTTACAGGGGCACCCCTATATTAGAATATCATCTGCATTACAAAGATAATCTCAGAACTATTTATGTTTTCATGGTTGTCAGATATTATAAGCAATTACAGTGAACATCAGAATCCGCGCATCAGAAGAATATTGTGGAACACTGCAATGACTTACAAAATTGGCACCAAGGCACTGAGTGCCATTCTGGAAGCAATGAAACTCGTACGCTCCCCACCTGTTGATTCTTGTTCAGAATATCATCCTAATGACTATTCTAACCTCGAGGAGTCAAAGGCAGATGGCCTGTCCTGTTCACCCATCAAGGTGCCTATTCTAATTTGGCAAGATTTTATTGATTGCGCGTATCTTGCATATGTTGTCTTGCATTTCTTCTACTTTGTTGCACCGCCATCTTCTTAGTTTACTCATCATATAACTCGAGATGCCATGCCCATCCATTATCAATACATATTCCATCTGTCATCATACCATGTTTTTCCACTCAAATGCTGTTCTTGTGCATTAGACATCAAAAAGGAAGAGGGTGATTACCGAACCTGAAGGAGCACCAGCAATGTCCTTGAAAAACATGGTGGTGCCGGAGAAATCAGACAGCGCCCCACCTATATTGGCTGTACAACCAGTGACACAAAACGTAGGACCGACTCCAGCAGACTGTACCCATACTTCACTGGCCACACCACTAGCCCCACCACACAGGACCTGCACTCCAGGAAAAGGTATACCGATTTCATTTGCCATAGCACCAGCCGTACGATAGAAAAATCCCACTCTAGCAAAAAGTACAGCAAGTCCACCGGCCGAAGACCTATCTCAACTGCAGAGACGGCCCATTCCTACAGATTGGAACTCCATTCCATTTATTCCCAGTTTAAAAGACAATGCTTTCAATGTTGTTAGGGACTACGTGCATATATTCCCATCATGGGAAGATTATAGTGAAGACAAACACCATTTTCACATCTTCCTGTCCAACTTACGTGTAAGTGCTATTATTCATGATTATTATTTTCCTGTTTTCTGCTGATCGAACACATCAATGATTTACATTACATTGTTGTAACTAGGCGAGGGTCAATCTGGATAGTCATGACGAGCAAAGCTTGCTTGTGCTTTTCAAGGAAGCATTGCAGCAGTATCTGTGTTACCTGAGGAAATCACACTTTGATGGCAAGTCTATAAACGAATTTCTGGTGAAGTCTCATGTGCTAAATTTAGAAGACATTGAATGGAAAAACCTTGTTATGCACTGGTCTCGTTCCCAGGATGAGGTACTATCTATGCAACAACATGACAATTTCAACTTCTACTTTTTCGCATGTGCCTTACGGATCTTTTTTGCAGGAAATCTGCTCGAAGAAGAATTCCGGTTTGAAAAGAACGACAGGATATCGCAAATATGCTGCCTGCTGCTTTGCTCTTGTTAGTACCTGTTGTCCTATATCACTGTACTTGTATACATACCTGGTTCATTATGTGATAGCAGTATGCATGATAGCTTGCTTATCAATTGTTCGCTCCAAATTATCTGATCTGTATGAATGGTTACATTAGTGTAGAATATATCCAATGCCAATGAATTTTTTTAGCTCTGCATTGTTCTTGTAAGTACATACTATCCTTTATCAGTGTACTTATATTGACAGGTAGTTGTTCATGTACCATCACTCTGCGGCTTATTTTCCTTTGCCCTCCATTTTCTACACATCAGATCTATATTTACTCTTACCATAAGCTTGGTACTGAAGAAGTTTAGTTGTGCATTGCTCTTGGCTGTGCCTTTTGCCTGTATCGCTGCACATACATTTTAGCTACTTGGTTATGTAGCATCACTCTTCATCTTATCTTAAGTATTCTCCATTTTTTCGTATATTATCACATCTATATTTACTCTTAACAAAATGTAGAATAAAAGCAATGCTTATGAAGAAGATTATGTGCTAAACTTCTTGAATTCCCCCCCCCCCATCAGCATCGACAAGGGCTTTATAGAGCTTGTCTTCACCAGTATTGTAAGTTTGTCTTTCTCAAGCCTTCAAACTTTGTTGTGTATATTTGGTTAGGCATGACTGCAACACCTGTTTATTTTTGGTGTTTGCATCAAATTGCATGTTTAAAGTTTATTATGTAGTTCATAAACAAAAGTTTGTCCTTCTCAATTTAAGTTTTCAGTTGTACAACCAAGTTCCTTCTTCATACCATGTAAATTAAACTATACAGAGCAAGTGATCTTCTTTTGCACTGCATGTATGCTTCTGTTCTTCATCCGTAATCCAGTGGTGTGGTGAACCTACCCAGTACAGCACAATGTCATATTCTGCAATGTCTTAACTGTGAACAATGTCATATCATTCTACTATTATTTAAACCGTCTCTTTATTTGCCAATCTGAAATGGGATAAATTGACAGCACACTAACCATTGATACTTATGAGTTCTTGATCTGTAATCCAGGTGGTGTCATGAAGCTGCCAACTCCTTCACAATGTCATTTCCTGCCATGTGTTGACCTGAACAATACCATATTGTGTTAATGCAATTTTAAACTGTGTCACTTTATTCGTTAGTAAGAAATGTGATGAATTGTCAGCACCGATACTTTTATGTGCAAAACCTGTCATCTATCTGCTTGTTTATCTTTTAGAGTGAGGAAGATATAAGTGTTGAACAAGCGCAGTGTCATCATCTTGCTCAGCTGCTTGCGCTGCAGCTCCCCAGCAGGGCTAACCTTTCTTGAACTCTATTGAAGTGATGTCGGTTTTGTATATTATTTTTTGGGCGTGTTTATTTGCACTGGTGGCGATCTTTGATGCCCAGTGTATGTAATCTAATGTCTGCTTGTGCATTATTATCATAGTGGCGAACTTTGATGCCCAGTGGATGTAATATGTCGTAATTTCTTTATTGTATAGTCTAGGTTTTTTCTTATTCACGATGCTGCAGTTATTTTACTGTATATATATCATGTCTTCGCAGTAAACCGGCCAAAGCATAAAATTACGGTACATAATCGGGCCTTCATGCAATCACGATGTATGATCCGCATCATGGGCCCCATCAAACTGGCCCACTAGTAGATTCGGGCCTTTAATAGGCCGAGTAACCCCGGCCCTCTTTTCGCAAGAAAACTCTATGGGCTTTTAGGAGGCTGAGAAGTAGGGTGGGCCTGAAACGTGCCGAATAGCTCATGGGCCGGCAGCAGCCCGAAATGGACCCCGGCCCATGATTGTGCGAATCAAATCACGGGCTTTTAACAGGCCAAAGTTGTCTCAGTCCTTGTTTGGCCCAATCAGATATCGGCTGCGAGCAGGCCGGATGCAAATCAGGCCGTAGTTAGGCCCAACTATATGATGGGCTTTTAACAGGCCGAAATTAATATAGGGCCGAAATGTTAAACGGGCCCTTAACAGGACGAAACTAATATCAAACCGAATTACTAAATGGGCCTTTAGAAAGTGGGCCCAAAAGCATAGCATCCAGTTAACAAGCCAAATCTGATATGGGCCATAATTGAGCCCAAAGCCTCTTAAAGGGCCGGACCTGATCTGGGCCGTGATTTGGCCCAGAAAGTGGGAGGCTTTTAACCGGGCGGATCTCATATGGGCCATTATTAGGCCCGGAACGTGGTAGGCCATTAATGGACGGATCAAATATGGGTCGGCATTTGGCCCAAAACATGGCAGCCAGTTAATGGGATGGCCTACTAGGGTCCTCAAAATCTTGTGGGCCTATAGGTGGGCCGGCCCATTAATGTCGGTGAAATCTCGTGGGCCTTTTGTCGGTGTACTAGAGTAGGGGTACCCTAGTATCCCGAACTTGTGCACGGGCAGTTGCAGCACCCCGCGGCAAGGCTTGCCGGGCGACCGCCAAGGTCCTCCGTGGTTCCCTTGGAGCCATTCAAGAACAAAGTATTCAAGGCAAGGAGACAAGGCCCCGGCAAGAGGAGCTTGCCGGGAAGGCCAACCAAGGCATCTCAAGGAACTTGCCGCAACGCGCCGCGCGTCCCGGCAAGGCCTGGTGAGCGACAAGCTTATGGGCGCGACAAGACAACGACCGTGGCAAGGCGCTTGCCGCGGCAAGTAACCACTCTGTACCCACGCTCCAGCGCATCCACCAACATGTCGCTCTGGGGGCCTTTCCAGGCGCGCGTGGCGGGAGGCTGTGCAGCCAGCGGTGCGCGGTGGCATGCGAAGCTGACAAGACTGCCATCATGGCGAGCGGTGGCGCCCCTGACGGTCCCTTTTTACACTGTTTGGGCGATGCAGACGGGCATTTAATGCCTTTGTCCCCTGCCGTCAGGGTTAGGTAGGATGCACTGTGCAGGTGGTTGTACCAACCGCAACCCCTTTTTTCATTTTTACCCTTCTCTGCGTTGCCACCTGTCGGTGACCCCTTGAACATATAAAAGGAGGCCCATGCGCAACGTTGAGGGGGTTTGCTGCGGTTGGGAACCAGAGAACACTCACGCTCGGCCTCGTGTGTACTGTAGCACTCAGCGCACCCGAGAAAGAACACAATACAATCAGACAAGCAGCAGTAGGAGTATTATCTCTCCGGAGAGCTCCGAAGTTGGGTAAACTACTCGTGTGCTTCGCCTCGATCCACTCTTCGTGCGATCTCCGCCCCCCGCCGAACCGAAAGGGGCTCGGTCCGCCGGCCCCATAGGTGTTCGTGGATCAGTTTCCCCGACACCTTTAGTTGGGCCTGCCTATTATGATCCGCAAGAATTTTGTGGGCCTTTACCTGGGCCGGCCCATTATGGCACAAAAAAATCTTATCGGCCTTTACCTGGGCCGACCCATTATGGCCCGCGAAATCTTGTCGGCCTTTAGCTGGGCCAGCCCATTATGGTCCGCAAAATCTCATGGGCCTTTAGCTGGGCTGAACCATCATGGTCCGCAAAATCTTGTGGGACTTTAGTTGGGCCAGCCCGTTTTAACTTGATGGGACGTGCCACGTGTTGACGTATCATAGAGACCTTCTGTCCAATGAGTGGATGACATCTGTCCCAACGATGAGACGACACGTGTTTCCTCTAGCCAATGATGATTTTACACGTGGAAAATCCCCATTAGTCGGGGCTGTTAACGGGTTATCGATCCAAAACCCGACCCGATAGCTTAACGGTGTTCTGTTACGGTGGATGCCACGTGTCGGTCACCCTTGACGAAAGCACTTCTGTGACGTGCGATTTATCGTCATGGAAGTGGACACTTCCATGATGATAATTTTGGTAATGTCATGGAACACTTCTACGACAGCACAGGTATGATTATCTTGATTCTGTCATAAAATTGTCATGGATGTACATGCATGACAATAAACGCGACCTACTGTGACAAACATGTATCATCATGGAAGTGTATTTTTTTGTAGTGCTCATTCCTCAATGACCGCTACAAGGTGTGTGATTGGCGGGCGATGAATCTCCCTCTGGTCAGGCTTAAGCCCGATCCGACCATAATCTGCTGAAACCCCCAGGGTGGCGATGCAATCTAGCAGCTCTTTAAGGACGAGATGTCTGCCGGATCCATCTTTTCGGAGTACTCAAGACCGGTTGTAGGGGGTGTTGTAGGCTTGACGGCCGCACGGGCGCCTATGATGAAATCGCCGAGCTGGAGGATATTGTCACATCCCTAGCTTCTGGCAATGCCTAGGCTAGCCTCATGAGTGTCATCATGTTTAAGTTTAAAATGAACTTGAAATGGGGATTGCCTAAACCCTATCATCAAAGGAATTCACTAGGTTCACCTAAAATATTTTCAGTAAATCCAAATGGTTTTAAAAAATGTTCATCATTTATGGAAAATACTGTAAACAGTAACCAGAGGTGATGCACATTTTTCCATCACATATTTGGGCTCTGAATTAAATCATACTCTATTTGCATTTGGGCATTGAAATGCTATAAAATATTTTAAATGCCCAAATAATCATGAACTAAAATGTTTACTGTAGGATATATTTCCAATAGTGGTCATGAGCAGTTTCATGATTTTTGGGGTTGATTTGGTATTTTTAGAAAAGCCACAAAGATTACAGAAAATAGAAAAACAGACGAAAACTAGAAAAGACGGGAAACTACCTAACTTACCTTTGCAGCCCACCTGACCGGCCTAGCAATGTAGCTGGCCGGCCCAACCCACCACTGCCTCCTCCCCTATCATCTTCCTCCTCTGCCGGGAGGACGTGCGTGTGGCCAACGTGCGCACGCACGCGCCTCGCCACCTCCTGCCTCCCTGCTTGTCCTTGCCGTCTCTACACGCGCCATGCCACCCCCTGGAACTCTCACACTCTCACCCGACCCCTTTCCTCTCCTCTGCTCCCTTATGACGCCACTGATTCAATCATACACTAATCATGCACGCAAACGTGTTCTTGTTTTGGATTGAATCTAGAGCTCCGTGCTATCCAGCATTTGTTCTTCTTTACCTTGGAGTATTACCATCTTTTATGTCAAGAATATCATGAGGATTACTCCACCTCTTAAGAATTCTTGGTATAGTGATACTTCTCACCATCACCATTCTTTCTTGGTTCCCGTGTTGATTCTAACCGGGGTACCAACAAGTGAACAGTGCTGTTTAGATTACGTACTTCTGGCAACCCTAATGCTTTGAAGTTAATGCTCGACAGTTCATTCTTATACCAATGGTTATCAAATTACCATTATAACCTTGATCATGCTATCGAGCCCATATTTCAGGTGCAACTTTCAACCAATGTTTAAATATGTATGTTTTCCTCGAGCATAAATCATTATATCATTCGATCTGACAAATGATATCTCCTTGTTCACATAATTGTGGAAATACATCTTTTTGGAAATCTCGATGAGTTGTCGCTAAGTCCATCAGCCACCTCCTCATCCTCTCCTTAGTTTAATGATGAACTCTCGTGTCCGAACTCATTCCCGTAGTTCATTCCCAGAGTCTGAGATATCCTGACACCAATCAGATCTGAATCTCGGTCAGATATGATGATTGGAACATATTTCCAAGAGTTATAACAATGGTCTTTATGTGACCCGGTAAGGTGCTGTCGTGCGTAGCACACCTGGCCGGAGGCCTATTGTTATATATTCCTTTTCAGCAAGGTTATCCATTCTTCCATGAGGAAACTGTAAGACTTATTCTATAAGTTTATCCTGATGGACCCTTTTTGTATCCAAAGTCTGACCTTTGCTTGAACACCTTGTCAATGCTATCTCAAAGCATGTTTGTGGTGCTCTGATACCAACTTGTGATGCCCCTGATTCAATCGTACACTAATCATGCACGCAAATGTGTACGATCAAGATCAGGGACTCACGGGAAGATATCACAACACAACTCTAAAAGTAAAATAAGTCATACAAGCATCATATTACAAGCCAGGGACCTCGAGGGCTCGAATACAAGTGCTCGATCAGAAACGAGTCAGCGGAAGCAACAATATCTGAGTACAGACATAAGTTAAACAAGTTTGCCTTAAGAAGGCTAGCACAAACTAGGATACAGATCGAAAGAGGCGCAAGCCTCCTGCCTGGGATCCCCCTAAACTACTCCTGGTCGTCGTCAGCGGGCTGCATGTAGTAGTAGGCACCTCCGGTGTAGTAGGAGTCGTCGTCGACGGTGGCATCTGGCTCCTGGGCTCTAGCATCTGGTTGCGACAACCAGGTAGAAGAGAAAGGGGGAAAATAGGGAGAAAAGCAACCGTGAGTACTCACCCAAAGTACTCGCAAGCAAGGAGCTACACTACATATGCATGGGTATATGTGTAAAAAGACAATATAGGTGGACTGAACTGCAGAATGCCAGAATAAGAGGGGGATAGCTAGTCCTATCGAAGACTACGCTTCTTGCAGCCTCCGTCTTGCAGCATGTAGAAGAGAGTAGATTATAGTCCTCCAAGTAGCATCGCATAGCATAATCCTACCCGGCAATCCTCCCCTCGTCGCCCTGTGGACAAGCGATCACCGGGTAGTCTGTGGAACTTGTCTGGGTGTGTTTTATTAAGTATCCAATTCTAGTTGTCATAAGGTCAAGGTACAACCCCGGGTCGTCCTTTTAACAAGGGACACAGCTATTCGAATAGATAAACTTCCATGTAGGGGTGCACCACATAACCCAACACGCTCGATCCAATTTCGCCGGACACACTTTCCTGGGTCATGCCCGGCCTCGGAAGATCAACACGTCGCAGCCCCACCTAGGCACAACAGAGAGGTCAGCACGCCGGTCTAAATCCTATGCACGCAGGGGTCTGGGCCCATCGCCCATTGCACACCTGCATGTTTCGAGGGTGGCCGGAAGCAGACCTAGCCTCCCTAATACAAGAGCAGGTGTTCCAGTCCAATCCGGTGCGTGCCGCTCAGTCGCTGATATCAAGAAGGCTTCGGCTGATACCACGACGTCGAGTGCCCATAACTGTTCCCGCGTAGTTGGTTAGTGCGTATAGGCCAGTGGCCAGACACAGATCAAATACCAAGATATCGTTAAGCGTGTTATTATGAAGTAACCACGAACGCCGACCAGGGCCAGGCCCAGCACTCGCCTAGGTGGTCTCAACCTGCCCTGTCGCTCCGCCTCAAAGTAACAGTCAGGGGCCATCGGGAACCCAGACCTATCTTTACCGGGATGGAGCCACCTGTCCTTCCAGCCCCCACATCGAAACCACTTGCGGGTACTCAACGAGCTAACCCAACTTTAGTCACCATCTGTATAGTATGTATATATTTATAGAATATACCCGTGATCACCTCTCGAGTGATCACGGCCCGATAGTATAGCAAGGCAGACTCACAAGAATGTAGGGCCAATGATGATAAACTAGCATCATATACAAAGCATTTAGGATTGCAGGTAAGGTATCAACAGGTGTAGCAACAATGACAGGCTATACAACAGAATAGGATTAATCAAAACAGTAACATGCTACACTACTCTAATGCAAGCAGTACAGGGAAGAATAGGCGATATCTGGTGATCAAGGGGGGGGGGGCTTTCCTGGTTGCTCTGGCAAGAAGGAGGGGTCGTCAACTCCGTAGTCGAACTGGGCAGCAACAGCGTCGGTTTAGTAGTGTACCAGAGAGAAGAGGGGGAAGAAACAGTTACTACAATGCAAATATAAGCATGACGACGCATGACATGACAATGAGCAGGGTTAGGTGTGCCCTAACGCAGTAGTAGGTGATACCGGCGAAAGGGGGAAACATCCGGGAAAGTATCCCCGGTGTTTCGTGTTTTCGGATAGGTGATTGATACGTCTCTAATGTATCTATAATTTTTGATTGTTCCATGCTATTATATTACCCCTTTTGGTTGTTTATGGGCTTTATTTTACACATTTATATCATTTTTGGGACTAACCTACTAACCGGAGGCCCAGCCCATATTGCTGTTTTATTGCCTGTTTTAGTATTTCGAAGAAAAGGCATATCAAACAGAGTCCAAACGGAATGAAACCTTCACCACCCTATATTGCTGTTTTTATTATTTCAGATTAGAAAAACCTATATCTACTATCTATTTTGCACTTGTATCTTCATCTCTTCGCCGAACTAGTGCACCTATACAATTTACCATTGTATTGGGTGTGTTGGGGACACAAGAGACTCTTTGCTATTTGGTTGCAGGGTTGCTTGAGAGAGACCATCTTCATCCTACGCCTCCCACGGATTGATAAACCTTAGGTCATCCACTTGAGGGAAATTTTCTACTGTCCTACAAACCTGTGCACTTGCAGGCCCAACAACGTCTACAAGAAGAAGGTTGTGTAGTAGACATCAAGCTCTTTTCTGGCGCCGTTGCCGGGGAGGCTAGGTAAAGGGCACTCACTCACACCCCGTCAACTAAGCTCTTTTCTGGCGCCCTTGCCGGGGAGGTGAGTGCTTGAAGGTATATCTTTAGATCTTGACATCGAATCTTTTTGTTTCTTGTTTTATCACTAGTTTAGTTTATAAAAGAAAACTAAAAAATGGAGTTCAGTTTTTCTCATACGCTTCATCTTTTTAATATCTTTCATGAGTTTGATGGAAAGGAAAATTGTGCTCAAGTGCTAGAAGAAGAATTGCATAGAATGCTTGGTACTAGATCTTTGAATGATGAGCATGATTGCAGTGTTGTTAGTATGAATTCCTTGAATATCCGTGATGCTAATGATATGCAAAGCAACAAGCTTGGGGAAGCTATGTTTGATGAATATGATATTTTTAGTCCCCCAAGTTTTGATGAGAATATTTCTTATGATGAAAGCATGCCTCCTATTTATGATGATTATATTGATGAAAGTGGGTTTGGAAGAGTGTCAACTTGAGGAAGTAGTGATCCCACTATTTTGGAGGATGTTGAATCTTATTGTGATAAACATGAAAGTGGATTTGGAAGAGTGTCAACTTTATTTAGTGATGATTCCACTATTTCGGAAGAGGTTCCAATTGATTATGAGAACAAAGTTGCTATCTATGATGATTATTGTGATGACTTGTATGCCATTAAGAATAATGACAACCATGAATCTTGTCATCATGATTTTAGTTTTCAATTGGATTATGCCTCACATCATAATTATTTTGTTGAGTTTGCTCCCACTACTATTCATGAGAAGAAATTTGCTTATGTGGAGAGTAGTAAAAATTCTATGCTTGTAGATCATGAAAAGAATGCTTTAGGTGCGGGCTAGATTGTTGAATTCATTCATGATGCTACTGAAAATTATTATGATGGAGGAATATATGCTTGTAGGAATTGCAATGATGTCAAGTTTCCTCTCTATGTGTTGAAAATTTTGAAGTTATGCTTGTTTTACCGTCCTATGCTAGTTGATTATTGTTCCCATAAGTTGTTTCCTCACAAACTCCCTATGCATAGGAAGTGGGTTAGACTTAAATGTGCTAGTCATATGCTTCATGATGCTCCCGTTATGTTTCAATTCTTATCTTTTACTTGAGCATCATTGCCATCATCATGCCTAGCTAAAAAGGCATTAAAGAAAAGCGCTTGTTGGGAGACAACCCAATATTTATACTTACTGGTTTTGTGTGTTCACATGATTATGCTACTGTAGTAATCATGTTTTATAGCTTTTGTTTCAATAAATTGCCAAGTAAGACCTTTAGGATAGCTTACAGTGATAGTTGTGTTGATCCTGCTGAAAATCAAAAACTTTTGCACCTAGTAAATTAGTTTTGTTAATTCACAGAAACGTGCTTATGATCTTATTCATTTTGATATAGATTGGTACACGAATTTCTTAGGACTTCCGAATTTGGTAGGATTTTTCGAGTTCCAGAAGTATACGTTTGAAACAGATTACTACAGACTGTTCTGTTTTTGACAGATTCTATTTTCTATGTGTTGTTTGCTTATTTTGATGAATCTATGGCTAGTATTAAGTGGTATGAACCATAGTGAAGTTGGAATACAATAGATATTACACCAATATGAATTTAGAATGATTTCATTACAGTACCTAAGTGGTTGTTTTATTTTCTTATACTAACGGAGCTTACGAGTTTTTTGTTGAGTTTTGTGTTGTGGAGTTTTCAAGTTTTGGGTAAAGATTCGATGGACTATAGAATAAGGAGTGGCAAGAGCCTAAGCTTGGGGATGCCCAAGGCACCCCAAGGTAATATTCAAGGACAACCAAGAGCCTAAGCTTGGGGATGCCCCGGAAGGCATCCCCTCTTTCGTCTTTGTTCATCGGTAACTTTACTTGGAGCTATATTTTTATTCGCCACATGATATGTGTTTTGCTTGGAGCGTCATTTTCTTTTGTTTTTATTATCTTGCTGTTATTTAGATTAATGTTTTGCACCTTTAGTTTCAATAAAGAAGTCAAGGATAGCCTTTGCCATGCTTATTTTGCTAGTATACTTGTTGCTATTTGAAAACAGAAAGTTTACCGCTGTTGCAAAAATTCCCTAGAAAATTCAGAGATTGATATAATGATGAAACCTTTTTCATGATGAGCTATGATAATTTTCTACAGTGGAAAGTTTAGTTCATAATTTTTGGAGTTAGGGAAGTATGATGAATCTTGCATTCTTTACAGACTGTACTGTTTTGACAGATTGCTGTTATGTTTGCATTGTTTGCATATGTTTGCTTGTTTAATGATTCTATTTGAGGATAGGAGTGTTAAATATGCAGAGAAATTTAGTATGCAATGTTGAATAATAATTTTAGTGATTTTTTACAGTAGAAAATGATAAGGTTTTGCATTGGTTTATATTAACCTATCTCATGAGTTCTTGTTGAGTTTGGTGTGGATGAAGCTTTTGATAAAAAGAGAAACCATGATATGAGAGGAACTAAAGAGACACAAAAGTTCAAGCTTGGGGATGCCCAAGGCACCCCAAGATAATATTTCAAGAAGTCTCAAGCATCTAAGCTTGGGGATGCCCCGGTAGGCATCCCACCTTTCTTCTTCAACAACTATTGGTTAGTATCGGTTGAGCCTAAGTTTTTGCTTCTTCACATGAGTTGTGCTATCCTTGTAATGTCATTTTATTTTGTTTTGTTTGCTGTTTGAATAAGATACTAAGATCTGAAATTCTTTAATGAGAGAGAGTCTTCACATAGTTGCATAATTATTTAGCTACTCATTGATCTTCACCTATATCTTTCGGAGTAGTTTGTCATTTGCTCTAGTGCATCACTTATATCTTTTAGAGCACGATAGTGGTTATATTTTATAGAAATTGCTAGTCTCTCATGCTTCACTTATATTAGTTTGAGAGTCTTTTAGAACAACATGGTATTTGCTATGGTTACAAAGTTGGTCCTAGAATGATGAGCATCCAAGTTGGGTATAATAAAAACTATCATAGAAAGGAATTGGATGCTATGATCAATTTGATGCTTGATAATTGTTTTGAGATATGGAGGTAGTGATATTAGAGTCATGCTAGTTGAGGTTATTATGAAAAATACTTGTGTTGAGGTTTGTGATTCCCGTAGCATGCACGTATGGTGAACCGCTTTGTGATGAAGTTGGAGCACAATTTTATTTATTGATTGTCTTCCTTATGAGTGGCGGTTGGGGACGAGCGATGGTCTTTTCCTACCAATCTATCCCCCTAGGAGCATGCGCGTAGTGCTTTGGTTTTGTTGACTTCTAAATTTTTGCAATAAGTATATGAGTTCTTTTGATTAATGTTGAGTCCATGGATTATACGCACCCTTTCACCCTTCCACCATTGCTAGCCTCTCTTGTACCGTGAAACTTTCGCCGGTACCATAAACCCACCATACTCCTTCCTCAAAACAGCCACCATACCTACCTTTATGGCATTTCCATAGCCATTCCGAGATATATTGCCATGCAACTTTCCACCGTTCCGTTCATATGACACGCATTACTTTTGTCATATTGCTCTTTGCATGATCATGTAGTAGACATCGTATTTGTGGCAAGGACACCTTCATAATCTTCATACATGTCGCTCTTGATTCATTGCATATCGCGGTACACCGTCGGAGGCATTCATATAGAGTCATATCTTGTTTTAGCTTTGAGTTGTAAATCCATAGAAGTGTGATGATCTCCATTATTAGAGCATTGTCCTAGTGAGGAAAGGATGATGAAGACTATGATTCCCCCACAAGTCGGGATGAGACTTCGGACTTTACAAAAAGAAAAAAAGGGAAAAAGAAAGAAAAAAAGAGAAGGCCAAAGAAAAGAAAAAAAAAGAAAAAAATAAAATGAGAGAAAAAGAGAGAAGGGACAATGCTACTATCTCTTTTTCCACACTTGTGCTTCAAAATAGCACCATGATCTTCATGATAGAGAGTCTCATATGTTGTCACTTTCATTTACTAGTGGGAATTTTTCATTATAGAACTTGGCTTGTGTATTCCAATGATGGGCTTCCTCAAAAGTGCCCTAGGTATTCATGAGCAAGCGAGTTGGATGCACACCCACTTAGTTTCTTTTGTTGGGCTTTCATATATTTATAGCTCTAGTGCATCCATTGCATGGCAATCCCTACTCACTCACATTGATATCTATTAATGGGCATCTCCATAGCCCGTTGATACGCCTAGTTGATGTGAGACTATCTTCTCCGTTTTTTGTCTTCTCCACAACCACCATTCTATTCCACATATAGTGCTATTTCCATGGCTCATGCTCATGTATTGCATGAAAGTTGAAAAAGTTTAAGATTATTAAAGTGTTAAACAATTGCTTGGCTTGTCATCGGGGTTGTGCATGATTAAATACTTTGTGTGATGAAGATAGAGCAACAGCCAGACTATATGATTTTGTAGGGATAACTTTCTTTAGCCATGTTATTTTGAGAAGACATGATTACTTTGATTAGTATGCTTGAAGTATTACTATTTCTTATGTCAATATGAACTTTTATTTTGTATTCATTTGGATCTTAACATTCATGCCACAATAAAGAAAATTACATTATGAATTACGCTAGGTAGCATTCCACATCAAAAATTTCTTTTTTATCATTTACCTACTCGAGGACGAGTAGGAATTAAGCTTGGGGATGCTTGATACGTCTCTAACGTATCTATAATTTTGATTGTTCCATGCTATTATATTACCCCTTTTGGATGTTTCTTTATTTTACACATTTATATCATTTTTGGACTAACCTACTAACCGGAGGCCCAGCCCATATTGCTGTTTTATTGCCTGTTTTAGTATTTCGAAGAAAAGGAATATCAAACGGAGTCCAAACGGAATGAAACCTTCGGCAGCGTATTTTTTGGAAGAATATGATCCTGGAGACTTGGAGTCCACGTCAGAAGATCCTCGAGGAGGCCACGAGATAGGAGGCCGCGCCCCCCTTACAGGGTGGTGGCCCCCTGTCTCATGGGCCCCTCGAGCACCCCCCGACCGACTTCTTTCGCCTATGTAACCCTACGTACCCTAAAACCATCGGAAATCAAGATAGATCGGGAGTTCCGCCGCCGTAAGCCTCTGTAGCCACTAAAAACCTCTCGGGAGCCTGTTCCGGCACCCTGCCGGAGGGGGAAACCATCACTGGTGGCCATCTTCATCATCCCGGCGCTCTCCATGATGAGGAGGGAGTAGTTCACCCTCGGGGCTGAGGGTATGTACCAGTAGCTATGTGTTTAATCTCTCTTGTGTTCTCTCTCGTGTTCTCTCTCGTGTTCCCTCTATGGCACGATCTTGATGTATCCCGAGCTTTCATGTAGAAAGTATTTTCACCTCGTGGGAATACCGTGGATGATGCCGCAAAGTGATATGAGGTGTTACATGCTAGATCAGTGTGGCATAGGATTGGGGTCCTAACAATTTTGGTATCAGAGCCTGACTGCCTGTAGGATTACCAAGCCAAACTAGTCGAAGTTGAGTCTAGAAATTCTTTAGTTATATAAGGGAATTTGTTGTGGTTGGGAACGTAAGGCTCTTTTTACTCCTTATACCTCATGCCCTTCTGATATGAGTTATCTTATGTTTCCTACGGGGTTAAGGAACTAGGCTTTCCTTTCTTTCTATTAGGATAACGTGTTACTAATCTGTAGACCTATAGGATTGATGGTTCTAAGCTTCAGTTCAGTTCCTACTATTTTCTGTATGTTCGTAGTTTGTCTCGGTACCTTGATATTGGGATTCTGAGTGGTTATGCCACCATTTTTGCAGTATGTTTCAAATCTTTTCGAGCATTTACAGCCATTATGTTGTCCGAGTCGTCCCAGGTTTCTACACAGTCTGATGCATTTGCAAATTCCTTCTTATCGTTTTGAAGATCCTTTGTGCCAGATCAACCACACTAACTAGTGTGTTGAGGTACTTCATTGCCTCGGCATTTATGTTGGAGCTATTATTATGACCCTAGGTGTCTAGAGTATCACCTAGTAACTTAGCCATTCTTTGTGTTCCCAGTGTGATGATTCTGGCCTTCATTTTCGAAAGCATCCCGTGATGCCACTTAGTATGTAGGTATTCTACTTCTGGGTTTTTGAACCCGGGATTCACCCTACTTACCTCATGTTGATAGTGTTTGCTAGCTCCTTTAGGTTATTAGTAACCTTTGAATTATTCCTCGAGGTTTGTGGTATTTCCTTCTTCCAAATACTATGAACCGCTTATGGCAGAAATTCCTTGAACCAAGAGATCACAACAAGAGT
Organism: Triticum dicoccoides; assembly: GCF_002162155.2. Taxonomy (NCBI): domain Eukaryota; kingdom Viridiplantae; phylum Streptophyta; class Magnoliopsida; order Poales; family Poaceae; genus Triticum; species Triticum dicoccoides. Next base: position 161,374,047 of record NC_041387.1, on the reverse strand, counting down.
GCTCTCGATGAGTTCTCCATTCTATATGTCAGATTTAGGGTCCGACAGACCCTTGAGGTTTGAACTCTGGGGTGCGCACGAAGATCTTTCCCCTACCAACTCACGTCTCGAAGCCTCGCAAGGAATCTAGGCTAGAAAGAAGAACACATAAGGGACACGAGGTTTATACAGGTTCAGGCCACCATTGTGGTATAATACCCTACTCCAGTGTGTGGTGTGGTGGATTTCCTCAGGGGCTGATGATGAACAATACAAAGGGAGAACAGCCTCACGAGGGGCTGTTCTTCCGCTGGTGCGATGAACTGCTTGGGTGAGTTCAGTCGCCTCTCTCTCTCTAGTCTATGCGCAATCTGGACCCCCCCCCCCCCACTACTGTGGTGGCTAGTCCTATTTATAGAGGGAGGCCCTAGGCCTCTTCCCAAATAATGAGTGGGAAGGGCGCCAACAATTGGCTATTTTGAAGGGGAACATCTAGTACACTTATCCTGACTAAAGTTGGTCTTCGACTGCCAAAGACTCTCGCGGTGATGCCGTCCTGGGCTCCACGATAACTTCCATCCTGCCGCTCTGCTGGTCTTGGTCTTGTTGCACCGAAACGGTAACCTTTGCCTGATGCCTTGGCCTGTGCTTGCCCCCTTTGCACCAAAAGGGAAACAAGGACACTACGCAGGCCGGTGCCCGCCTGGCGCCCGCCTAGTCTCGATTGTCATGGCTTGTGTCACGGGCTCCTCGCGAGGTGCCCTGCATTGATCTCTCCACCTCCTCGCGAGCCTGCCTGATGAGGCTGCTCCTGAGGAAGCTTCCTATCGTCCGCCCCGCGAGGCTTGGCCCCTCGCGAGGATCTTGAGCTTGAGCTGATGGAACTAGGCCGCACTAGGCCCCCGCTTGAGCCACGCTGCATGCTGCAGGCAGGCAAGTCTAGGGACCCCCGTTCCTAGAACGCCGACAGTAGCCCCCGGGCCCAAGGCGCGCCCGGACTTGGCTTAGCAAAGAAGTGAAGGGGCAAGTGCGAAGCGCCGTAGGCCCCAATAGCATGCGGCCTTGGACGCCGCGTGGCGATTGATTGGATGTGGGCGTCCCTTCATTCCCACGACGCCTCGGCAACCGCTCGACTTGACAAGTCCCTGCATGCAAAAATGGGTCATGATTACCTGTGATCGTGGTGGCCGACGGTTGGCCTTCTCCGACTATAAGTACGGAATGGCGCGAGCCCTACCAGTCCATCCCTTCCTGCTACTCCTTTTCTTCTCCTTCCTCGCCCTTGCTCCACCTTACCCCAATGGCGCCTATCCGCCGGTTTTCTGCAGAAGAGAAGGGAAAGGTCCCCCGAGAGGGTCCCAACCCGCTTCCACCGAAGAAACGGCCAGTCCTCTGCTGCCAAGATGAGGGTACTCAGCAGGAGGTGTCGAGGCCCTGGTACGAGCGGCCGCCGCCTGGGTTTCTGCTGCCCTTGTATGCCTGAATCGAGGGCCCTGGAGAAGAAGGCATTGAGCGACACCGACGGTGCCGCCACCGACGCCGGCGAGTTACGGTGGTGCGCGTCGTTCCCCCTGGAGTCCATGCCGAGGGCTCCTCTCGCGAGCTTGTGCTTCACGCCGCCATGCCTCCTTGATCTTGGATTCGCCTTCCTCCCTCCTTCGCCTTCGAGATTCCGCCGAGGGGGCCTCGGGAACTCTGGCTGCAGCACGCCGACTGCAACACCCCTGCGACCGAGGCGGAGGTCGAGGTTGTTGCCCCGGGCAAGGTCTTCCTGACCCGTGGCTGGGGCGAGATCGCCCGGGTCTGCCGGATAGGGGGCGCCCTCGTAATCCATCTCGAATACGATGGCGCCTCCTTGATGTTCTTCAAGGTCTTCGACGCGGAAGGACGCCGGCTGCAATGCTACCCCAAGGGAGGCGTCCGGGGCATTGGAGTGGTGAGGACCAGGCCTGCCAACCGCTTCCCCAGCAGCTCCTCAGGCAGCAGCGGAAGAGCCGGAGGGTCCAGCGACTGCGCCGAGCTTCACGCGACTCCAGAGACAAGTGACGACAGCTACGAGCCCCTAAGTTCGCGTCGCGCCCGGAGCAGGGCGGGTGCATTAGGCCATCGGCGCTGCTGATCTAGATAGGGTTGGGCCGGCGCCTGATGACCCACTGTTCATGATGGCGTCTCCTGCGAAGGCGCGCGTAGTTATCGCTCCTTAGCACCTTTTGTTCCCTGTGAGGAACCAAAATGACACCCCATGGGGGTATGTAAGGCGCCTGCCGTGTCTTTTGTGAATTGTACATCCTTTTCATGAAACGATGTGATGGGCGCGTCCTGGCCTGGCTCAGATCCCCCTTTCTTTCCTTACGAGGGCTTGGTGCTCTACACTGACAGGTCCCGGTCCCCAGGCAAGCTTCAGTCGTCGGTGGTATGCCAGGTCACGATGCCGTGGTCAAGGCCAGGAGGTGAGCGGCCCAAGGTCCAGTAAGAGCCCCTGAGTCGCGATGCTCAGGAGGTCCCCTTTGGCGCTCAAGCAGCCTCCGCTGGGCAAGAAAGGCCGGCAATGTTGCTGTAACAGAGCTGCAGTAGGCAAGGGTTTAGCGCTGAGTCAATTCAGTTTTGCGTGACTTATGTTGTTGGTTTGGAGTAGTTTTTGACGAGGTGCCAGGCCTGCATGGCGGCCGCTGGGGTGCTGCTGGGTTAGGCCCTCGTGAGCTTCTTACCTCTTTCCCGCGCCTTCCTTCATGCTCTACGTCCTCAGGTCCCGGCCCTCGAGCGAGCTCAGCCGCCACTGGTATGACAGGTCACGATACCGTGGGTCAAGGCCAGGAGGTGAGGGCTGGAGAGCCAGTAAGAGCCCATGAGCCGCGATGCTCAGGCGCCCCCCTTTTAATGTGCGAACGGATCGTGCCGGAGAGAGGGAGAGAAAGCTCGCGATGCCCCCAATGCTACTCCTGGAGCGGGTCCTGCATACCAATCACGAGGGGAAACAAGGTCTATCGTTATGGTTGCCAGCCAACCATTGGTCGGTCTGAGGGAGTGATTGGGCACTAAGGGCCTGGTGAGGTGGCGCCTTGCGGGGCTGCCGCGGCCAGAGCTTGGCCACTCAGATTTATCGGTGTTGCAGGGACGGACCCATATGCAAGTGATGTGCCAGAGCGAGCGCCTCCAAAGGTAGGCGTCAATCGAGCAGGCGATTAGGTCAAGCATGTTAAGCATGAAGAAGCAAATCCATTTAGATAAATCCGGAGAAAGCAAACGCGAGTGGGTCAGGCCCGAGCAGCTTGGGGATAATGCAGCCCGAGGGGCGCCCCCAACAAGGTAAGCAGAGAACGTGAGAAAACGGATACATGCCGCAGGGACGGACCCACACGACCTGGGAATGATGCAGCCCTATGGGCGCTCCCAGCTGAAAATGGAACTTTGAAAGATGTCACCTGATACCGTTGAAGATGAAGGGATGCTGAAGTAGCGGATGACGCACGGTGAGGAAGCCGATCCTCACGAGCTCCTGGGACCAGGAGCCTTGGGAGGCCCCGGGGGCACAGGTGGATCTTCGAGGGCCATCTCCATCTCCGCTAGGACCACGTGATGCCTGACCTCCTGAGCCTCCAGAATGCTCCTCAGCAGGCGTTGATGAGCGACGGCCGCATTCGGTAGGCTGAAAGGCATGCGAACGTAGCTGTGAGGTGGACCCTCACAATGCCCCACGCGCGATGGCCAGAGGCGCTCCTGAGACGCGGCTCGGTTGAGCCCTGGCACATCGATGCAGACGCGCAGCCCGCCATCCTCGCCTGGATGGGGGGCTGCGGTGGGTAGGCGGCGGCTGCCGCACATGACTCTTGACTCCTGTAGCTCTTGAGTGTTTCTCGCGTTGAACACCTGAGGGTTTGGCCCTCCTTGCCTCATACCTTCCTAAGGGAAACGAGCGTTGAAGCACGCCTCCAAGTGGTGCCCGAGTGCCTTCCTCGTGACCTTGGCAAAGTCGGCGGCTCTCCAAGAAAGAGCACCCGAGCCCTGCCCGAGGAGGGCACCGGGCAGACCTTCCTATGCGACAGAGGGTGGCGCCCCCTGAACGGGCGTGGATCCTGACTCAACGCCTCCGGAGGTACCTGCCTCCTGATGGTTTGGTCCAGCCGAAGCCTTCTTCTTCTTAGGGACCACCTCGGGAAGTCTCCCGCTCCTGTGATCTGGGTTTTTGATTGCCGCGGCTTGGAAGGCACGCTCAAGAGAGCACACTACATCCCTTTCCTCACAGGGTATTGTGATGACTCCATCGCTTCCTGGCATCTTGAGGACATTGTAGCCATGGTGAGTCACTGCCATGAACTTGGCCAGGGCTAGGTACCCGAGGATGGCATTGTATGGCAGGCGAATGTGGGCGACGTCGAAGTCAATGAGCTCGGTGCGGTAGTTGTTGTGCTGCCCAAAGGTGACTGGAAGGCGAACCTACCCTATCGGAGTAGTGGAACCATCAGTGACTCCTGAGAAAGGCCTGGTCGGCTGAAGCTGATCATATGGCACTTGGAGATTGTTGAATGTCTCGATGGACAGGACGTTGAGTCCTGCTCCGCCATCGATGAGGGTCCTGGTGACTTCCACATTGCTGATGACTGGGGGACAAAGCATTGGGAGGACTTCGGCCGTTGCTGCGCACTTGAGCTGACCCGCTGAGCTGAACATGATAGTGCACGCAGACCACCTGAGAGGGCGCATGGCCTCAATCTTGGGGAGGACTGCATTCACCTCGCGAGCAAACTGCTTGAAGATGCACTGTGAGGCTGGGGCCTGGGCGCCGCCTACGATGCAAGCGATTGCGCGCGGCTCCTGGAATCCCCGAACCCCCTCGTCCTGATGCTGGTCTTCATTCCTCCTTGGCGGTGGTGGCAGAGGAGGGAGGCCTGCGTTGCCATGCGGGCGATCCTCATGAGGCTGATCCCTCCAACCTCCCTCGCGAGGCTGGTCCTGCCAACGGTCCTCGCGAGGTCCGTCACGCCACCCTTGGTGAGCGCCACAGTCTTCCGATCGTCCTCCACCTCTTCCTCCTCCTCGGCCATAGCCCCGATCGTTGCGGTCGGGGCGTCGACCGATACGCCCATCTCGTACGGCCCTGATCTCTAGGCATTTGTTGGTGTTGTGGGTGTGGAGGTCGTGGTACGCGCAGTACCGGCTATCCTTGGATGACTCAGGCTGATCCCTGCCTCGCTGGGTGTCTGGCTCTGCCACAAGCACAACAGCTCCCTTGCGCTTCATGTCCTTGACCTTGGGCTCCTTCTCTTCTGGATCGGCAGCCGGAAGCTCGAGGAGGGAGAGGAGCCCTTCCTCTGCCCTGGCGCACTTGGTTGCCAAGTTAAACAGCTCCAGGGATGTGCACAGGTCTTCATGGATTGCTAGGTCCTCTTTCATCTTGATGTCACGCACGCCATCGGAGAAGGCTGAGATGATGGCTTCCTCAGTCACCCTAGGGATCTTGAGGCGAGCATTGTTGAAGTGTTGGATGTACTTCTACAGGGTCTCTCCTGGCTGTTGCTTGATGCAGCGCAGTTCACTCATGGCCGGGGGCCGGTCGTGGGTGCCTTGGAAGTTGGTGATGAAGCGAGTGCGCATCTTGTCCCAGGAGGATATCGTGCCAGGAGCCAGGTGCGGGCACCATCCTTGAGTGCCATCTGAAACCAATTCGCCATGACATTTTCGTCCCCGTTGGCGGCTTTGATGCCCAGCTCGTAGAGCTGTAGGAACTCCGCGGGGTCTGCAGTGCCGTCGTAGCGATGGGGCAGGTCAGGCTTGAACTTGCCTGGCCATGCGACACAGTGTATCTCGGGGGTAAAGGCGCGGCAGCCTGCGGTGGCCACCGGAGCCCTTTGCTGGTGCTGGGCTTGCTCCTGGAAATTCCCATGCACCACCGCTTGGAGCAGCGTGGGGTCTTGACGTGGTGGCGCAGGGATGCGGTCATGGCGCACCGGTGCCGGGAGCACGCGGACACCTTCTTGGGGGCGAGGGATTTCTTGGCAACTTCTTTCTTGTCGTGCAGGTGCCGGACGCGGTGGGTCTCGTCCTGGGGCCGTGCGCCTTGGAGCCAAGGCGCCTTCTTGGGGAGGAGGTGGCGGAGGCACCTCTTGATCCACGCCTCCTGCGCAGGATGGAGGGCGAGGTAGCGAGAGAGATAGCATAGGAGAGCCCCCTGCGGTGCTGACGAGCTCGGTGATGCGGGAGAGCCAGTCCTCGTAGAGGTCGTTGACAGGACGGTAGTGTAGGAGCTCATGCGCCAGGAGCACCGCAGCGTGCGCGTCCACGGGGGTGCGATGGGTGTGGGACGATGAATCGGCTGGAGTCAGCGACGGGGTGGCGGTGCGGCCTTCCTGCCGCACCGAAGGATGCAGGGATGAGGCTTGCTCCTCGTTCCCCGCCGGGCCGGTTGCGGCATTAGCGGTAGGCGACGGGGAACGACGGGGGCATCCGCCGACGGGCGCCGTCTAGGCGACGTGGGTGGCGAGAGCAGCCCGACGAGCGTCAGCCATGGATACGACGGAAGATCACATGCGAACAGCGGAAGAAAGATTCCAGCGCACCCCTACCTGGCGCGCCAAATGTCGGATTTAGGGTTCCGGCAGACCCTTGAAGTTTGAACTCTGGGGTGAGCACAGAGATCTTTCCCCTACCAACTCACGTCTCAAAGCCTCACAAGGAATCTAGGCTAGAAAGAAGAACACACAAGGGACACGAGGTTTATACTGGTTCAGGCCACCATTGTGGTGTGATACCATACTCCAGTGTGTGGTGTGGTGGATTGCCTCAGGGGCTGATGATGAACAATACAAAGGGAGAACAGCCTCGCGAGGGGCTGTTCTTGAGCTGGTGTGATGAACTGTTGGGTGAGTTCAGTCGCCCCTCTCTCCCTCTCTAGTCTATGCGCAATCTGGATCCCCCCCTCTACAGTGGTGGCTAGTCCTATTTATAGAGGGAGGCCCTGGGCCTCTTCCCAAATAATGTGCAGGAAGGGCGCCAACAATCGGCTATTTTGAAGGGGAACATCTAGTACACTTATCCTGACTAAAGTTGGTCTTCGACTGCCAAAGACTCTGGCGGTGACGCCGTCCTGGGCTCCACGATGACTTCCATCTTGTCGCTCTGCTGGTCTTGTTCTTGTTGCACCGAAATGGTAACCTTTGCCTGATGCCTTGGCTTGTGCTTGCCCCCTTTGCACCAAAGGGGAAACAAGGACACTGCGCAGGCCGGTGCCCGCCTGGTCTCGATCATCATGGCTTGCTCACGGGCTCCTCGCGAGGTGCCCTGCCTTCATATCTCCGCCTCCTCGCGAGCCTGCCTGATGAGGCTGCTCCTGAGGAAGCTTCCTGTCATCCGCCCCGCGAGGCTTGGCCCCTCGCGAGGGTCTTGAGCTTGAGCTGATGGAACTGGGCCGCACTAGGCCCCCGCTTGAGCCACGCCACAGGCCGCAGGCAGGCAAGTCTGGGGACCCCCGTTCCTAGAACGCCGAAACTATATCATGACTCTACCAGTTCTACCTCCTCTGCATGGGTTATCCGAAAGAAATATGTTGAAGTCGTTTGATATACTAATCTATGCATCCACAACTCAGAAGATCGCATATACTTTTGGGATTGTCCCACTTTATTTGTTTTCTGGCACTCATCTATCAATTGATAGTCAAGAGTGGTTGTGCATTTGTGTTCATCGATGCCTTTTACTCCTGTGGTCCGTCAAGCCATTCTATTCCAGAATGACTAGGAGAAACAAACTCCAGTACCTCATCCATATCCAGGATTGGGTCAAAGCAGTTGTATTCCGTAGATCAAAATGCAATCAAGCTTTTGGTCTGTTCTACCCTGAAGTATTACCCACTTTATGTTAGGAATGTCATGAGACTTGCACCTTCTCTTAGGAATTCTTGATGAAGTGATACTTCTTGCTATCATTTTTCACTTCTCGGTACCCGTGTTGTTGCAACCGGAATGCCGACAGGTGAACTATGATGTGAGAAATCAATACTCCTAGCAACTCTACTGCTTGGTAGTTAAAGGGCAATAATTTCATCCTTAGCATGTTGATTATTGAATCACCATCCTAAGGTTGATCGTGCTACCTAGTCCATATCTCCGGTGCACTCTTTGATCAATGAGTTAGGGTTGTGCCAATCCCTCACTCTTTTGACCATATCATCTTGCCCTAAAAAGCAAGATTGTTCCCGAGCTTAGTAACATATCGGTGGTTCCTGATTTTTCCGGATATCCTCACGGAAGTCTCACTAGGTTGTCACCTAGCCGCTATGTTGAGTTCATGATCAAGTTTGTTTATTATAACCACCCCCTTCTCCAAGAATATGTGTTGGATACCCCTGAGCTAGTTGGCTAAGATAAACAACAACTTGGAGAGTTGGAGGATAAAAGCTTGTTCGACTCAGTTCATTCCAAGGGATATCCTTGTGCGTGTGCATTGAAGGAAGATGATATCTTCATTGATTGATACCCGTGGTCAATTGTTGGATCTATTATCTTATCTAGTCTTTGATTTGAGTATGGGCTATCGTCAAATCAAATCAAAACCAATGATATTCATAATGTTGTCTTACTCGTGGTTGTTTCCTTGAGCATACACCATTATATCTCTCGGGTCTGACCAATGCTATCACCATTTTCACATAATTGTGGAATTCAACTTATATGGGAACCTGGATGAATTATTGTTGAGCCCATCAGCAACATTTCTACCTTCCCCATGATTCGTGTTGAAGATCCAGCTAGTGTTGGAAACTTTGTGAACAATGCTTTCGTGTTCCATTCATGAAGCATATGTTCGACTAAAAGGAGTGACTTCCTCTAATTCATGTGCATTTGATGCAAGTTGTCGCCGTGAATTCGAGAAAGCAAGTTTTTACTTCCTCTAGAATCATTCCAAGTCAGTTATGCATGTGTGAAGTATTCTGTGGTCTGTTAGACTAATCATCTTCACTCCATATGAATTCTGTAGCACACCAAGCCACTAATTGATTTGTTCAAGGAGAAGAAGTTCCTTTTTAAGAGCATTCCTTCTGTAAGGACTTCGATATCCTCGATGATGGTTCCCCACCTGAACTCGGTAGTGTTTTATTATAAGACTACTATGTGTTCATGCTTGGCTGCGACAGCATGTTCACATGTGTGTAGCACAACCAGCTCATGTTTTGGAGCTTACTACCGTGGTTCATTCCCCGAGAATCTCGCAACGCCATCTCGTCGATTTGTGTTGCAAACTTTCATTTATCTTTTTAGACTCGATGAGTCTGGATTATTCTGACACCAATCAGATCTGAATCTCAGGCAGATATGATGGTTGGAACGTTTCCCAAGAACTATAATATTGGTCTGACTGTAACTGGTAAAGTGGATGTCGTGGTCAAGACACCCAGCCGGAAGGCCTATTATTATATTATCTTGATTGAAGAAGTTGGACACCTCCCCATAAGGATTTTGTAGGATTTACTCCCTAGTTGTCCCTGATGGATCTTTGTGTTCCCGAAGTCCGACCTTTTACTTGATGTTCTAGATATCAAACCATATCTATGAATGGATTATGCTAGCACATCAAGGAGAACATTAGAAGTAGAGTGCTAAATGTCTCTCGGTCAATCATCCAGATTTTGTTTCCCTGGCCTCGCTAAGGTGAAATCTGAGAAGGTTTTATCTCCCTTTGCATCTGCATCATCCATCACTATTCATCATAGTAGTATGTTGTGTTGTCAGGATCCTTGTCGCGGATATTGGTAAAACCTTGATGAATATGGAAATGCTCAAGTTCCTGAAAGCACGCACAAGAACTTGGTGTTATCATCGGCACTAACTGGGATTGCTCCCAGTTTCCTCGATTATGCTATAACCTTTCAAACAGTGGATTCACTCTCTATTGTTGGGTTTCTCCCGAGTTACTAGAATCATTCCCAGCATTTGCATTTTGTTCCCAGCTTGCACCGCCATTGTGCCATCCCACTATGGTCTACCCTTCCAGTGGTGGTTATTCAGGATCATATTCAAAAGTGATACTACCATGGGTCCCATCCATTTCCGATGATAATAAAAAAATCATCCATTGTGTTTCTTCAACAAGGTAATCCACATCATCCATACTAGTCCGGGTATGTCATTCATCCGGACTCCTTCAAATGATCGATTATGATTTGCCTTAAGCTGGTATAAAGAGCTTCAATGATCTTTGAATCAAAGGTAATTCTTTTTGCCACTTAAGGGATGATTCTACGAGCCACCTCCTCTAAGATGTCTCGTTATGGTATCATGGAAATTCAACTCTTTGCTATGTTGATAACTGTTCACCACCTTCTTAGGTGTGAAATTGTTGTCTACCTGGTGAACCTCCGTCATCTGTTCCACTCCATTCCTCTAGATGTGTGCTTCGTGTCTCAGCTCGAGAGATGTTGCTATGACTCACCCCATGAGTTGATCCTAAGTTGGTTGATCTTCGAGAAGATCGATCCTTTTAGAGTTTTCCGTTTCCTCCCGTTGTCATGTTAATTGGAGTCCTTAGAGCAAGGCATCGAGACAAACATTGTGATCGAATCAACGTTCTTATGAAGTGCAACCCGGATCATGAAGATTGTGTTAGTTTGCATCCCACTTTCATCTTACCCTAGGCTTGAATCTCGGGACGAGATTCTTGTTTAGCGGGGGTGAGTTGTCACATCCCTAGCTTCTGGCAATGCACTAGGCTAGTGTAACGCCCCGGATCCGATGCGCCAGGTGTCTTCCAGTTATTCTCCATCATTGCCATGTCATTTGCTTGCGTGTTGCATTTTGTCATGTCATCATGTGCATCTCATTTTGCATACGTGTTTGTCTCATGCATCCGAGCATTTTCCCCATTGTCCGTTTTGCAATCCGACACTCCTATGTCATCCGGCGTCCCCTTCTTGTCTCTTTTCGTGAGCGGGTGTTAAACATTCTCGGAATGGACCGAGGTTTGCCAAGCGGCCTTGGTACACCACCGGTAGACCGCCTGTCAAGTTTCATGCCATTTGGAGGTCGTTTGATACTCCAACGGTTAACCGGGTAGCCGCAAATCCCTCTTTTGTGTGCAGCCGAACACCCCTCCAAAGTGGCCAAATAACCCATCCAAACGCCCACACATGCTCTCGGTCGTTCGATCACGATCGTGTGGGCAAAAACCGCTCCTCATTTGGAGTCTCCTAGCTCCCTCTACCTATATAAACACCCCCTCCCCCAAATTTTTGGATCAATTTCACCCCTAACCCTAGCTCCACCCTCTTCTGCGCCGCCGGACATGTCCGTCCCCTACCGGTCATGTTCGCCGGTCGCCCCGGTCAACGGCGTGCCACGTGTCCCCGCCGCCGCCGTACCCACCGTGCGCCGCCGCGGGCCCACAAAGCCCGTCCGC
>NC_041387.1:161351796-161362378 GCF_002162155.2 Triticum dicoccoides | reverse complement strand
CACCGTCTGCCACGCGTCCCGGCTTCCGCCGCCGCCGCCCCGTGCTCCTGAGCCCGACCTCGCCGATCGCGCCTCCCCGCGCCCGCCGGTACCCGCCGTCGCGTCCGCCGCCCGTCTCGCCTGCTCACTAGCGCTCCTCGCCCCGCCGTCGGAGCACGGCGTCGCCGCCTCCTCCGGCTTCCTCCGCGCCACCCCGGCCAGACCTGGCCCGGACTCGACTTCTCCGGCCTCTCTCTCGCCGGCCCCGTCCCCCTCCTCAAACTCCGGCGAGAATTCCGGGCAACCTCGATCCGCGTGCAACCCTAGATTTGGATCCTGAGGTCGACCCCGATTTCCTCTAAGTCTTTTTCTGAGATATTTTTAGCTCCTGTTCATCGCATCATAACTTGCTGCATGCTGCTCCGTTTCGTGCGTGCAATATACCAAAATGTTCATTGTGAGATGCTCTACATTTCATTCCATTGTTCCATGCTTGTTTGAGTCCATATTGATGCCCTAATCATCGTTTCAAGAGTGCTATATGATGTTAACCTGCTGAAACTTTTATAACTTTCTGTTTTATCTTTTTCATTGCATTTTGTGCGTGCATCCTATGAGCTTGATGTCTACATGTGTTTTGAGCTACATCAAGCCATATTTACAGTGGAGCAATCAATGTTTTTTTGTGAGTCTTCTAGTGAGTGCATAGAGCTCGTGAAGTAGGGTACTTATTGTTACTGTTTTGCTAGGCTGAATCTGCTATATCATGATGCTATGTAAACCTGCTGCTACAAGTCATTCTATGCATAATCTGGAGATGTACAATAAGGATGTTTTGTTTTACGTGTCATGCTCTATCCATTCATGCCCCTGGTTGCATTTATATCCTACTGTAACTTGTTGTTATCTTGCTCCAAACTTGCTGAATAATGTTGCTGTTAGCCTATTAACATTAAGTTTAGTTTTGCCATGAGCTTTGCTAGTGATCCATGAACCCTATGAACTTGTTCTTGCCATGCTTAGCTTCATAAACATGTATTCTTACAGTTGGTTACCTTGTAATGCCATTAATTGCTCTGTAGTGAGTGGTACAAGCTCACCAACATGCCTTCTTATTGTTGTTCCTGCCATGTATGAATCTGTCATATCATTTGCCATGTTTGCATGGATGATTCCATATTTTATGTTCATATCTAGAATTAGTTCAGTAAGGGAGTTTTGTTCTTTGTCTTTAGTACTAGCGTTACATGCCTTTTTTTGCCATGTTAAGTTCCTGTAACATGTTTCTTGATAGCTCTAAACATTGCAACCTGATGTTATTTCTGCTAAGTCTGAAACTGTTATTATTTGCAATCTTGCCATGTCCTTTTGAGCATGTTATAGTATTTTCTGGAGATAGCTCAGTGTTCATGTTTTGTCATGCTTTACTTGTACATCATGTAAATGCCTTTTGTTTCCATGTTGAGGTGATGTAGCATATTGTTTTGATGCTTGCTAGGTGCCTAGTTGCTGTTTTGGACAGCTTGTCCTTTAAACTTGTATAGAGTGTATGTCTTGAACCGTTTCTCCGTTTTGAGTGTGCTCTATATGAAACTTGCTTGATTTTGCATGTAGTTTCATATTATCATGTTGCATCCTTGATTTGAGGTGTTTGATTGATGTTTGTATGCATTTTGCATCAATGCCATGTTTAACATGTTTTGCTCAGATCTTCTAGGCCATAGCTCCGAATTAAATGAACTTTATATGTAACTTGACTAGAATTTCATGTAGATCCTCTTGGTGCATCTTAACTTGCTGTTTAACAACTTGAACCCAAGGTTTATTCAGTTCGGGACCAATTTCTAAATTTGCATATGAGGACTTACCGGAATTGTTATATGTTGTTCCCGACCTCATTTAAACTTGTTTTGATGTGTTGCTCTTGTATGCATCATCTCTTGCCATGAGTAGCTTCATGTAGCCTTGTCATGCATCATACTTGGTTTAGCATCTTGCCTTGTCATGTGTGGTGTGTTTACCATGTTGTGTGCTTCTTCTCGATAGTTCATGTTTCGTTGCGATCCTGAGGATTCGTTCGTCTACGCTTGGTTCGGCTTCATCCATTTGTCTTCTTCATGGACTCGTTCTTCTTCCTAGCGGGATTTTAGGCAAGATGACCGCTACCCTGGATCTCACTACTATCATTGCTATGCTATTTGCTTTGTTCTATCGCTATGTTGCGCTACCTATCACTTGTTCTTCAAGCCTCCAAATTTGCCATGTCCGCCTCTAACCTTTTCACCCTTCCTAGCAAACCGTTGCTTGGCTATGCTACCGCTTTGCTCAGCCCCTCTCATAGCGTTGTTAGTTGCAGGTGAACTTGAAGATTGCTCCATGATGGACATGATTATGTTGGGATATCACAATATCTCTTATTTAATTAATGCATCTATATACTTGGTAAAGGGTGGAAGGCTCGGCCTTATGCCTGGCGTTTTGTTCCACTCTTGCCGCCCTAGTTTCCGTCATACCGGTGTTATGTTCCTTGATTTTGTGTTCCTTACACGGTTGGGTGATTTATGGGACCCCCTTGACAGCAAGGCCCAACCTTGGTTTTACCATTTGCCTCACCTAGCCCTTTTCCCTTGGGTTTCCGAAGCCCGAGGATGATCTTTATTTTGGCCCCCCTGGGCCAGTGCTTCTCTAAGTGTTGGTCCAAACCGAGCTGCCTGCGGGGGCACCTCGGGGAAAATTGAGGGTTCGTTTTACTCGTAGCTAGTCTCATTCGGTGTTGCCCTGAGAACGAGATATGTGCAGCTCCTATCAGGATTTGTCGGCACATCGGGCGGCTTTGCTGGTCTTGTTTTACCATTGTCGAAATGTCTTGTAAACCGGGATTCCGAGACTGATCGGGTCTTCCTGAGAGAAGGAATATCCTTCGTTGACCGTGAGATCTTGTGATGGGCTAAGTTGGGACACCCCTGCAGGGTATAAACTTTTGAGAGCCGTGCCCATGGTTATGTGGCAGATGGGAATTTGTTAATGTCCGGTTGTAGATAACTTGACGCCAGATCCAATTTAAAACGCATCAACCGTGTGTGTAGCCATGATGGTCTCTTTTCAACGGAGTCCGGGAAATGAACACGGTTTTGGGTTATGTTTGACGTAAGTAGGATATCAGGATCACCTCTTGATCATTGCTAGCTTCACGGCCGTTCCGTTGTTTCTCTTCTCGCTCTTATTTGTGTAAGTTAGCCACCATATCATGCTTAGTCGCTGCTGCAACCTCACCACTTTACCCCTTCCTTACCCATTAAGCTTTGCTAGTCTTGATACCCATGGTAATGGGATTGCTGAGTCCTCGTGGCTCACAGATTACTAGAACAACAGTTGCAGGTGCAGGTTATGCGATGATCATGACGCGAGAGCGATGTTTTCTTGTTTTGGAGTTCTTCTTCTGCTTCTTCTTCGATCAGGGGATAGGTTCCAGGTCAGCAGCCTAGGCTAGCAGGGTGGATATTGTTTGAGCTTCTGTTTGTGTTTCATCCGTAGTCGGATGTTGATATTATGTATGTTGTATTGATGTATTCTTGTGGCATTTGTATGCCTTGTATGTATCCCCATCTATTATGTAATGTTGATGCAATGATAACCACCTTGCAAAAGCGCTTCAATATGTGGTGCTATCCTTGGTGGGACCTTCGAGTCTCTTTAGGATAGTATCGCATATAGGGCGTGACAGCTAGCCTCATGAGTGTCATCATGTTTAAGTTTAAAATGAACATGAAATGGGGATTGCCTAAACCGTAGCATCAAAGGAATTCACTAGGTTCACCTAAAATATTTTTAGTAAATCGAAATGGCTTTAAAAAATGTTCATCATTTATGGAAAATACTGTAAAGAGTAACCAGAGGTGATGCACTTTTTCCATGACATATTTGGGCTCTGAATTAAATCATACTCTATTTGCATTTGGGCATTTAAATGCTATAATATATTTAAAATGCCCAAATAATCATGAACAGAAATGTTTACTGTAGGATATAAATCGAAATCGTTTTACTGTTCTACCTCAGCATGTTTAGCGAGGCGGTTTCCTTGGCATGTCTTGTCAAAGCAGAGATCGTGTCCCCTTATTCCGGGATTCTCATCAATACGGGTGTGGGTAACCCAACCGCACCATTGATTATGGCGCTTGGGAGATAAGCGAGTTTTATCAGGCTGGTAGGGGCGCATAGTTTCGTCCGTACATATAAGGGGATAAGGATCCGCCTTTTTACCTACGCCTTCTTCCTCCTTTGCTTATCCATTTACGCGTACTCGAACTCCAGCGCCCAACTCCGCACATCCCTCCTCAACCTTCTCCAGCCATGTCCGAAGCAGGAGGCAAGTGGATGGTCTCCTCCGTAACGGAGGAACAAGTCAAAAAGTTGCGAAAGGCCGGATACTTGTCCAGCGACATCGCCCATCGGCTCCCCGACAAGGGGCAGCTTCTCCTCACCCCCAGACCCCATGAGAGGGTGGTGTTCCTCACCCACTTCCTCCGCGGACTAGGTTTTTCACTTCACCCATTTGTCCTGGGGCTCATGTTCTACTATGGCCTAGATTTCCACGATCTGGCCCCGAACTTCATCCTCAACATCTCGGTGTTCATCGTCGTGTGCGAGGCCTTCCTCTGCATCCCGCCCCACTTCATCTTATGGCTAAAGACTTTTAATGTCAGGCCGAAGGTAGTGGGCGGCCACCAAGCGGAGTGCGGAGGTGCCATGGTGGGCCGGATGGCCAACGTCCTATGGCTCGAGGGCTCCTTTGTGGAGACAATAAAGGGGTGGCAGTCAGGGTGGTTCTACATGACCGAGCCGCGCGACCCCAAATGGGCAACGGCCCCCGAATTCCGATCTAGTTCCCCCACACGGCTCACCTCCTGGAAAGAGACGGGCCTGACGTGGGGAGATTCGGAAGAGCTGACCGGACTTCAAGCCTGCGTCCAAAAGCTGGTGAACAAGAATCTCAAGCTCGTCAACGTAGTCCAGGTCATGCTCATCCGCCGGATCCTCCCATGCCAACAACGGGCCTTCAAATTGTGGGAGTTTGATCCGGCACAGCACCAAACCTTGAGCAAGCTCTTCGACACTACGTATGAAGATGCCTGGAAGGTGTTGTTCAAGGGCGCCGAGGCCCCCGCATCCGCTACAGAAGATTGCGGATTCAGCTCGCGGCGTCAGGCCAGCGAGGTAAGCTATTCTACCCTTTACGGGACTCTTGTTTTTCATAGTTTGACTCTATGTGGGATCTAAACTCCCTTACCTTTGACAGGATTGGCTCAAGAAGTCCAGGCAGGTTAACTGTCCGGCTCCCTTACCAGAAGACCCAGCGGACACCCGATTGATGGGGTTGCTAGTTCCGGTACCTCACGTGGTGCCGGAGAAGAAGGCCAAGAAGAAGGCCACGGGGACTCGAAAGAGTTCCCGACGCCTAGTGGCGTCGGATTCCTCGCCTGACAACCCCGAAGCACCCTCCGCCTCTAAGGACGAGGAGGAAGAAGAAGAAGAAGCCTCTCCCCCTCGAGTGGGGGGAGGAAAGAAAAGGAAGGCCGCCCCAACTGGGGAGGCCGGAGGGTCCAAGAAGGGGAAGACCCTTCTACCGGACTGCGCCTCCGATGCCGAAGACGGCAGGGAGGAATGGCCATCCAGGGTCAAGCCCCTAGCAAAATCGTACGTATCCGGATACTCGAATAACTTATGGCGCTCCTTTATTATTTGGTATTTTCTGACGCCGAATTCAATCATGCAGTCCGCCCAAGGCCCAGCTCGGTGATTCGTCGAGCGGCTCCCTGGATTCGTCGGATGTGGATAGGGCTTCACTTCCGACGGCCTCCTCCCCGCTCCCTGCGGACGACGCCGAGGTGGAGTCCCAAAAGGGACTAGACCAGGAGGAGGTGGTCCTGGAGGCCCCGCAAGGCGACCTCCCGGATTCCAGGCCCAAAGGGGGTAAACCCCCAGAGGTGTCTAAGTCCGGCCCTGGGCCGGACACTGCTCCGGAACCTTCAGTGGTTCCAGAGTCCGGCAGGCGGCGCCTTCGTAAGAAGGGCAAGCCTACGACGCCGGCAACCTCCGTCCAACCGGAGGCGCCGGACAATTTGCTGGAGGTGCTTAACAGCGCCTCCATCGATGAGGAACACCGCACTGTTATGAGTGTGGTGATTCAGAAGGTTCAGTCCACCAAGAGCGGGCTGACAGAAGCCTGTACGAGCCTGTTAACAGGCTTTGAGGTATGTATTCAAAACATATAAAAATGTTACCCCATAGACAGTAGCCCCTGATGCTCAGTTTGGTGTTTGGAAAGAAAAGCCGAGCTGAGGATCTAAAAAGATATACGCAGGAGTCTAACATAAATATGTCAATATGTGAATGCAGGCTGCGCTGCTGATCTCTGCCGCACTCACTGCGGAGGTCGACGTATTGAAGCAGAACCTCGAGCGGTCCGAGAACGAGCTCGGCCGTGCCAAGAGGCACCTCGAGGACAAGGAAGGTAAGTAATACCGTATGTAAATGTATATAGAAATACCTGGTTGCAAATAATGACAGGACCAACGTGAATGTTGCAGGGGCCACGACCGAGGTGGCGACCCTGAAGGAAGCGGTGTCCAAGGCCGAAAACAGTGCGGCCTTGGTGTCACACCCAATATGCGACCCTATCCAAAAGGAACTTGAAGGTCTCACCAAGGATAGACCCGCATATTGAAACACTTTTGCAAGGTGGATACAATGCCACACGAATACAACATCACAGTACATCAGAGCATCATCCGACTACGGATGAAACACAAACAGAAACTCACACAACATCCACCCTGCTAGCCCAGGCTGCCGACCTAGAACCTATCCCCTGATCGAAGAAGCAGAAGAAGAACTCAACGCAAGCAAGCATCGCTCTCGCATCATGACCATCGCATAACCTGTACCTGCAACTGTTGTTGTAGTAATCTGTGAGCCACGAGGACTTAGCAATCCCATTACCATGGGTATCAAGACTAGCAAAGCTTAATAGGAAAGGAAGGGGTAAAGTGGTGCGGCTGCAGCAGCGACTAAGCATATATGGTGGCTAACATACGCAAATAAGAGCGAGAAGAGAGCAAAAGGAATGGTCGTCAACTAGTAATGATCAAGAAGTGATCCTGAACTCCTACTTACGTCAAACATAACCCAGAAACCGTGTTCACTTTCCGGACTCCGCCGAAAAGAGACCATCATGGCTACACACACTGTTGATGCGTTCTAATTCGGATCTGGTGTCAAGTTATCTACAACCGGACATTAACAAATTCCCATCTTCCTATAACCACAGGCACGGCTTTTGAAAGATTATACCCTGCAGGGGTGTCCCAACTTAGCCCATGACAAGCTCTCGCGATCAACGAAGGAATAGACCTTCTCCCAGGAAGACCCGATCAGACTCGGAATCCCGGTTTACAAGACATTTCGACAATGGTAAAACAAGACCAGCAAAGCCGCCCAATGCGCCGACAAATCCCGATAGGAGCTGCACATATCTCGTTCTCAGGGCAACACCGGATGAGACTAGCTACGAGTAAAACCAACCCTCAAGTTGCCCCGAGGTGGCCCCGCGGGTAGCTCAGTTCGGACCAACACTTAGACAAGCACTGGCCCGGGGGGCTAAAATAAAGATGACCTTCGGGTTGGCCGACCCAAAGGAAAGGATAGGTGGTGGTGAGGCAAATGGTAAAACCAAGGTTGGGCCTTGCTGGAGGAGTGTTATTCAAAGAGAACCGTCAAGGGGGTCCCATAAATCACCTGACCGCGTAAGGAACGCAAAATCCGGGAACATAACACCGGTATGACGGAAACTAGGGCGGCAAGAGTGCAACAAAACACTAGGCAAAAGGCCGAGTCTTCCACCCTTTACCAAGTATATAGATGCATTAATAATATAAGAGATATTGTGATATCCCAACCAAAATCCTGTCCGCCATGGAGAAATCTTCAACTTCACCTGCAACTAGCAACACTATAAGAGGGGCTGAGCAAAAGCGGTAACATACCCAAAAAACGGTTTGCATAGGAAACGTGTCAAAGGTTAGAGGTTCATGGCAATTTGGGATGGCTTGATAAACATGTAATAGGTAGCGCAGCATAGCGATAGAACGAAACAACTAGCATAGCAATGATAGTAGTGAGATCTAGGGTAGCGGTCATCTTGCCTGTAGTCCTGCAAGGAAGAAGAACGAGTCCATGAAGAAGACGAACGGATGAAGCCGAACCAACCGTAGACGAACGAATCCTCACGATCGCAACAAAACAGGAACTATCGAAAAGAAGTACACAACATCGTAAACACACCACACATGAACAAGACATGATGCACAACAAGCATGATGCATGACAAAGCTACATGAAGCTACTCATGGCAAGAGATGATGCAAACAAGAGCAACACATCAATGCAAGTTTAAATGAGGCCGGGAACAACATATAACAATTCCGGTAAGTCCTCATATGCATATTTCGAAATTGGTCCAGATCGGAATAAACTTTATGTTCCAGTTGTTAAACAGCAAGTTAAGATGCAAAAGGATGATCTACACGAGATTCTAGTCAAGTTACATATAAAGTTCATTTAGTTTGGAGTTACGGTCTAGAAGATATGAGCAAAACAAGTTAAACAAGGCATTGATGCAAAATGCACTCAAACATCAAGCAAACACCTCAAAACAAGGATGCAACATGATAATATGAAACTACATGCAAAATCAAGCAAGTTTCATATAGAGCACACTCAAAACGGAGCAACGGTTCAACACATACACATGAAACAAGTTTAAAGGACAAGCTGTCCAAAACAGCAAATAGGCATATTGCAAGCATCAAAACAACATGCTACAGCATCTCAACATAAAAACAAAATACATGGGCATGATGTACAGGTAAAGCATTACAAAACATGAACACTCAGCTATCTCCAGAAATCACTAGAACATGCTCAAACACACATGGTAAGATTGCAAGTTATAACAATTCAGACTTTGCAGAAAATAACATCAGGTTGCAATGTTTAGAGCTATCAAACAACATGTTACAGGAACTTATCATGGAAAACAAAGGCATGGCATGAATCTACTCAAAGCATAGATCAAAATACCCTTGCTGACCATGAGCCAAAAAGGACCAGAAAATGTGATGGCACCCACGTAAACATAGCAAGTTATATTACAGATTCATACATGGCAGAAACAGAATTATGAAGGCATGTAGATGAGCTTGTGCAACTCACTATAGAGCATTACATGGCATGGCAAGGCACCCAACATTAAGAAGACATATTTGTGAAGCTAAGCATGGCAAGAGCAAGGTCATAGGGTGCATGTATCACTAGGAAAACATATGGCAACAACTGAACTTAATGTAAACAGGCTGACAGCAACATTATCAAGCAACTTTGGAGCAAGATATGAACAATCTACAGCAAGCTATAAATGCTACCATGGGCATGGATGGATATAGGATGACATGTAGATCAAAACATGTTTATAGAACATCTCCAGATTATGCATAGAATGATTAGTAGCAACATGTTTATATAGCATCACGAAATAACAGATTCAGCCTAGCAAAACAGCAACATCATGTACCCTACTTAACAAGCTCGAATCACTCACCACAAGTCATTGCATGACAAGATAAGCATAGCATCATCAAGAAGACATGTTTGTGAAACAAACCAAGTCAAGAACAAGTTTATAGCATGCAAGGATCAACTATAGCATCCTTGGCTAAATTGAATAACAAGTAAACAATCTGCCAGGAAACATTTTGAAGCAAAAGTAGAGCATGAAAATAACATGCTAGGCTACTCCATAATTAGAACCAAGGGCAGGGATGGATAGACAATAACCATATGTTCAAAACATCCTCACTGAAGTATCTAAAAATATGCATGGATCTCTCTGTAGCATCAAGTTTACATGGCATTAAAATAACAGCAGAACAGGGGCTAAAATCAGTAACATCACGATGCCTAGTTTGCATGCTTGTTCTAGTCACCACATTGTTCAAAAAATGCATGGCATGCACCACTGTAAAGAAGACATAGCATAGATCAGAACACATGAAGACATCAACCTCATAGGATGCACACATCAATCATGGCAAAAATGACAAAAGAGCTCGTTCTGTTAACAAACAGCAGAAAACATCATGAAGCACTCTTACAACGATGATTCAGGCATCAAGATGAGCTCAAATGAATATGATGGAATGTAATGAAATGATGTACTCGTCGAGACGAACAATTTGACATATTACACGCACGAAACAGAGCTACGGATGCAGACATATGATGGCATGAACATGGCATGAAAATTACTGCAGGCACGGGGACTTAGCACTTTTCAGAGGGGGGGAAAGTCAACCTCGAACGGATCTCGCCGGAGAGCTCGCCGGAGACGATGGGGACGATGGCAGAGGTCGAGGGAGAGGTCGGGGAGGCCGGGGAAGAACGGATCCGGCCGGCCCCTGGCCGGATCTGGCCGGAGAAGATGGCCGGGCGGGCGCGGAGGCGAGGCGGCGGCGCGCCAGCGCGGCCGGGCGGCGGCGGCGGCCGG
>NC_041387.1:161346008-161351175 GCF_002162155.2 Triticum dicoccoides | reverse complement strand
CATGTGGCGGCGGCGGGGAGACCCGGACGTGTCCGGCTGCGGCTGGACGTGTCTGGTGGCGGCGGGGACGAATCTGCTAGGGTTAGGGGGGACATGATCCGGAATTTCGGGGGAGAGGGCATATTTATAGGTAGAGGGAGCTAGGAGAGTCCAAATGAGGAGCGGTTTTCGCCCACACGATCGTGATCGAACGACCGACAGCATGGTTGGGAGTTAGATGGGTTTTGGGCCACTTTGGAAGGGGTGTTGGGCTGCAAAGAGAAAGGGAGGTTTCGGGCTACGCGGTTAACCGTTGGAGTATCAAACGACCTCCAAATGGCACGAAACTTGACAGGCGGTCTACCGGTGCTATACCAAGGCCACTTGGCAAGACTCGGGCCATTCCGAGAAAGTTTAACACCCGCACATGAAAAGAGAGAAGAGGGGGACGCCGGAGGGCATAGGAGTGCAGGATTGCAAAACGGACAACGGGGAAAAAGCTCGGATGCAAGAAATGAACACGTATGCAAAATGAAATGCACATGATGACATGATAAAATGCAACACGCAAGCAAATGACATGGCAACGACGGCAAATAACTGAATGACACCTGGCGCATCGAATCCGGGGTGTTACAACACTCCTCCACTAACAAGAGATCTCGTCCCGAGATCTTAGGACCGAGACGGAAAAGAGAAAGGGATGAGGTGAAGCAAGAACTCAGGAGTAGAAGCAAAGAATCGAGAGCATTCGAGAAGAAGAGAGGAACGACGAGAATGACCAGAATCAAAAGCTCACGGAATCAGATAGACTATGAAAGCACTCCGGTTAGAACGAGATAAGAAACGAATAAGACTGAAAGGATTAAGGCAGCACTCTGACTGAACATGGAAAGAAAAGAACAAGAACTTGAGAGGATGGAATGTTACTTGATGAAGAAGTGACACAAAACCTCCGGAAAGAATTGAAAGAGTTGAATGAAAAGAACTTAAAAGGAAAAGTTGATCTAAATTGTTGAGAAAATAAACAACGAAAGAATAAGCTTGTTGTGGTTTTATAGGTAACATTTCAAGATCATAAGGTGATAACCAGCCACAAACGTAAATGATTGGATAGCTAAGAGGAACGAAGAAATGCAAAACTCCACTTCAAAAGAAAACAGAGAATTAATTGCACTTCGAGACGCAAGAAGAAAAGATACTTGAACTCCACCGACAAGAATCTTGATGAACTCTTCTCGAAAGAATTAAATCATGAAGAACCACCGTGAAGAACTCCGGTAACAAAAGGATTATGAGATAGAATGAAGAATGAGAGAATAAGATGAGTGTTGCGATGATTTAGATGGAGGTTCCGAGAAAATGGCTGAGGAAATTTGAACTCCGGAAAAGAAATGGAAAGACAACTTCTGACAAACTCCGGATGGTTAAGAAAGAATATCTGACAAATGGAATAATTCGAGAGGATAGCATGAAGCTAGAACGACGAAACTTCGCGAGAAACGGCAAGATTTAGAGGAAAAACTCTTCTTCGGTCTTCAAATGACGACGGAAAAACACCACCAAAAATTACTGAGATACTCCGGGAGAATGAAAAAGAGGAAGGGATTGAGCCAACTATGAAAATGATTTGAAATCGATCTTGACAGGCATGTGACTGATGGAATCCATTCTTACGTCACACTTGAAAAGAATTTAGAATAACTCCGGGGAAATTAGAAGAGTCAGGTAAGATCCTGGGAAAAGACCTTTGGGTTAGGGCCCACTAAAGAGATAACACCGTTGGAAAGGGATGTTGAACAGATAGGTGAAGCACCGGAACAATTGAAATATTTGAATGAGGTGACAACCTCGAATTAATTGGAACACAGATGAATCTTCTAAGATGACTTGAACACTCTGGAAGGATAAACTGGCGAGAGACGAACGAGCAAGGAGAACACTTGATCCAAGGAAAAGAATATGATTAACCCGAAAAACTTGAATTGAGTCCACCGGAGAAGAAAAGAGATGAAGAATGTCCACCGAGACGAGAATTCACCGGTTGAAACTATTGACGAAAGACTGAAGAGGTTCCACACGAATGAGATAGATGGTCAAGAGAGAGTCAGACTCCGGGAAGAAAAGGGTGGGAGGGCGGGAAAACAAAGGCAACTTGGAAGGGGAAACGACGAATATCTTGAAGAGAAAACACCGGTTGAAATCATTGAGGAAAGAAAGCAAAGACTTCGCACGAGTAGGATGGATACTCGATTACGGACTCCGGTTCCGAGAAGAAGAATAGGGAGGGCGGGTGGGAAAGAAAACAACTGAGGATAGAACTCAATGATGAAGAGGCTCAAGTCGACTTGACGAGAAATGCACCGGATGAAAAGAGCTGAGAACCAACGATCGAAAACCAACTGCGTGATCCCAAAGAAAATTTTGAAGGGGAAGAGAAGTAATTCAAAAACACCTACGTCAAGATTCCTCACCAGTGCGATGAAGGGGCTGAGGAGTAAAAAGAATTCCTACTCTCCGATATAACTAGACTCAGAAAACAGTTTATTCTAGACTCAACATCGGCCAAACTACACGATCAATCAAGGGGCTCCTAGGGTCGGTCGAGGCTCTGATACCAACTTGTCATGCCCAATATGCGACCCTATCCAAAAGGAACTCGAAGGTCCCACCAAGGATAGACCCGCATATTGAAACGCTTTTGCAAGGTGGATATCATTACATCAACATTACATAATAGGTAGGGATACATAGAAGAGGCATACAATGCCACACGAATACAACATCACAATACATCAGAGCATCATCCGACTACGGATGAAACACAAACAGAAACTCACACGACATCCACCCTGCTAGCCCAGGCTGCCGACCTAGAACCTATCCCCTGATCGAAGAAGCAGAAGAAGAACTCAACGCAAGCAAGCATCGCTCTCGCGTCATGACCATCGCATAACCTGTACCTGCAACTGTTATTGTAGTAATCTGTGAGCCACGAGGACTCAGCAATCCCATTATCATGGGTATCAAGACTAGCAAAGCTTAATAGGAAAGGAAGGGGTAAAGTGGTGCGGCTGCAGCAGCGACTAAGCATATATGGTGGCTAACATACGCAAATAAGAGCGAGAAGAGAGAAAAAGGAACGGTCGTCAACTAGTAATGATCAAGAAGTGATCCTGAACTCCTACTTACGTCAAACATAACCCAGAAACCGTGTTCACTTTCCGGACTCCGCCGAAAAGAGAACATCACGGCTACACACACTGTTGATGCGTTTTAATTCGGATCTGGTGTCAACATGATAAAATGCAACACGCAAGCAAATGACATGGCAACAACGGCAAATAACTGAATGACACCTGGCGCATCGAATCCGGGGTGTTACACTTGGAGCGCACCGAGCGAGAGAAGCAGGAGGCGCGGGTGGCGGAGGTGCGGCAAGAGCTCCAGGCTCTCGTGGAGAAACACGAGAGTTCGGAGCGTGACTCAGAGACTCGAGAGTCCGAGCTCGCCTTGGCTCTTGAGAGTGCCAAAACCGCTAAGGCCGAAGCCCAGAAGGCCCTCCAGGAGATTGAGGCGATAAAGAAGATAGCGGCGGGTAAGGCATTCTTTATGCAAAGCAAGAATATAAAAGTAAATTATCTATTACTTACCCGAATCCAGAGCTCTCCAGGAGCGTTCGCCGATCTGCCCCGTAGTGTGTCTGATGCTGCCGCGTTCTACCGAGCCGAGGAGGGAAGCTCGATGGAAAAGGTGTTCTGGTCTCAATATGCTGAGGCCGGACATCCGGTGCCCCTGAGCGACCAGCTGAAGCAGCTAGTCAAGCTCCACAAGGTGGCCGAACAGGCCATGAAGGTCCTCATAGTTCGGTTGTGGCCTAGAGAAGCCATGCCTGGGAGCTACTTTGGTCTGGTGCGGCGGCTGGTGGACGCCTGTACATGGATTGTAGTCATCAAGCGCTCCGTCTGTATTGAAGATGCCCGTCGGGCCCTTGCCTGTGCTAAAGTGCACTGGGGCAGGATGGACGCCGAGAAGCTTGTGACGGACGCGCCACCGCCGGGCAAGGAGTATCACGAGCCCGAGATGTATTATGAGGGCGTCCTGAAGGGTGCCCGCCTTATAGCGGGTGAATGCTCAAAAGATGTAATTTTTGAGTAGACTCGCATCTGTTATCCTGTACGCTGAAAATTCTGTTCATATGCGCTAAGCAACGCTTGTTGATTTAAAATATTACCTTTTGTGCGGGCGTTTATCAAATCTAAGAGATGCAAGTCGTCGGCTTCTACCCCCATGCCACGAGGCTGGGGTGTTCGGGATAAACCTGAGTGCTCTTGTTCCCATTCTTGGGTCGATCTAGGGAGGCGCTCAGCACAACGAACAAGGCCATCGGACTTATAATGCTTTATCACTCTCACTTAGCCATAGAATTCTATAATTTTAAATTTCGGCGAAGCCCCTAGTATTCGGAAGACCGAGTTCGGGGCGCTATCCACGCCTAGGCCAGATAAATCCGGCTCCTCGCTCTAAGCAGCATAAGTCTTTAGGGACTCGAAAAACCTCGCGAACAGCAACCGGTCTCTCGCACTATCATGACGGTCAGTTTTAGCTTTCTCTATTAAGGTGTTAACCTAGGTCAACTGGGGCACAATCGCAGTAGTTCTCCCAGCGCTACCTTAGCCAACATTGAGGAACGTAAGGTACCAAAACATGGGAGCCGGGCAAACCCAACTATTGACCCAAGACATGATTCGGAGCTGATGCATATCGTGCTATAAGTTCGGGGTGCCGCACTCATGAGAGTGTTTGGTCTTCTCACACCGTGTTATGGGGTGCTTAAGCCCCTGGTGTATTGGCCGTACCAAAGTGTACGGTTCCATAATGTCATGACTGAACATATTTGTGTAAAAATAGATGAATACAATAATAGATAATAGCTAAATATTGTTTATTAAAAGGGGCTGCTATGAAAGCAGAACGATACAAATAATGCAATAAGCAAGAGATGGGATTATTTGACATGTCCGCCTCCAGGGGCAAGCTGCGAGACTTTAAGTAAAACAAGTATTTAGCTCGTTATAGAGACCACCTGGACATTTGACGTGGCTTGTTCTCTCCCTCACTGTTGCATCGTGTGTTCGGCGAGTGTATTGCCGGACATGCCTTCCCGATAGTTTGGTCCTGAAAGTAT
>NC_041387.1:161326850-161345753 GCF_002162155.2 Triticum dicoccoides | reverse complement strand
AGGAAACGGCAGAATAGGGAGCCCCTAGTGCGGTTGAGCCGCATTCTGGGCGTGTCGTGGTTGTGCCCCTCCCCTTATGCCCATGGTATTTCCAAAGCTTAATTATGTACGCGTGGTACCGCTATCGCCATCTGGCGAGGGCTGTGGTTGGGGCCGCACTGCTATGCTTGCTCGGGACGTGCCGACCGGCTTTGTTGTAGGTTACTTCGGGCGCGCTTGATGTTGTCCGGACGTTTAGCACCCGGATTGGAGAATTGCCTTGAGAGGCTACTTTGTACTTCTGCCACCAGGGCCGCCGTGTGCTCCTCCGTTCGGAGAGAGCGTTCGGTGTTTCCATTTACCGTAATGAATCCGCGAGGGCCTGGCATCTTGAGCTTGAGATATGTGTAGTGCGGCACCGCATTGAATTTTGCAAATGTGGTTCGTCCGAGTAGGACGTGATAGCCACTGCGGAATGGGACTATGTCGAAGATTAACTCTTCGCTTCGGAAATTATCCGGGATCCGAAGACCACTTCGAGTGTAACCGAGCCTGTACAGCTGGCTTCTACACCTGGTATAACGCCTTTAAAGGTTGTCTTTGTGGGTTTAATCCTTGAGGGATCTATACCCATTTTTCGCACTGTATCCTGATAAAGTAGGTTCAGGCTGCTGCCGCCACCCATGAGGACTCTAGTGAGGTGAAATCCGTCAATGATTGGGTGTAGGACCAATGCGGCGAATCCGCCGTGACGGATGCTAGCGGGGTGGTCCCTTCGATCAAAATTGATCGGGCAGGAGGACCATGGGTTGAACTTTGGGGCGACTGGCTCCAACGCATAGACGTCCTTGAGAGCACGCTTCCGCTCCCTTTTGGGGATATGGGTTGCGTATATCATGTTCACCGTCCGCACTTGCGGGGGGAAGCCCTTCTGTCCTCTGTTGTTCGGCGGCCGGGGCTCCTCCTCGTTATCGCTATGCAGCCCCTTGTCTCTGGTTTCGGCACTTAACTTGCCTGCCTGCTTGAACACCCAACAATCCCTGTTGGTGTGGTTGGCTGGTTGTTCGGTGGTGCCGTGTATCTGGCACGAGCGATCGAGTATCCGGTCTAAACTAGATGGGCCCGGAGTGTTTCTTTTGAATGGCTTCTTCCGCTGACCGGGTTTAAAGTCTCTGAATCCGGCATTATCTGCTGTATCCTCGGTATTGTCTCCGTTAATGCGGCGCTTGTGCTTGTTGCGACGTGACCTGCCATTGTTGTCCTTGGTATCCGCATTGCCAGGGCTCTTGGTTATGTTATTGCTACGAGCTAGCCAGTTGTCTTCTCCCGCGCAAAAGCGGGTCATGAGTGTCGTGAGGGCTGCCATAGATTTCGGCTTTTCCTGTCCTAGGTGCCGGGTGAGGGAGTTCCAGACTAGGGGGTGTCCGGATAGCCGAACTATCATCATCGGCCGGACTCCAAGACTATGAAGATACAAGATTGAAGACTTCGTCCCGTGTCCGGATGGGACTTTCCTTGGCGTGGAAGGCAAGCTTGGCGATACGGATATGTAGATTTCCTACCATTGTAACCGACTCTGTGTAACCCTAGCCCTCTCCGGTGTCTATATAAACCGGATGGCCTTAGTCCATAGGACGAACAACAATCATACCATAGGCTAGCTTCTAGGGTTTAGCCTCCTTGATCTCGTGGTAGATCCACTCTTGTAACACACATCATCAATATAAATCAACCAGGACGTAGGGTTTTACCTCCATCAAGAGGGCCCGAACCTGGGTAAAACATCGTGTCCCTTGTCTCCTGTTACCATCCTCCTAGACGCACAGTTCGGGACCCCCTACCCAAGATCCGCCGGTTTTGACACCGACATTGGTTCTTTCATTGAGAGTTCCTCTGTGTCGTCACCGATAGGCTCGATGGCTTCTTCGACCATCATCAACGACGCAGTCCAGGGTGAGACCTTTCTCCCCGGACAGATCTTCATATTCGACGGCTTTG
Source organism: Triticum dicoccoides (assembly GCF_002162155.2). Lineage (NCBI taxonomy): Eukaryota > Viridiplantae > Streptophyta > Magnoliopsida > Poales > Poaceae > Triticum > Triticum dicoccoides. The sequence goes on along the minus strand of NC_041387.1, from coordinate 161,343,776 downwards.
CACTGCGGGCCAATTCGCTTGGCCATCTGGAGCATATCGAAAGCTACGCCCTTGGCCGTCAGGTCAGATTTGGAAGTTTGAACTTCACGGCTGACATCCGCGGGGACTTGATCCTCGATGGATTCGAGCCACAGCCGAGCGTGCTGCTCTATCACGACGAGCATGATTTAGCTCTGCAGCCGGACAGTACCCTGGAGGCCGCACTCGAACCCACTCCGATCTTCAATTCGGAGCTGGCTGCGCAGATCGAGGACAGATGGCTAGACACCACCTCGGGAGCTGCAACCTCTACGGCGATAGAGCCGAACACTAACCTTGTCCCTCATAAGGCTCGTGACTCCGAGGTGCCGGACTCCTTGCCGGACTCCGAACCTCCCGCGCCCCCTCCGATCAAGTCTGATTGGGCGCCGATCATGGAGTTCACAGCAGCAGACATCTTTCAACACTCACCTTTCGGCGACATCTTGAGTTCGCTAAAGTGTCTCTCGGTATCAGGAGAGCCCTGGTCGGACTGCGGTCAGAATTGTTGGGATGCGGACGACGAAGAAATTCAAAGCCCACCCACCACCCACCTAGTAGCCACTGTCGACGATCTAACCGACATGCTAGACTACGACTCCGAGGACATCGACGGTATGGACGACGATGCCGGAGATGACCAAGAACCAGCGCCAACCGGGCACTGGAAAGCCACCTCATCATATGACATATACATGGTGGATATCCCAAAGGATGGGAATGGCGAAGGAACAGAGGAGGATGACCCCTCCAAGAAACGCCACAGCAAGAACGAAGATTCCGGCACCAGAGATAATAATACACCGGACAGTGCCAAAGACAACCCACTCTAGCAAGACCCAGCACAGGAGGATGGAGACGCCAGCCCTCATGAGAGAGCGGCAGAAGAAGAGGTAGAGGATTATATGCCTCCCTCTGGAGACGAAGCAAGCCTCGACGACGATGAATTCGTCGTGCCTGAGGATCCTGTCAAACAAGAGCGTTTTAAACGCAGGCTTATGGCCACGGCGAACAGCCTCAAGAAAAAGCAGCAACAGCTTAGAGTTGATCAAGATCTGCTAGCCGACAGATGGACTGAAGTCCTCGTGGCCGAAGAGCATGAGCTCGAACGCCCCTCCAAAAGCTACCCTAAACGCAAGCTTCTCCCCCGATTAGAGGAGGAAGCGTACGAACCCGCATCACCAGGCGACAATACGGCTGACCGACCACCCCGTGGTCGCGACAGAGAGGCCTCTAGTCCCTTCACTAGACCCGTACCCCGGCATCGCTCGAGAAGCACAAGGGCACAGGGGAACGCTCCGGACTTGCAAGATATATTGGAGGATAAGGCATGACAATCAAGATCGATCTATGGACGCGTGGGCGCCCCACGGTACGTGACGACAACCGTCGCGTCGGACACAGTAAGTCCGGCCGGGCCGAGCAAAATAGACAAAGCTCTTTTGAGCTCCGTCGTGATATCGCCCAGTACAGAGGCGCCGCACACCCACTATGCTTCACAGATGAAGTAATGGATCATCAAATCCCTGAAGGGTTTAAACCCGTGAATATCGAATCTTACGATGGCACAACAGACCCCGCGGTTTGGATCGAAGACTATCTTCTCCACATCCACATGGCCCGCGGTGACGACCTTCACGCCATCAAATATCTCCCCCTCAAGCTTAAAGGACCAGCCCAGCATTGGCTTAACAGCTTGCCAGCAGAGTCAATTGGGAGTTGGGAAGACCTGGAAGCCGCATTCCTCGATAACTTCCAAGACACGTATGTGCGACCAGCAGACGCTGATGACCTAAGCCACATAATTCAGCAGCCAGACGAATCGGCCAGACAATTCTAGACACGGTTCTTAACCAAGAAAAACCAAATCATCGACTGTCCGGAAGCGGAGGCCCTCGCGGCCTTCAAGCATAACATCCGCGACGAGTGGCTTGCCCGGCACCTAGGACAGGAAAAGCCGAAATCCATGGCAGCCCTCACATCACTCATGACCCGCTTCCGCGCGGGTAAGGATAGCTGGCTAGCACGCAGCAACAACCTCAGCAAACATTCTGGCAGTCCGGATTTGAAGGACCGAAATGGGAGGTCGCGTCGTAAAAAAAACAAGCGTCGCATCAACGGTGACAATAGTGAGGATACGGCAGTCAATGCCGGATTCAGAGGCTCTAAACCCGGTTAGCGGAAAAATCCATTCAAAAGAATTGCTCCGGGTCCGTCCAATTTGGACTGAATACTCGACCGCTTGTGCCAGATACATGGCACCCCCGAAAAGCCAGCTAACCACACCAATAGGGACTGTTGGTTATTCAAGCAGGCAGGCAAGTTAATTGCCGAAAACAATGACAAGGGGCTGCATAGCGATGACGAGGAAGAGACCCGACCGCCGAACAATAGAGGACAGAAGGGTTTCCCCCCACAGGTGCAGATGGTGAACATGATATACGCAAAGCACATACCCAAAAGGGAGCGGAAGCATGCACTCAGGGATGTATACGCGATGGAGCCAGTCGCCCCGAAGTTCAATCCATGGTCCTCCTGCCCGATCACTTTTGACCGAAGGGACTACCCCACCAGCATCCGCCACGGCGGATTCGCCGCATTGGTCCTAGACCCAATCGTCGATGGATTTCACCTCACCAGAGTCCTGATGGACGGCGGCAGTAGCCTGAACCTGCTCTATCAGGATACATTGCGCAAAATGGGCATAGACCCCTCAAGGATTAAACCTACCAAGACGACCTTTAAAGGCGTCATACCAGGTGTAGAAGCCAATTGTACAGGCTCAGTTACACTGGAAGTGTTCTTCGGATCCCCGGATAACTTCCGAAGCGAGGAGTTAATCTTCGACATAGTCCCGTTCCACAGCGGCTATCATGCCTTGCTCGGACGTACCACGTTCGCAAAGTTCAACGCGGTGCCGCACTACGCATACCTCAAGCTCAAGATGCCAGGCCATCGAGGAGTCATCACGGTCAACGGAAACACTGAACATTCTCTCCAAACGGAGGAACATACAGCGGCTCTCACGGCAGAAGTACAATGCAACCTCTTAAGGCAATTCTCGAGTCCGGCCGTTAAGCGGCCAGACATAGCTAAGCACGCCCGGAGTAACCTACAACAAGACCACCTGGCACGTTCGGAGCACGCGTAGCAGTGCGGCCCCAACCCCAGCCCCTGCAAAACATCAAAGTAGGTCCTTCGGGTACACCATTACGCTCTGAAGATACCATGGGCATGGGAGGAGGGGCACGACCACAATAAGCCCAGACTGCGGCTCAACCACACCAGGGGCTCTCAAGTGTGTCGTTCCTTTTTTTCTTTTTACCTTTTATTTTTTACCCATAGGACTCCGTTCGTCAGAGGCCCTGTCCGGCAGCAGACCTGCCGAACTCATGATGCAATAGCCAGGGAAGGATAAAGGCTACAACGAATATATAGGTGGTCTCCATTACGAGCATTTTTACACACCAATCCGCAGCCTACCCCTGGAGGGGGACATGTTTAACAGTCCCATCCCTTGCTTATCGCACTATTTGTATCGTTTTGCATTCACAGCAGCACTTATTGAATAAAACAATGCAGCACCTTTTTGCTTATAAGTGCATTTCTTCTTCATACATATGTTAAATTACGACATGTCGCATCCGTACACTTTGGTACGGTTACAACACACCAGGGGCTTATGTTTCCCGCATCATGGTGTAATAAGTCCGAACACTTTCACAAGTGCAGCACGCCGAACTTATAGCATTATATGCATCGGCTCCGAATCATGTCTTGGGTCAATAGTTGGGTTTGCCCGGCTCCCATGCTTTGGTACCTTACGTTCTGTTGTATCGGCTAAGGTAGCACTGGGAGAACCACTGCAATTTGTGCCCCAATTGAGCTGGGTTAACGCCTCAGTGGAGAAAGCTAAAACTGACCGTCATGATGAGGCGAGAGCCGGTCGCTGTTCGAGAGGTTTTTGAGAGTCCTTAAAGACTTATGCCGCTTAGAGCGAGGAGCCGGACCTTGTCCCGCCCAGGCGTGGATAGCGCCCCAAATTCGGCCTTCCGAAAACTAGGGGCTTCGCTGAAATTTAAAATTATAGAATTCTATGGCTAAGTGAGAGTGTTCAAGCATTATAAGTCCGGTTGCCTTGTTCGTTGTGTTGAGCACCTCCCTAGATGGACCCAAACATGGGAACAAGAGTGCTCAAGTTTATCCCGAACACCCCAGCACTCGTGGCATGGGGGCTGAAGCCGACGACTTGCCATCTCTCAGATTTGATAAACAGCCGCATAGAAGGTAATATTTTAAATTAACAAGCGTTGCTTAGCGCATATGAACTAAGTGTTCAGCGCACAGGATAACAAAATGCGAGTCTACTAAAAAATTACATCTTTGGAGCACTCCCCTGCAATAGTGCGGGCGCCCTTCAGCACACTCTTATAATACATCTTGGGCGTGCGATGCTCCTTGCCCTATGGTGGCGGGTCCGTCACAAGCTTCTGGGCATCCATCTTGCCCAAATGCACCGTCGCGCGGGCAAGGGCCCGACGGGCACCCTCAATACAGGCGGAGTGCTTGATGACTTCAACCCACGGGCACGCATCCACCAGCCGCCGCACCAGGACGAAGTAGCTCCCAGGCATGGCCTCCTTAGGCCACAGCCAAACTATGAGGCCCTTCATGGCCTGTTCGGCCGCCTTGTGGAGCTCGACCAGCTGCTTCAGCTGGTCGCTAAGGGGCACCGGATGTCCGGCCTCAGCATACTGAGAGCAGAAGACCTTCTCCGTTGAGCTCCCCTCCTCGGCCCGGTAGAATGCAGCAGCATCGGACACGCTGCGAGGAAGATCTGCGAACGCTCCTGTAGAGCTCCGAATTCGGGTAAGCAATAGGTAATTAACACTCACATGCTTACTTTGCATGAAAAATGCCTTACCCGCTGCTATTTTCTTCACCGCCTCAATCTCCTGGAGGGCCTTGTAGGCTTCGGCCTTAGCGGCTTTGGCACTCTCAAGAGCCGTTGCAAGCTCAGCCTCTCGAGTCTTCGAGTCACGCTCCCGGCTCTCATGTTTTTTCACGAGATCCTGGAGCTCTTGCTGTACCTCCGCCACCCGCGCCTCCTGTTTCTCTCGCTCGGTGCGCTCTGCGGCCGCATTTCGTTCGGCTACGGCCACCGCCTCTTTCAGGGTCGCCACCTCGTTAGCGGCCCCTGCAATACCCATGTTATCCTTGTCATTCTTTTTGCAACCAAAATCCTTTTCTGTAAGGTACAATTTTACTCAGGTGTTACTCACCTTCCTTGTCCTCGAGCTGCTTCTTGGCACGGCCGAGCTCGTTCTCGGACCGCTCGAGGTTTTCCTTCAAAGTATTGACCTCCGCAGTCAGTGCGGCAGAGGTCAGTAGCACAGCCTGCAATCACGTATTGACATCTTTATTATGACCCCTGCGTATATCTTTTTAGATCCTCAGTCCGGCTTTTCTTTCCGAACACCGAACTGAGCATCAGGGGCTACTGTCTATGCGGTACCATTTTATACATATTGAAATTCTTACCTCAAAGCCTGTTAGAAGGCTACTGCATGCTTCGGTCAGCCTGCTATTAGCGGGCTGCACCTTCTGAATCACCGCACTCATAACAGTGTGGTGTTCCTCTTCGATGGAGGCGCCGTTGAGCACCTCCAGCAAATTATCCGGCACCTCCGGTTGGACGGAGGAAGCCGGCGTCACGGTCTTGCCCTTCTTGCGAAGGGGTCGCCCCCCGGACTCCGGAGCCACTGTGGGTTCCGGGGCCGAGTCCGGTGCAAAGTCCGGGAGGTTGTCCTGCGACACCTCTGGGGCCCTCTCCTCCTGGTGGTTCCCTTCTTGGGATCCCACCTCGGCATCATCCGCATCACGGGGGGTGGAGGCCGTCGGAAGAGAATCGATATCCGACGCACCTAAGAACCCGCTCGACGAAGCGGGAAGATCATCCTTAGGCGGACTGCAAGGTTGTATGCGGCATTAGAAAGACACTATGTGGCAAAAAATAAAAACCTTGACGTTATTCGGGAGTCCGGATACTTACGATCTCGCCAGGGGCATGGCCCTTAGAGGCCAGTCCTTGTCGTCATCACTGGCGTTGGCGGAGCAGTCCGGGGGAAGAGTTTTTCCCTTCTTGGACCCTTCAGCCTCCCTTGTTGGGGAGGCCTTCCTTTTCTTCCCTCCCCCCGCTGGGGGAGAGGCTTTCCTCTTCTCCTCCTCGCCTTGGTGGGAGGAGTCGGCCTCGGACTCATCATCCGATAGCACCTGAAAACGGGAACTCTTCCGAGTCCCCGTGGCCTTCTTCTTGGCCTTCTTCTCCGGCACCACATGGGGTGCCGGAGCCAGCAGCTCCGTTAGGCGGGCGTCCACTGGGTCCTCTGGCAATGGGGCCGGACAGATAGTCCGTTCGGCCTTCGCCAGCCATTCCTGTCAAAGGTGAAGGGAGTTTAGATCCCGCATAGAGTCAGACTATGGAAAACAAGTGGTGAAATCACTTACCTCGTCAGCTGGACGCTGCGAGCGGAATCCACGATCTTCGGTAGTGGATGCGGGAGCCTCGGCGCCCTTGAACAGCACCTTCTAGACATCTTCATACGTAGTGTCGAAGAGCCCGCTCAGGGTTTAGTGCTGCGCTGGATTGAACTCCCACATGTTGAAGCCCCGTTGTTGGCACGGGAGAATCCGGCGGATGAGCATGACCTGGACTACGTTGACAAGCTTGAGCTTCTTGTCCACCAGCTTCTGGATACAGGCTTGGAGTCCGGTCAGGTCCTCCGAATCCCCCCAGATCTGGCCACTCTCTTTCCAGGAGGTGAGCCGTGTAGGGATGCCGGCTCGGTGATGTAGAACCACCCCGATTGCCACCCCTTGATGGTTTCCACGAAAGTGCCCTCCATCCACGTAACGTGGGACATCCTACCCACCATGGCGCCTCCGCACTCCGCTTGGCTGCCCTTCACAACCTTCGGCTTGACACTAAAGGTCTTGAGCCACAAGCCAAAGTGGGGCTGGATGCAGAGGAAGGCCTCGCACACGACGATAAACGCCGAGATGTTGACAATGAAATTCGGGGCCAGATCTTGGAAATCTAGGCCATAATAGAACATGAGCCCCCGGACAAAGGGATGAAGTGGGAAGCCCAGTCCACGGAGGAAATGGGGAAGGAATACTACCCACTCATGGGGCCTGGGGGTGGGGATGAGCTCTCCCTCGTCGGGGAGCCGGTGCGCGATGTCGCTGGACAAATATCCGACGTCTCGCAGCTTCTGGATCTGCCCCTCCATGACGGAGGAGGCCATCCACTTGCCTCCCGCTCCGGACATAGTTGGAGAAGGTTGAGGTGAGAAGTGCGGACTTGGGCGCTAGAGCTCGAGTTCACGGAGATGGATAAGCCAAGGAGGAAGAAGGCGCAGGTAAAAGGGTTGGATCTTTATCCCCTTATATCGGCGGACAAAAACATGTGTCCCCATCGGCCTGGTAAAACTCGCTTACCTCCCAAGCGTCACAATCAATGGCGCGGTTGGGTTACCCACGTCCGTATTGATGGGAATCCCGGAATAAGGGGAACACGATCTCTGCTTCGACAAGACGTGCCAAGGAAATCGCTTCGCTAAACGCACGGAGGTGGAACAATAAAAACAATTTGAGTAAAGGCTTGGTAGTGGTATGACGTCACGCCACAAAATACGTCAGCAGATCGAACTTGTGTAATATTATTCTCTCTACGGTGGTACGTGGAATTTGTTTTTGCAGAGCCGGACACTATCCTGGTGTTCACAATCTTCTATAAATTATTCGGAGGAAGAACCCGCCTTGCAATGCCGAAGACAGCAAGCGCGCCGGACTCGTCGTCATTGAAGCCTGGTTCAGGGGCTACTGAGGGAGTTCCGGACTAGGGGGTGTCCGGATAGCCGAACTATCATCATCGGCCGGACTCCAAGACTATGAAGATACAAGATTGAAGACTTCGTCCCGTGTCCAGATGGGACTTTCCTTGGCATGGAAGGCAAGCTTGGCGATACGGATATGTAGATTTCCTACCATTGTAACTGACTCTGTGTAACCCTAGCCCTCTCCGGTGTCTATATAAACCGGATGTCCTTAGTCCATAGGACGAACAACAATCATACCATAGGCTAGTTTCTAGGGTTTAGCCTCCTTGATCTCGTGGTAGATCCACTCTTGTAACACACATCATCAATATTAATCAAGCAGGACGTAGGGTTTTACCTCCATCAAGAGGGCCCGAAACCTGGGTAAAACATTGTGTCCCTTGTCTCCTGTTACCATCCGCCTAGACGCATAGTTCGGGACCCCCTACCCGAGATCCGCCAGTTTTGACACCGACACCGGGCAAGCCATTCGTCTCGGATGTTGTGCCTAAAGGCTGCAAGGGCCTCGGCGTCCGGACAGTCGACTATTTGATTTTTCTTGGTTAGGAACCATGTCCAAAATTGTCTGGCCGATTCGTCTGGCTGCTGGATTATGTGGCTTAGGTCATCGGCGTATGGTGGTCGCACATAAGTGCCCTGGAAGTTGTCGAGAAACGCGGATTCCAGGTCCTCCCAGCAACTAATTGACTCTGCTGGCAGGCTGTTAAGCCAATGCCGAGCTGGTCCTTTAAGCTTGAGCGGGAGGTATTTGATGGCCTGTAGATCATCACCACGGGCCATGTGCATATGAAGGAGATAATCCTCGATCCATACCGCGGGATCTATTGTGCCATTGTATGATTCAATGTTTACGGGTTTAAAACCCTTGGGGATTTGATGATCCATTACTTCGTCTGTGAAGCATAGTGGGTGTGCGGCGCCCCTGTACTGGGCTATATCACGACGTAGCTCGGATGAGCTTTGTCTGTTGTGTTCGTCCTGGCCGTATTTATCATATCCGGCATGACGGTTATTGTCATGTGATGTGGGGCGCCCACGCGATCCGTAGATCGATCTTGTTTGCCTTGCCTTATCCTCCAATATGTCTCGCAGGTCTGTGACGCTTCCCCGTGCTCTAGTATAATTGGAGCGGCGCCGGGGTGCGGCTTGAGTTGAGGGTCGAAAGGCCTCTCTGTCGCGGCCATGGGGTGGCCGATCTGGTGCATCGTACGCTGGTGATGTAGGTTTAGTTGCTTCCTCCTCTAGTTGGGGTAGCAGCCTACGCTTTGGGTAGCTCTTGGAGGGGCGTTCGAGTTTATACTCTTCGGCCGCTAGGACTTCAGTCCATCTATCGACTAGCAAGTCTTGCTCAGCTCTAAGCTACTGCTGTTTTTTCTTAAGGCTGCTTGTCGTGGCCATAAGCCTGCGTTTGAAACGCTCTTGTTTGACGGGATCCTCTAGCACGATGAATTCGTCGTCGTCGAGGCTTGCCTCGTCTTCGGAGGGAGGCATATAATTGTCGTCCTCGACCTCCCTGTCTGCCGCTTTCTCATGAGGGCTGGCTCCTTCGTCCTCCTGTGCTGAATCCTGCTGGAGGGGGTTGTCTTCGGCACTATACGGGGTGTTGTATACGGGGTGTTGTTGTCTCCAGTGTCAGACTCACCGTTTTTGCTTTGGTGGGATTTAGAGCGGCGCTGCTGACGTCGGCGCTTGGGTTGCTTCTTGGAGGGGTCATCCTCCGTTTTTTAATCGCCATCCCCTGCTTTGGGGGTATCCACCATGTATATGTCATATGACGAGGTGGCTTTCCAGTGCCCTATAGGTGCTGGTTCTTGGTCATCTCCTTCATCGGCGTCCATACCATCGATGTCTTCGGAGTCGAAGTCGAGCATGTCGGTTAGATTGTCGACAATGGCTACAAAGTGGGTGGTGGGTGGGTTTCGAATTTCTTCGTCGTCCGCATCCCAACCATGCTGACCATAGTCCGGCCAGGGCTCTCCTGACAAAGAGAGAGACTTTAGTGAATTCAGGATATCGCTAAAGGGTGAGTGCTGAAAGACGTCCGCGGCTGTGAACTCCATGATCGGAGCTCAATTGTGTTCGATCGGAAGGGGTGCGGAAGATTCGGAGTCCGGAACGGAGTCCGGCACCTTGGAGTCACAGACCTCGCAAAGGACTAGGCTGGTATTCGGCTCTATCGCCATAGAAATTGCGGCTCCTGGGGCGGCGTCCAACCATCCGTCCCCGACTGGCGCAGTCGGCTCCGAGCTATTGGTCGGAGCAGACACCTGAGCGGCGCTCTCAGCACTGTCCGGCGGTAGAGCTAGATTATGCCCATCGTGACAGTGCGGCACGCTCGGCCGTGGCTCGAATCCGTCGAAGATCAAGTCCCCGCGGATGTCGGCCGTGTAGTTTAAGCTTTCAAACCTGACCTGATGGCCAGGGGCGTAGCTTTCGATCTGCTCCAGATGGCCAAGCGAATTGGCCCGCAGTGCGAAGCCACCGAATATGAAGATTTGTCCAGGGAGAAAAGTCTCACCCTGGACCGCGTCGTTGCTGATGATCGAAGGAGACATCGGGCCTAAAGGTGACGACACAGAGGAACTCTCAATGAAAGCACCAATGTCGGTGTCAAAACCGGCGGATCTCGGGTAGGGGGTCCCGAACTGTGCGTCTAGGCGGATGGTAACAGGAGACAAGGGACACGGTGTTTTTACCCAGGTTCGGGCCCTCTCGATGGAGGTAAAACCCTACTCCTGCTTGATTAATATTGATGATATGGGTAGTACAAGAGTTGATCTACCACGAGATCAGAGATGCTAAACCCTAGAAGCTAGCCTATGGTATGATTGTTGTTCGTCCTACGGACTAAAACTCTCCGGTTTATATAGAGTCGGTTACATAGAGTCGGTTACAATGGGAGGAGATCTTCATATCGTATCGCCTAAGCTTGCCTTCCACGTCATGGAAAGTCCCATCCGAACACGGGACGAAGTCTTCGATCTTGTATCTTCATAGTCCGGGAGTTCGGCCAAAGGTCATAGTCTGGCCATCCGGACACCCCCTAATCCAGGACTCCCTCACCGCTCCTCTCCCGTTCTAATCAAAAACTAGCACCACTCCTCTCCTCTTCCATTCAAAAACCACCGCCGGTGAGTGAAGGTGCTGTGGAGAAGTAGATCGGTGGAGGAGTAAAACCAATACATGTGGCTCACAGGCTGTGACCCTGTGCAGCTAGCTAGGATGTTGGAGATACAGTCTTGGTTTGACAACCCAGAGAAATTAGCGGCGATGACGACAGCGATGATGAAAGCACAAGTGCTCCCTGGGTGATTTTGGTAATTAACGTCAACATATCTCTTGTTGGACTAATATTTTAATCTAGTATATGTCAGATTACGGGTTCCACAAACCCTTGAGAGGTTCGAACTCTGGGGTGCGTGCGGAGATCTCGACCTACCTAGCTTACCTACTCGCGATCCTCCTAAGCCTAGCGCGACGAGCTCGAAGAGACAGAGTAACACAACAATTTATCCTGGTTCGGGCCACCTTGCAGTGTAATACCCTACTCCAGCGTTTTTGGGTGGATTGCCTCGGAGGGCTGAGGATGAACTAGTACGGTGGATGAATTGGCCTCAGGAGGTGAGGTGTTCTTTGGCTCGACAGAGCTGAGGGGATGTGAACCAGATCAGATCCCCCTCTATGGTGGTGGCTAAGTCCTATTTATAGTGGCCTTGGTCCTCTTCCCAAATGTTGGCGGGAAGGGATCCCACAACGGCCGGATTTGAAATGGGACAAGTAGTACAGCTTATCCTGACAAAAGTAGTCTTCGCCTGCGAAAATCCTCTGGTCGTGACGCTGCACTGGGCTCGGCGATGACCTCCGTCCTGCCGTCCTGGCGGTCTTGGTCTGGTTGCACCAGAATGGAAACCTTTGGCTGATTCCTCGGGACTCCGCTCCTGCGGCCTGCCTCCTTTGCACCGTAGAGGAAACCTACGCTCTGCGCCCGCCTGGCCTTAATCGTCATGGCTCACATCAGCTGAGCCTCATGAGGCAAACCTTGCATAGAACTCTCTGCCCCTTGGGAGCCAGCCTGAAGAGGCCGATCCCCTCGGGGGTCTTGGCGTCGTTCGCCTCGCGAGGCTTGGCCCATCGCGCGGGTCTTGAGCTATTGATGTCGAAGCTGGGCCGTATCAAGCCGTTGATGGAGCCACGTGGTGGGCCGCAAGCAGGCAGGGCAGGATACCCCCATATTTGGGACGCCGACAGTAGCCCCCGGGCCCAAGGCGCGCTCGTACTTGGCTTCCCGGCGAAGCCAAAGGGAAAGTGCGGAGCACTGCGGGCCCTAATCACCTGTGGCCTTGATGACGTGTGGTGATTGATGGGACGTGGGCAACTCTGCTTCCCCACGTCACCATGGCAACTGTTTGACTTCACGGGATGATGGGGCATGCAGGAGGTCATGATGGCATGAGGTTGTGGAGGCCAGCGGTTGGCCTCCCTTGGCTATAAATGTGAGGGAGGGGATGAACCCCTCGCCTATCTCTCCTTCGTCTAGCTTTCGCATGCTTCTTCTCTTCTTCATCTCGCTCGCATGGCATCGCCTGGGCGGCCGAGAGAGGGAAGGCTTCAAGGAGGAGCCAGCCTCTCCTCCTCCCAAGAGAGGTTGCGGCCGTCCCCGCAAGCATCCCACGGCTCCTATGGCGGCCCTTAGGGGGCACGGGTGTGCAACCCCTAGAGCTGGCGCTTCTCTTGGTGCCTACGATGGCACGTCTTCTCGTGGCAGGGGCCACCGGCTTCAGAGAAGCCCCCACGACAAAGGGAGGCGCGCCATGATCGTGCGCCCGCCTCAGCCGCACTTTTCCTCGCTAGACGTGCTCCATGAATTCGTGGTGTGGTCGGAGAGCCCGGCTGGCACCTCGCTCCGACTTCCGCGTTTCTTCTTCGGCGAGCTTCCTTCTTTGGGGCTTGACGGTCTCTGGCTGCAGGCTGACGGGTGCTGCAGCAGAGCTTCATGGGTCGGGGCCGAGGTCGCCGCCTTCGGCGGCATGGTCCTGACCCGCGGCTGGCAGACATTTTCCCGTGCATGAGGCCTGGGTGGAAGGTGCACCCTCCACTTCAAGTACGACGGCCTAGCGACCCTCTATGTGAGGGTGTTCAGGGAGAACGGCCACCGCATGGGGTGCTGCCCGGAGGATGGCAGTGATGACGAAGGTGGCGAAGGTGAGCTTGGTCTTGGCGGCGCGCGCTCCTCCTCCCGTGATGGCAGCTCTTCCTCAAACAAGAGCTCGAGTAGCGGAGGCTACGACCGGCCCCCACGTCGCCATGCTCGTGTCAAGGACGTTGGTGGTTCGTCCCGCCGCAGTGCTCCAGTGAAGCTGGAGAGGAGCCCGGCGTGAAGATGGGGCCCGGCAAACTTGGACTCAGGACCGGCGCGAACTGGTGGAGCACCGGGCCACCTTGAGGCGCTGCTTGAGGATGCGGAACTCGTGTCGGGTTCATGCGCCTTCAGGCCCTCTTTGTTTAGCCTTTCCTTTCTCATGTAATTCAAAAAAAAGATGGCATACCCCGCGGGGGTTGGTAATGAACTATGGCAGTTATGCCCTTTTATGCTATGCTTGCTATTTTGATGCTGTGTTGTAACGTTTGCGATCTGGGTAAGACAGAATAAGAAAACTTAGCTTGGTACGTGTGTAGTGGTTTTCCGCTTCGCGAAGACCTGGCCTTAGGTACTCAACGGGGCCCCCTCTCCCAGGAAGCCTACGGTTGCAGACTTCGGGAGACGCCTTGGGGTCTCAGGAGCCGCTGCGGAGCCGCTGCAGGGCTGCTTTTAAATGAAGAGAAAAAACCGACAAGCGCCTCAATCCTCCTTATGCGAGCCCCCTGTCATAGATTAGCTCTGACTTAATGCACCGCGTCGCGCTGCTCGGGGGCCCAGATATGAGGGGTCCGTATGCCTGTGAGCTTGATCGAGGAATCCTCACGGGGATGAGGCCGAAGCACGAGGAGCAGCGGGGTTCGACGCGGGGAGCACGCACGAGGGCAGGCCCGAGGCGCACACACCTTCCTAGCCCCTTGCACGAGGCGCGCGAGAGAAAGTGACGGGCAACTGCCACCCCTCTCCTGCCTTCAGGCCAAAAACGTCTCAGGAGAAGAAAATAACTCGAGGGACCAAAGTTTGAAAATACCAAATCGATTGAAAGGTCACTAAAAACTGCAAGCAACTTCGGAAAGCAAATGAACAACTGCGTCCGGCAACTAATCTAGTCTTCTCACCAGCGCGGAGCTAAGTGCTGCCACTAAGACGTGGGAGGGAGCCCCCATGAGGCCCCAGGTCGACTCTCAGGAGACTCCGGGGCATGTACAACCCCACTCATTATTACGTGAGATTCTCATGAGCGGAGACCTTTATAGGTCGAGCCTTGCTTCACAGGCCGGAGCCTTCTTCAGGGGTAGAACTTCCAGAGGTGCTGGACATTCCAGGCGTTCTGGATGGGAACCCCGTCCTTTGTCTCCAGGTGCACGACGCCAGGCCTAGAGACAAGGCAATCCTAAACGGGCCCTCCCACATGGGTGAGAGCTTGTGCAGCCCCTCCCTGGAGAGCACCCGCCTCAGGACGAGGTCGCTCACCTCTAACGTCCTGGAGCGGACGCTGCGGCAGCGGTACTGCCGCAACGCCTTCTGGTACCTCGCTGCCCGGAGCGAGGCTTGACCGCGGCGTTCCTCCCCCAGCACGAGATCCATCCCCCGTGTCACGTCCTGGCGCGCCTCGTCTAATGCCAGGACCTGCATGGAGTGATGCCTGACCTCGTGAGGGAGAACCACTTCTGCTCCGTAGACGAGGAAGAATGGCGTCTCTCCTGTTGGCTTGGTTCCGATGGTGCGGATGGACCATAGCACGGACTGCAGCTCATCGAGCCAGCCCCTACCGCATGCCTTGAGCTTCTTCTTGAAGGTCCTTTTCTTGAGGCCCCTCGAGACTTCTGCATTGGCCCGCTCGGCCTGTCCATTGCTCCGTGGGTGTGCCACTGAGGCGTAGCATATCTGCGTTCTAAGGTTAGCACAATATGTTTTGAAAACGTTGCTGGTGAACTGCGAGCCGTTGTTGGTGATGATGCGGTTAGGGACCCCAAATCGGCTCACGATTCCCTTGATGAACTTGACGGCCGATCCGACTGGGATGGTGTGGACGACTTCTACCTCCGCCCACTTGGTGAATTGGTCGATGGTGACGTAGAGGTATCGGTAGCCCCCTGGCGCTCGAGGGAACGGCCCCAAGATATCTAGCCCCCAGACCGCGAACAGCCATGTGAGCGGGATTGTCTGGAGTCCTATGTGGGCTGGTGGATTTGCTTGGCATGGAACTGGCATGCTTCACAGGAGCGCACAGTTTCTGCGGCGTGGTTGAGCGCGGTGGCCTAGTAGAAGCC
This sequence comes from Triticum dicoccoides, assembly GCF_002162155.2. NCBI lineage: Eukaryota > Viridiplantae > Streptophyta > Magnoliopsida > Poales > Poaceae > Triticum > Triticum dicoccoides. The sequence goes on along the minus strand of NC_041387.1, from coordinate 161,328,447 downwards.
GCTGCGGAACGCCTAGCCCACTAGAGTGTGTGGTGATGAATGGTGCCCACAGTCCCCACCATGTATGTCCTCTAGGAGCTCAATCCCCTATTCCCTGGAGATGCACCACGACGAAACGTCATTGGGCCTCTTGCGATATAACTCACCATCCTGGATGCAGTACGTGGTGGCTTGACGTGCCACGTGCTCGGGGTCCTCCTCCTTCTCTGGCAGGGTCCCTTGAAGCAGGTATGCCTTGAACTCTTCGGTCCAGCACCCCTCCTGAGGCTCGAGCGCAAGCAGCAGGCGGGCCCCCGAGGGGTGGCCAGAGGCTGGGGCGCCCGTCTCAGGTGCCTGAGGCAAGTCTTCCCGAGGCGGTGCTAGAGTCGTGGTGGGGGGAGCCGCCGACGGCTTGAAAAGACGCTCCTCAAACACCCCCGGCTCCTGAGGGAGCATGCGGAAGGCTCCCTTGGCGATGTCATCCGCCTCCTTGTTCATTCCGCGCGGCACGTGCTGCAACTCCATGCCCATGAACCGCTTCTCCATCTTGCGAACCTCTTCTAGGTACGCCTCCATGTGCTCGTCCTTGGGTGTGTACTCTTTGTTGGAGAAGTTGACGAGGAGCTGAGAGTCGCCCTTGATGGTGAGGCGCTTCACCCCCAGTGCTGCCACGGCCCTGAGTCTAGAGAGCAATCCTTCAAATTCCGCTATGTTGTTGGAGACCTTCTCGCCCTGCTGGAAGCAAAGCTGCACTGCGTAGTAGACCTTGTGTCACGACCGGTTTTCCAATAAAAATATTTATTGAGAAACCAATCTTTTGAGTCCAGTATGAGAGAAATCCTCCTTACTGGTAGACAAATTCTTGATACAATAAGCCAGTAGCATAAAATATATTACAGGGTCGAACTACGGTTGCTCAACCAAATTATTACAAGCACGCCAATAAATATACATATTGGCGGACATGACACAGTGGTGTGGAGGCATGCTACTGACTCGAGGATAGGGCGGTGGAGGAAAAACACAGCGGGGAGAGAGATACAAGTCTCTAAAGTTGTCGTCTCATCGAGCGTCGAGGTGAGGCTCGATGAATTTATTTGGTAGCGGAAGCGGATATAATACAGTGACCAAATCCAGGGTCGTACGAGACTGACTGGGACTCCTCTAGGCGTCGGACTCGCTATCAAATTCTTCATCCATGAGATCGCCTTCGTCAGCATCTGGCCAAATCAACAAGCCAGTGAGTACTTTGAAAGTACTCGCAAGACAGTTCGGACGTAAGATATAACAAATGCATGCATGAATGCGTCATGATTAATTCACCAATGTATATTCAAAAATTAGCATAACGAGGTAAGTAAAAGGGAAACGGCGGTAGTCCGCCTGAAATCCCACAAAACATAAATGAAGACCGATCGGGTGTCTGAAGCGACGCCTCGAAATGTGAACAAATAAATATAAGGAAATGATGCCACAGTCGGGCGTCTTAGCGACACCACATAAAGGGCTTTAAAAGAAATGCCACAGTCGGACATCGGGGCGACATCACAGAAAGGGCTTTAAAAGAAATACCACAGTCGGGCGTCTTAGCGACACCACATAAAGGGCTTTAAAAGAA
>NC_041387.1:161326124-161326840 GCF_002162155.2 Triticum dicoccoides | reverse complement strand
TGGTGTGGAGGCATGCTACTGACTCGAGGATAGGGCGGTGGTGGAAAAACACAGCGGGGAGAGAGATACAAGTCTCTAAAGCTGTCGTCTCATCGAGCGTCGAGGTGAGGCTCGATGAATTTATTTGGTAGCGGAAGCGGATATAATACAGTGACCAAATCCAGGGTCGTACGAGACTGACTGGGACTCCTCTAGGCGTCGGACTCGCTATCAAATTCTTCATCCATGAGATCGCCTTCGTCAGCATCTGGCCAAATCAACAAGCCAGTGAGTACTTTGAAAGTACTCGCAAGACAGTTCGGACGTAAGATATAACAAATGCATGCATGAATGCGTCATGATTAATTCACCAATGTATATTCAAAAATTAGCATAACGAGGTAAGTAAAAGGGAAACGGCGGTAGTCCGCCTGAAATCCCACAAAACATAAATGAAGACCGATCGGGTGTCTGAAGCGATGCCTCGAAAGGTGAACAAATAAATATAAGGAAATGATGCCACAGTCGGGCGTCTTAGCGACACCACATAAAGGGCTTTAAAAGAAATGCCACAGTTAGACGTCGGGGCGACATCACAGAAAGGGCTTTAAAAGAAATACCACAGTCGGGCGTCTTAGCGACACCACATAAAGGGCTTTAAAAGAAATGCCACAGTCGGACGTCGGGGCGACATCACAGAAAGGACTTTAAAAGAAATGCCACAGTCGGTCGTCTTA
>NC_041387.1:161325792-161326052 GCF_002162155.2 Triticum dicoccoides | reverse complement strand
AGCGACACCACATAAAGGGCTTTAAAAGAAATGCCACAGTCGGACGTCGGGGCGACATCACAGAAAGGACTTTAAAAGAAATGCCACAGTCGGGCGTCTTAGCGACACCACATAAAGGGCTTTAAAAGAAATGCCACAGTCGGACGTCGGGGCGACATCACAGAAAGGGCTTTAAAAGAAATGCCACAGTCGGGCGTCTTAGCGACACCACATAAAGGTCTTGAAAAGAAAGTAAAATACAACAATGCCACAGTCGGACG
>NC_041387.1:161315833-161325723 GCF_002162155.2 Triticum dicoccoides | reverse complement strand
TCTTAGCGACACCACATAAAGGGCTTTAAAAGAAATGCCACAGTCGGACGTCGGGGCGACATCACAGAAAGGGCTTTAAAAGAAATGCCACAGTCGGGCGTCTTAGCGACACCACATAAAGGGCTTGAAAAGAAAGTAAAATACAACAATGCCACAGTCGGACGTCTGAGCGACATCGCAGAAAGGGCTTTTATTCACAAGTAAATAATACTCATAATAAACATTCAATTAATGAGAATAAATGGGTTAGTCCATTCACAGGAATAATCATTTAACCGGACTTAGCACTCATGCGATTCCCCGGAGTCTCTGTCATCAAAACTGACATTTGATCAGAATAAGATAATATCAATCTTGGACATGGAACAGATGATTTGGAGGAATATATGACTCTGCAGAGTTTGTACAAAAAATTTCCCACAGCCAACGGATTTCCGTAGTCCCGAAGGACTAGTTCCGTTTACGGTTTTTCGGGAGGAAACACAGCTAACCAGTACACACCCATCTTACCTCTCGATGCTAGGAATCACCCTAGACATCGTCCAAGAAAAACTTTTGAGACGGGGAGATCACAATCTCGAATAGCATGGGATCAAATTTATATACGCGCGCTCTAAGGGGTGCCCCCCTCTCGGTCCCAACCGGAAACACCCATGCCCCCTGACCAGATGACTGGCTTTAATCCAGGGCCATGGAACCATCATCACGGCCTCTCCTTTTTGGTGTGTACCAGGAAAGCGGTTTACAACTTACTAAGCCATATTGCTTACGGAAAACCTGTGGTAGTACAAGGAAGGAAAAATGGAAGGAACCGGAATGATACGAGTTGACATTGAAGTCACATAGTCTGGCATAAGCCTGGCATGCTACAACACTGCCATCTTACCCATCCTCATGCCAACACATGGCCATTTATACTCACATCCATCCACTTATGGATCATCGAACTCACTTACCTCAACATTGCATAAAATAACGTCCATCGCTATGCTCATCAACATGCCATGAAACTAACTAAATGCAAAACATGCCAAGACACTCATCATATCAAAAGCTCAAACATGCTTGCCTGGTTTGGAGTAGTCGGAGCCTAGCTCGGTGAAGTTCGCGGCTCCGTCACCTCCTTCGGTATCTATGGTATAAAGAAAATATATGCGCTATCGTAAATACCAAGAGGTGCACAAAAAGTATTCCAAATATTTTTCAAATAAATCTGATAAAAAACTAGCAAAATTTTAAAGAGAACAGAAAAAGAATCAATCAAAAATACCTTTCTGTTTAAAAATTATAAAGGTTTTTGCCCAGGGACTCATCTGTAATGAAACAGAAAGTTCCCAGGGGCTAGCTTATAAAAACAGAAAACGCTTCGGCAGAAACTACGCCAGCCCAAAGGGAAAGCGCATTTGGCAGAAGGCGTTTTCAGAAAATGCTTCGTTTAGAAAGGACAGAGAGGCTGACAGCGGGTCCCGCCTGTCAGGTTTGAATATACGAACGGGGCGGCAGATTTCACCGGTGCCCGAGAGACGCGGTGGTCGCCGGCGGCGATCCACGGCGAGGCAGGGGGATCGGAGGGTACCTCCGTGTTTAGGGCACCTTCCCACGTCGGTTGGTGGTGGTGGTGGTCGCCGGCGAGTACCACGTCGACGGCGAGCTTTGCTCTGGCTGATGGCGGCTCGGGTGGTCGAGGGACTCGTCGGAGAGAGCTGTGAAGGAAAAATTGATGCTGGCGTTAGCTTACTGGGTGCTAGAGGGAGTAACTGATGGGGTTTGGGCGCCGGAGACGGCCTCACCGGAGCGAATCGTGGTGGAGGCCGAGGCGGATCGGGGCGGCCGGAGTTGGGGGAGGAGACCTCCTCGAGGTCCTCCGGGTGGCTTGGCAGAGCTTTGGTGAGGTGTAGAGGTGGTGCGTGCTCGAGAGTGAGCTCGGGGGCCCTTTTTATAGGCGGCCCGAGGCGGTGGCCATGAACGGGGGTCTCCGGTGAAGGTTACGGCGGCGCAGGGCTTGGTCGGGGGTAATTAGGACGTTAGGCGTCATCATGGAGGTCCACGGTTCCGTTTAGGCGCTAATCGAGCTGGGATTTGGTGCTATGGGAGAATTCGACAGAACGGGGCGGCGCGGGCCCGTCGGCGGCAGTGAGCACGTTTTGTGCTTGCCGAGCCACGGCGACGGTGCCACGGGCGTGCGCTGGCATGCATGAGGCCACGCGGAGGGCAGAGGGGCGTTCGGCGGCGCCAAACGGCATTGAGCCGCCGTTCCGTCCCCTGTCGGCTGCCACGGAGGTTCGGCCACCGCAAGACACGCCGGCGCGGGCGGCCAGGGGCGCCACCGACGCTGGGAAGACGCCAAGCGCGCGTGCGGCGGTGCTGGCCAGGGAGAAGAAGCCGCGTGCAACGCGCCAAGCGCACTGTCAACGCGTGAGTGAAGCTGACGGACGAAAAACGACACTGAAGTCTGAATTTTCTGAATTTGCAAAGGAACAGTGCAGCTCAGGTGTTCAATAGAATGTTTTTGGCCTCTGGGGATTTTTCCTTGAGTTGATTTTTGGTGGAGTGGCTTCTCATTGCTCCAGTAGGCTGCCTGATTTTTGGTGAAATTTTTGAAGAAGTGTAGATATGAATTTCACCAAATTTGGCAAATCTGGTCCAAACTTGCAGAGACTGAATTTTGAAAAATTTGAAAAGAGAAGGAGTGGATCAAGATGGTTCTGGGTTGTGGGTACAAAGGACTTTCCAGGAGAGTTGGTTTGAGGTCAAAACTCAAATGCAAAAGGGTACTTGCTTTGAAAAACTCTCAGGCTCCAAATAATTTTCAGAAATGATTTGAGTGAAAATAAAATTAGGATAAAATCCAAAACTTGCTTGGATTAGTTGGGACAGAGAACTTAGGTTGATTACCAGGAGGAGGGGAGGTTTTGGAGGGGTTTTAACACATGGGCAAAATACAAAGTCATGGGTGGATTTTAAGATATGAAAATCCCAAGTTTTCATAGAGTTTCTTTTTAAAAGAAAAAGATTAAACTCCCAAAATAAATTTGAGAGGGAACCAACAGAGAAGAAGTTTCAAAGGATCAAACACCATAGCTTGAATAAAAATAAAAACCTTGCCAAAGAAAAGGAAGTTTTTAAGAGGAAGGTTTTCTGGAAAAAATTTAAATGGCCTCTTTTCAAAAACCACAAATATTTTGCTGAAAACCAAATAAAATTTTTTGGAGTGTCACAACACCTACCCCCTTAGGAAAAATCTCGTCCCCGAGATTTCAACTGTTCCTCAAATAAGTGTGGATGCTCTGTCCGAAGAAAATCCTCTCTTTCCCAAGTTGCTTCGCTTTCGGTGTGGTTGCTCCACTGAACTCTGAAAAACTTGATGGTCTTCTGTCGGGTCCTCCTTTCAGACTCCTCTAATATTTTTACTGGGCGTTCCCGATAAGTGAGGTCTGGCTGTACGTCAATGTTCTCATGGGATACTTGCTTCTCTGGTTTGCTTATGCACTTCCTTAATTGAGAGACGTGGAACACGTCGTGAATGTCAGACAAGTCTTCGGGTAAGTCTAGCTGCTAGGCTACAGTGCCTCTTCATGCCACTATGCCGAATGGTCCAATGAATCTTGGTGCTAACTTTCCTTTAATCTTAAACCGTTGCAGTCCCCTCATAGGTGATACTCGTAGGTACACAAATTCACCGGGTTCAAAATTTACCCCACAATGTTTCTGGTCGTAATAACTCTTCTGTCGGCTTTGAGCGGTCTTGAGTCGGTCCCTGATTAGCTTGACTTTTTTCTCGGCTTCTTTGAGCACGTCTGGGCCGAAGATACGGCTGTCTCCGGTCTCTGACCAATTTAGCTGGGTACGACATCTCCGTCCGTATAGGGCTTCAAAAGGAGCCATTTGCAGGCTGGCCTGGTAACTGTTGTTGTATGCGAACTCGGCATATGGCAGGCTTTCTTCCCAACTGGTTCCATAGGTGAGGACACATGCTCTCAGCATGTCTTCTAAAATTTGGTTTACGCGTTCAGTCTGTCCATCAGTCTGTGGGTGGTATGCGGTACTGAAGGCTAGTTGGGTTCCCAGAGCCTGTTGTAAATGCTCCCAAAATCTTGAGACGAACTGAGTGCCTCTGTCGGATATTATAGTCTTCGGGACACCGTGTAGACAAACTATGCGGGAAAGATAAATCCTAGCAAGCCTCTGAGTGGTGTGGGTCGTCTTTATTGGAATAAAGTGTGCCACTTTGGTTACCCTGTCAGTGATGACCCATATGGCATCATTCCCGTGTCATGACCGAGGTAGTCCAACAATGAAATCCATCCCTATTTCTTCCCATTTCCACTCAGGTATTTTGTTCGGTTGTAGTAGTCCGGCTGGTCTCTGATGCTCAGCTTTTATGCGTTGACATGAGTCGCAACATGCAATGAAGGTGGCTATGTCCCTCTTCATACCGTGCCACCAAAATCTTTCCTGAATATCTTTATACATTTTGGTTCCTCCAGGGTGGATCGAGTACGGGGCGGTGTGGGCTTCAGCTAAAATTTGTTGTTTAAGGTCTTTTATGTTTGGCACGCAGAGCCTTTTTCCGTACCATAATATTCCTACAATGTCTATGACGAATTCCGAGGCCTTGCCCATACTCAACTTTCTTTTGATGCCTTCGATGCTGGTGTGACCGGGCTGAGCTCCTTTAATTTTCCCCACAAGGTCGGGTTGTATTTCCAAGTTTGATATGGTGCCTTCTGCTACCATTATCAAGTTGAGCTTGGCAAATTCTTGTTGGAATTCGGGCCTCAAGCTGTGCAGATTGTTTTCGTCGGAGCTGGGGTTCCGACTAAGGGCGTCGGCCACTACATTTGCTTTCCCTGGATGGTAATGGATACCAACATCATAATCCTTTACCAACTCCAACCAATGTCGTTGCCGTAAGTTTAGTTCTGGCTGTGTGAAAATATATTTGAGACTTTTGTGATCCGTATATATTTCACATCGATTCCCAAGTAAGAAATGCCTCCATTCCTTGAGTGCATGAATAACTGCTGCCATTTCTAAGTCATGAGTGGGATAATTTTCCTCATGCTTGCGAAGTTGCCTTGAAGCGTAGGCGACAACCTTGCCTTCCTGCATCAACACGCATCCGAGACCCTTTCTGGACGCGTCACAATATACTTCAAAATTCTTGTGTATGTCGGGTACAATTAATACCGGTGCTGTTGTTAACTTCCGCTTTACTTCTTGGAAACTTTTCTCGCAGGCTTCTGTCCATTCAAACTTCTTATCTTTCTTGAGTAACTGCGTCATAGGCTTGGCTATGGTGGAAAATCCTTCAATAAATCTGCGGTAATATCCTGCCATTCCCAAGAAACTCCGTATGTCCGTTACGCTGGCTGGTGACTTCCAGCCAAGTACGGCCTTGACTTTCTCTCGGTCCACTGCGATACCGTCTTGGGTCAGTACGTGGCCTAGAAAGCCTACTTGTCTTAGCCAAAATTCGCACTTGCTGAACTTGGCATACAATTGGTGTTTTCTGAGCTCTCCTAGCACAATCCTGAGATGTTCTGCGTGCTCTTCTGGTGTCTTGGAGTATAACAGAATATCGTCGATGAATACCACGACGAACTTGTCCATAAACTTCATAAATACTTTGTTCATGAGGTGAACAAAATATGCTGGGGCGTTAGTTAATCCAAATGGCATCACTGTGAACTCGTACAGTCCATATCTGGAGGTGAAGGCTGTTTTGGGGATATCTTCCGTTCGTACCTTCAATCGATGGTATCCTGACCTTAAGTCAATTTTTGAGAATACCTTGGCCTGAGCGAGTTGATCAAACAAATCGTTTATCCTTGGCATCGGGTATTTGTTTTTGACTGTGACCATGTTAAGTGCTCGATAGTCAATACACAATCTCAGCGTTCCATCCTTCTTTTTGGCAAATAAAATTGGTGATCCCCAAGGTGAGGAGCTGGCTCGAATGTATCCTTTGTCTAGCAATTCCTTTATTTGTTTCTTCAACTCAACTAATTCGGATGGTGCCATTCGGTACGGTTTCTTGTATATGGGGGTGGTTCCTGGTGCGAGCTCAATGCTGAATTCTATCTCTCGGTCTGGTGGCATGCCTGGTAGCTCTTCAGGGAATACATCTGGAAATTCACACACTACTGGGACCTTGTTTAGCTCAGAAACGTCCACCTTATTTAATCTCGGTTGCCGGGGTATTTTTCCTTCCTTGGCTGATACTCTTATTGTCTTCCCTTGGTGGTGTGTGAGAATTACGGTCCTGTTGAAACAGTCGATAAACCCCTTGTTGGTGGTTAGCCAATCCATCCCTAGGATGACATCCAGTCCTTTATTTTCCAACACAATAAGATTTGCGTGAAACTCCAATCCTTCGAACTCAATGACCACATTTTGACAGTAATTCTGAGTAACTTGCTGAATCACAGGGGACTTGATGGCCATGGATTTCTCCAAAGGAAGCATCGAAAAATTATTTTGCAAAGCAAAACTTTTCGAAATGAAAGAGTGAGAAGCTTCAGAATCAAACAAAACCATTGCAGGTATTGTGTTGACAGGAAACGTACCGAGTACGATATCCGGAGCATTTTGTGCCTCCTCTTTGGTTACGTGGTTCAGATGACCCTTCCTGTGGTTATTGTTGGGATTGAAATTGTTTCGCTTGGGAACGGAATTGTTGCCGCCGTTGTTCGGCTTTGGGGTTGAGTTCCTTGGCGTGGGGCACTGTTTGGCATAGTGCCCTTCTTCTCCACAAGCGTAACAAGTAACGCCGGGGCGATAGGTGAATTCCTTGTCCCTTGCATGAAAATTCTTGATTGGGCGTGAGACATTGGATGAGGATTTGTGTGTCCCACCCTTTTGAAAATCTGTCCTGCTTCGGTGATTGCGAGCATTATCAGTCTGGTCCCTTTTTCGCTTGCGGATATCTTCCTGACTGCGTCTCTCATTTTCCAGACTAATGGCTTTGTCCACCAGTGTTTTAAAATCAGGAAAAGTGTGCACGACCAGTTGGCATTTAAGTGCGGGCGCCAGACCGTCAAGGAATTTCTCCATCTTCTTGCTTTCAGTCATACGTTCTTCATTGGCATAGTGGGACAATAGAGTAAATTGACCGTTGTATTCTGACACTGTCATGTTCCTTTGTTTGAGGTCATCGAACTCTCTTTTCTTAATTTTCATAATACTCTTGGGAATGTGTGCACCACGGAAACCTTCCTTGAAATCATCCCAGGTTATATCATTTTCGTTGGGGTGCATGTGCAGAAAATTCTCCCACCATGATGCAGCCGCTCCTGTGAGATAGTGCGGAGCATATAGTACTTTCTCGAGATCTGAACATTTTGCAATAATTAATTTTCTCTCCATATCTCGAAGCCAATCCTCGGCTTCAAGAGGCTTGTCAGTATGAGAAAATGTTTGAGGACGTGTCTTCTGTAGCTCAGATAACTTGGAATGCTGCTGATACTGTCCATGGTGATTTCCCATGTTGATGACTTGGTTCATCATTTCACGATGTTGTTGCTGACTCTGTTCATAAAGGCGGCACATTTGGGAAAGTGCCGTTTCATTGTTCTGTTGACTCGACTGCCCTTGTGTGAAATTGTTGCCTGGTTGAGTGTCATAATCTTCCTCCGGCGGAGTAGGCATGGAGCGAGTCCAAGGACGAGACATTTTTTCACTCTGGGGATATATTTTGTAAAACTCATAAGAAAAGCGAAGATGGTCGCAAAAACAAATCCAAAAATTGCACAAGGATGGCAAATAATTTAAATGACCAAGATCACTTAAGAAAACAAATCAAATTGCGCACGGAGAAGGACTGCTTATTACATATCTTACACGCGGGCGATAGTTATACAATACATCACTCAGGATATGCATACATAATCCTAACATGTTATTTAGGCTAGTGCACTTCTCCAGATCCTACATGATGCGCAAACAGGCTACTTCTCACAACCTATGCACATATAAACATATTATACAAGGCGGTCCATTACATGGCGGCTAAGCGTACTCAGGCGGAGATGTTGACGACCTCCTTTGCCCTGCCGAGGGCGAGGCGTAGCGAGGTTGGGGACTCGACTTCCTCCTCGCTAATAGGCTCCATACGTGTAGTGTTGCGCAGAGTGGACGGAGCGGTTGCCAGGGGCGGAACAACACGAACAGGAGTGGGCGCGAAGGGTGGTGCAGTGCGCGCTGGAGTGGGTGCAATGACTTGGTTGAATTCTTCGGCAGAAGGTAGGCGACGAGTAGGCGTATAAGATGCTGAGGACGAGACCAAAGTCAGTGGCGGTGCGGTGGGTAGGAGCTCCCTCCTGTTGGCAGCACAGCCATGAACTGAGTCCATGCGGGCAGCCACGAAGTCGTCCGCCAGGTTGTCGAAGGCTGCCTCCAGGGCCCGGAGATACTCAATGAGCATCTCAAAAGCCTCATCTTGTTCTCCTCTGGGGCAGGAGTATGCATAGTGACAGGTGTAAGGCACATGGCATGGAAGATAACGGTAACGACGGGTCTTCATCACGGGGAGGACATCCCTGAGACTAGCTATCGCCTCGCGGGCTGCCATCTGCATAGCATGCCTCTCCGTAGGCATGGCTCTTCAAAAGAACCGGAAGCGGCGTAACTCACCACGCCCTCCCTTGAACTGCACCGCGGCCTGGTGCATGGTCAGACTGTCGTTGACTCGGTGCTGGCAGAGTGTGAAGACTGGGCGCACAGATGGCCCCATCGCGACCTGAACGATGAAGGAAAGAAGCTTGACGAACCCATCGGGCACGTTGGCGAAGGTCTGAGATTCGCAGCTGTTGTCGGCCATCTACAAAAGTAGGCAAAAATTCTGCATGGTCAGATCATAAATTTATGCTGACTGACAGAAAATGACCACAATCAAGAAAATATGGAAAGGCTCAATCATGCTAATAACCAATTAGCGATCGCACCTAGTGGATTCCTACAGTCAGCCTGGCTCTGGTACCAAGCTTGTCACGACCGGTTTTCCAATAAAAATATTTATTGAGAAACCAATCTTTTGAGTCCAGTATGAGAGAAATCCTCCTTACTGGTAGACAAATTCTTGATACAATAAGCCAGTAGCATAAAATATATTACAGGGTCGAACTACGGTTGCTCAACCAAATTATTACAAGCACGCCAATAAATATACATATTGGCGGACATGACACAGTGGTGTGGACGCATGCTACTGACTCGAGGATAGGGCGGTGGTGGAAAAACACAGCGGGGAGAGAGATACAAGTCTCTAAAGCTGTCGTCTCATCGAGCGTCGAGGTGAGGCTCGATGAATTTATTTGGTAGCGGAAGCGGATATAATACAGTGACCAAATCCAGGGTCGTACGAGACTGACTGGGACTCCTCTAGGCGTCGGACTCGCTATCAAATTCTTCATCCATGAGATCGCCTTCGTCAGCATCTGGCCAAATCAACAAGCCAGTGAGTACTTTGAAAGTACTCGCAAGACAGTTCGGACGTAAGATATAACAAATGCATGCATGAATGTGTCATGATTAATTCACCAATGTATATTCAAAAACTAGCATAACGAGGTAAGTAAAAGGGAAACGGCGGTAGTCGGGCGTCTTAGCGACACCACATAAAGGGCTTTAAAAGAAATACCACAGTCGGGCGTCTTAGCGACACCACATAAAGGGCTTTAAAAGAAATGCCACAGTCGGACATCGGGGCGACATCACAGAAAGGACTTTAAAAGAAATGCCACAGTCGGGCGTCTTAGCGACACCACATAAAGGGCTTTAAAAGAAATGCCACAGTCGGACGTCGGGGCGACATCACAGAAAGGGCTTTAAAAGAAATGCCACAGTCGGGCGTCTTAGCGACACCACATAAAGGGCTTGAAAAGAAAGTA
>NC_041387.1:161293688-161315468 GCF_002162155.2 Triticum dicoccoides | reverse complement strand
TAAAGGGCTTTAAAAGAAATGCCACAATTGGACGACGGGGCGACATCACAGAAAGGACTTTAAAAGAAATGCCACAGTCGGGCGTCTTAGCGACACCACATAAAGGGCTTTAAAAGAAATGCCACAGTCGGACGTCGGGGCGACATCACAGAAAGGGCTTTAAAAGAAATGCCACAGTCGGGCGTCTTAGCGACACCACATAAAGGGCTTGAAAAGAAAGTAAAATACAACAATGCCACAGTCAGACGTCTGAGCGACATCGCAGAAAGGGCTTTTATTCACAAGTAAATAATACTCATAATAAACATTCAATTAATGAGAATAAATGGGTTAGTCCATTCACAGGAATAATCATTTAACCGAACTTAGCACTCATGCGATTCCCCGGAGTCTCTGTCATCAAAACTGACATTTGATCAGAATAAGATAATATCAATCTTGGACATGGAATAGATGATTTGGAGGAATATATGACTCTGCAGAGTTTGTACAAAATTTTTCCCACAGCCAACGGATTTCCGTAGTCCCGAAGGACTAGTTCTGTTTACGGTTTTTCGGGAGAAAACACAGCTAACCAGTACACACCCATCTTACCTCTCGATGCTAGGAATCACCCTAGACATCGTCCAAGAAAAACTTTTGAGACGGGGAGATCACAATCTCGAATAGCATGGGATCAAATTTATATACGCGCGCTCTAAGGGGTGCCCCCCTCTCGGTCCCAACCGGAAACACCCATGCCCCCTGACAAGATGACTGGCTTTAATCCAGGGCCATGGAACCATCATCACGGCCCCTCCTTTTTGGTGTGTACCAGGAAAGCGGTTTACAACTTACTAAGCCATATTCCTTACGGAAAACCTGTGGTAGTACAAGGAAGGAAAAATGGAAGGAACCGGAATGATACGAGTTGACACTGAAGTCACATAGTCTGGCATAAGCCTGGCATGCTACAACACTGCCATCTTACCCATCCTCATGCCAACACATGGCCATTTATACTCACATCCATCCACTTATGGATCATCGAACTCACTTACCTCAACATTGCATAAAATAACGTCCATCGGTATGCTCATCAACATGCCATGAAACTAACTAAATGCAAAACATGCCAAGACACTCATCATATCAAAAGCTCAAACATGCTTGCCTGGTTCGGAGTAGTCGGAGCCTAGCTCGGTGAAGTTCGCATCTCCGTCACCTCCTTCGGTATCTACGGTATAATGAAAATATATGCGCTATCGTAAATACCAAGAGGTGCACAAAAAGTATTCCAAATATTTTTCAAATAAATCTGATAAAAAACTAGACAAAATTTTAAAGAGAACAGAAAAAGAATCAATCAAAAATACCTTTCTGTTTAAAAATTATAAAGGTTTTTGCCCAGGGACTCATCTGTAATGAAACAGAAAGTTCCCAGGGGCTAGCTTATAAAAACAGAAAACGCTTCGGCAGAAACTATGCCAGCCCAAAGGGAAAGCGCATTGGGCAGAAGGCGTTTTCAGAAAACGCTTCGCTTAGAAAGGACAGAGAGGCTGACAGCGGGTCTCGCCTGTCAGGTTTGAATATACAAACGGGGCGGCAGATTTCGCCGGTGCCCGAGAGACGCGGTGGTCGCCGGCGGCGATCCACGGCGAGGCAGGGGGATCGGAGGGTACCTCCGTGTTCGGGGCACCTTCCCGTGTCGGTTGGTGGTGGTGGTGGTCGCCGGCGAGTACCACGTCGACGGCGAGTTTTGCTCCGGCTGATGGCGGCTCGGGTGGTCGAGGGACTTGTCGGAGAGAGCTGTGAAGGACAAATTGATGCTGGCGTTAGCTTACTGGGTGCTAGAGGGAGTAACTGACAGGGTTTGGGCGCCGGAGACGGCCTCACCGGAGCGAATCGTTGTGGAGGCCGAGGCGGATCGGGGCGGCCGGAGTTGGGGGAGGAGACCTCCTCGAGGTCCTCCGGGTGGCTTGGCAGAGCTTTGGTGAGGTGTAGAGGTGGTGCGTGCTCGAGAGTGAGCTCGGGGGCCCTTTTTATAGGCGGCCCGAGGCGGTGGCCGTGAACGGGGGTCTCCGGTGAAGGTTACGGTGGCGCAGGGCTTGGTCGGGGGTAATTAGGACGTTGGGCGTCATCGTGGAGGTCCACAGTTCCGTTTAGGCGCTAATCGAGCTGGGATTTGGTGCTATGGGCGAATTCGACAGAACGGGGCGGCGCGGGCCCGTCGGCGGCAGTGAGCACGTTCCGTGCTTGCCGAGCCACGGCGACGGTGCCACGGGCGTGCGCTGGCATGCATGAGGCCACGCGGAGGGCAGATGGGCGTTGGGCGGCGCCGAACGGTGTTGAGCCGCCGTTCCGTCCCCTGTCGGCTGCCACGGGGGTTCGGCCACCACAAGACACGCCGGCGCGGGCGGCCAGGGGCGCCACCGACGCTGGGAAGATGCCAAGCGCGCGTGCGGGGGTGCTGGCCAGGGAGAAGAAGCCGCGTGCAACGCGCCAAGCGCACTGTCAACGTGTGAGTGAAGCTGACGGACGAAAAACGACACTGAAGTCTGAATTTTCTGAATTTGCAAAGGAACAGTGCAGCTCAGGTGTTCGACAGAATGTTTTTGGCCTCTGGGGATTTTTCCTTGAGTTGATTTTTGGTGGAGTGGCTTCTCATTGCTCCAGTAGGCTGCCTGATTTTTGGTGAAATTTTTGAAGAAGTGTAGATATGAATTTCACCAAATTTGGCAAATCTGGTCCAAACTTGCAGAGACTGAATTTTGAAAAATTTGAAAAGAGAAGGAGTGGATCAAGATGGTTCTGGGTTGTGGGTACAAAGGACTTTCCAGGAGAGTTGGTTTGAGGTCAAAACTCAAATGCAAAAGGGTACTTGCTTTGAAAAACTCTCAGGCTCCAAATAATTTTCAGAAATGATTTGAGTGAAAAGAAAATTAGGATAAAATCCAAAACTTGCTTGGATTGGTTGGGACTGAGAACTTAGGTTGTTTACCATGAGGAGGGGAGGTTTTGGAGAGGTTTTACCACATGGGCAAAATACAAAGTCATGGGTGGTTTCCAAGATATGAAAATCCCAAGTTTTCATAGAGTTTCTTTTTAAAAGAAAAAGATTAAACTCCCAAAATAAATTTGAGAGGGAACCAACAGAGAAGAAGTTTCAAAGGATCAAACACCATAGATTGAATAAAAATAAAAACATTGCCAAAGAAAAGGAAGTTTTTAAGAGGAAGGTTTTCTAGAAAAAATTTAAATGGCCTCTTTTCAAAAACCACAAAGTTTTTGCTGAAAACCAAATAAAAATTTTTGGAGTGTCACACCTTGTCCTTGGTGGGTGAGATGAGGACGGCCCCTGCTCCCGGGCCTTGACGCGCGAATACCCCGTCAAAGTACATGATCCATCCGTCCGATTCCTCGTTTCCTAGCAAGAGGGACCGGTCCTTGCTTACTCCGCGGTCGGGAGTGTCAGTCCACTCGGCCATGAAGTACGCGAGGTTTGCGCCCTTGATAACCCTGGTGGTGCTGAACTTGAGATGGAATGCCTGGAGCTCGATGTTCCATTCATCAACTCGCCCGGTAGCATTCCGTCTCTGGAGCACCCTCCCCAGTGGGTATGCCGAAACAACCTTGATGGGGTGGCCTTGAAAGCAATGGCGCAGTTTTCAGGAGGCGACCAGGAGCGCGAGCAAGAGCTTCTGGGGCATGGGGTAGCACGCGTGCCTCCCTCAGTACCGTGCTGACGAAGTAGACAGGGTGCTCAACGAGGGAGGAGGCATCAGTGGAGTCTTGCTCTCCATGAGGGCGTGGGTCTTCCATGGCCTCACGAGGTCCGTCCTTGGGAGCCCCCGTGGCTGTGGGGTCGATCGCGGCCTCGGGAGGAATGTCAACCTCTGGGTCGGCCGAGTCCCCAGGTGCATTGTCCTGAGGGTGCTGCGCCTTGCTCGACGGTTGTGCATCCTGCCGGGGTTTCTTGGACGGGTGCTCCTTCCTCAGCGCCACCAGGGCTGCGCTGGCCTCGTGAGGGGTGGCTGCTAGATAGAGCACCAAGGGCTCGAGGGGGCGAGGCTCCACCATCACTGGCGGGCTGGTCAGATATCTCTTGAGGTCCTGAAAGGCTGCGTCTGCCTTCGGGGTCCACTCGAGCGGTTCCTTCCTCTTCATTAGCTTGAAGAACGGGAGGGCGCGCTCCCCCAGCTTGGAAATGAAGCGCCCAAGTGAGGTGATGCAGCCCGCAAGCTTCTGTATCTCCATCAGGGTCTGCAGGGGGCTCATGTCCTCTATCGTCTTGACCTTCTCCGGATTGGCATTGATCCCTCTTTGTGACACCAAGAAGCCCAGCAGCTTGCCAGAGGGAACCCCAAACACGCACTTCTCAGGATTGAGCTGATGATCCACCTTGCGCAGGCTGGCAAACGCCTACTCCAGATCTTCTACCAGGGTCCTGGCCTCCCGATACTTCACCACTATCTCATCAACATAGGCCTCTATGTTCCTCCCGACCTGCGAGCCCAAGGCAATATGCATAAGTCACCGAAAGGTTGCCCTGGCATTACGCAGCCCGAAGGGCATGCAGGTGTAGCAGTACACCCCGCAGGAGGTCAGGAACACCGTCTTCTCCACATCCTGCACGACCATCTTTATCTGGTGGTAGCGTGAGAAGGCATCCAAGAAGCACAATAGGTCGCATTCGGCAGTGGAGTCCATGATCTGTTCAATGCGAGGGAGCAGGAAAGGATCTTGCGGGTAGGCCTTGTTGAGGTTGGTGAAGTCGACACACATGCCCTCCTTCCCTCCTTTGTTGGGGATAATGACAGGATTCGCCAGCCACTCCGGGTATCGTACCTCTCTGATGACCCCTGCGGCTTGTAGCTTGCAGGTTTACTGGACGATCAAGGCCTGCTTCTCGGTGGACTAGCGACAAGCCTTCTACTTCACTAGTCGCACGTTTGGGCATAATCTCAGGTGGTGCTCGATTATTCCCCTTGGGACCCCAACCAGGTGTTTGGGTTCCCAAGCAAATACATCCTTGTTGGCTCGCAGAAAGCTGACCAATGCCTCCTCTGGGTCCCGAGGGAGGCCATCCCCTATGGTGAAGGTGGCGCTGGCCGCTCCCTCCTCACTGAACAGCACTTGCTTCGTCTTGTCTCGGTCTTGCAAGAAAAATTGCTTCCTCTTGGCCGGCGCTGCTTCTGGGGCCTCCTGACCCCCTTTCTCGTTGGGCATTATGGATGCGGCTGACCTGAAGGCGAGCTTGGAGGCCTGTAGCACGTATTTGGTGTCCCCCGCCACCGTGAGGACACCATTGCTGTCGGGCATCTTCATGAGGTTGTATGCAGGATGAGTTGCAGCCATAAACTGGGCCAAGGCCGGGTACCCCAGAATGGCGCTGTATGGCAGGTCAATCCTCGTGATGTCAGAGTCGATGAGCTCGGTGCGGTAGTTGTCGCGGGTCCCGAAGGTGACAGGGAGGCGGATCTGCCCCAGGGGTCTGGTGGAGCCGCTGCCGACCCCGAAGAAGGGCTTGGAGGGGCGGAGCCGGCTAGGCGGCACGTGCAGCAGGCCGAATGCCTCCGTGGAGAGCACGTTGAGGCCGGCTCCATCGTCGATGAGGGTTCTGGTGACTGCCACATTGCAATTGGTGGGGTTGCAAAGCATCGGGAGCGCGCCTGCTCCCGTTCTGGCGGACGGATGATCCTTGAGGCCGTAGGTGAGGTCAGCCTTGGGTGCCATCCAGCCCGAGGGAGCCCTCGAGCCCGCCTGGGCGACGCTCACTCGTCGATAGAACTGCTAGATGGGGCGGTTGAACGATGGTGCCTGTGAGCCAGCTAGGAGAGCTGCAATGACCGGGGGCGCTGGTGCCGCGTAGTGGGCGAGGAAGAGGTCATGTTGCTCCTCCCAGGAGGCCACAGAGGACGCCGGCAGGTTGAGCAACCAGGCGTGCGCTGCACCTACCAGGGCCATGGGGAGCCAGTTGGCCTTCACCTTGTCGTCTACGGCGGCCGCCTACACTGCCTCCTCGTATGCTTGGAGAAAGGTGGATGGATCGGCCGCACCGTCATAACATGGCGGCATCTCCGGTCGGAACTTGGGTGGCCACTGCACCTGCCCCAGGGAGAGGGTGAAACAGCGCAGCCCCGACGCTTCTTCGAGAGCGTGTGTCGGGTGGGTCGAAGGAGGAGCGTGATACGTCCATTTTGCATCATGCTTTTATATCAATATTTATTGCATTATGGGCTGTTATTACACATTATATCTCAATACTTATGGCTATTCTCTCTTATTTTACAAGGTTTACCATGAAGAGGGGGAACGCCGGCAGCTGGAATTCTGGCTGGAAAAGGAGCAAACGTTGGAAACCTATTCTGCACAACTCCAAAAGATCTGAGACTCCACAAAACAACTTTTTGGAATTAATAAGAATTTATGGGAGAAATAAATAGTCCAGGGGGCCCACACCCTGTCCAGGAGTCAGGGGGCGCCCCCCTCCCCCCCCTAGGGTGCGGCCCCCTATCTCCTAGGCCCCCTGGTGGGCCTCCGGCGACCATCTTGATCCGTTAGAAAAATATTTGTTAGACCATGAAAACGATATGTTTATGAAGGAAAGGGAAGAAATAGATGAAGTGTTCCTTAAACAAGAACCTATGCTAAAGCATAACCTTCCCGTTGAAATTCTTGGGGATCCCCCTCCATCCAAGGGTGATCCCGTGTTTGAACTCAAACCCTTACCTGATAATCTTAAGTATGCTTATCATGATGAAAAAGAAATATATCCTGTTATTATTAGTGCTAACCTTTCAGAGAAAGAAGAAGAGAGATTATTGAAAACTCTGAAGAAGCACCGAGCTGCTATTGGATATACTCTGGATGACCTTAAGGGCATTAGTCCCACATTATGTCAACACAAAATTCCAGTTGAGAAAGATGCCAAACTAGTTAGAGATCCTCAAAGATGATTAAATCCCAAAATCAAGGAAGTTGTAAGAAAGGAGATACTAAAACTCCTTGAGGCAGGTATTATTTATCCCGCTGCTGATAGTGAATGGGTAAGCCCTGTCCATTGTGTCCCCAAAAGGGGGGTATTACCGTTGTTCCTAATGATAAAGATGAATTGATCCCGCAAAGAATTATTACAGGCTATAGGATGGTAATTGATTTTCGTAAGTTAAATAAAGCTACTAATAAAGATCATTACCCTTTACCTTTTATTGATCAAATGCTAGAAAGGCTATCCAAACACACACATTTTCGCTTTCTAGATGGTTATTTTGGCTTCTCTCAAATACCTGTGTCCGCGAAGGATCAATCTGAAACTACTTTTACTTGCCCTTTTGGTACGTTTGCTTATAGACGTATGCCTTTTGGTTTAAGTAATGCACCTGCTACCTTTCAAAGATGCATCATGGCTATATTTTCTGATTTTTTTGAAAAGATTTGTGAGCTATTCATGGATGACTTCTCCGTCTATGGATCCTCTTTTGATGATTATTTGAGTAACCTTGATCGAGTTTTGCAGAGATGCGAAGACACTAGTCTCGTCCTGAATTGGGAAAAGTGTCACTTTATGGTTAATGAAGGCATTGTCTTGGGGCACAAGATCTCCAAGAGAGGTATTGAAGTTGATAAAGCCAAAGTTGATGCCATTGAAAAGATGCCATGTCCCAAGGACATAAAAGTTATAAGAAGTTTCCTTGGTCATGCCGGTTTTTATAGGAGGTTCATTAAGGACTTTTCTAAAATCTCTAGGCCTCTGACTAATTTATTGCAAAAAGATATTCCTTTTGTCTTTGATGATGATTGTGTAGAAGCATTTGAAACACTTAAGAAAGCTTTGATCACTGCACCTATTGTTCATCCACCTGATTGGAATTTACCTTTTGAAATTATGTGCGATGCTAGTGATTATGCTGTAAATGTTGTTTTAGGGCAAAGAGTCGATAAGAAATTGAATGTTATCCAGTATGCTAGTAAGACTCTTGATACTGCCCAGAGAAATTATGCTACTACTAAAAAAGAGTTCTTAGAAGTTGTGTTTGCATGTGATAAGTTTATACCTTATATTGTTGACTCCAAAGTTACTATTCACACTAATCATGTTGCTATTAAATATCTTATGGAAAAGAAAGATGCTAAACCTAGACTCATTAGATGGGTTCTCTTGCTCCAAGAATTTGACTTGCATATTATTGATAGAAAGGGAGCTGAGAACCCCGTTGCAGACAACTTGTCTAGGTTAGAGAATGTTCTTGATGACCCACTACCTATTAATGATAGTTTTCCTGACGAACAATTAGCGGTTGTCAATGCTTCTCGTACTGCTCCTTGGTATGTTGATTATGCTAATTACATTGTTGCTAAATATATACTGCCTAGTTTCACATACCAGCAAAAGAAAAAGTTCTTCTATGATTTAAGGCATTACTTCTGGGATGATCCACACCTTTATAAAGAAGGAGTAGATGGTATTATTAGACGTTGTGTGCCTGAGCACGAACAGGAACAAATCCTACGCAAGTGTCACTCTGAATCCTATGGAGGACACCACGCTGGAGATAGAACTGCACACAAGGTACTACAATCTAGTTTTTATTGGCCTACTCTTTTGAAAGATGCTCGTAAGTTTGTCTTATCTTGTGATGAATGTCAAAGAATAGGTAACATTAGTAGATGTCAAGAAATGCCTATGAATTATTCTCTTGTTATTGAACCGTTTGATGTTTGGGGCTTTGATTATATGGGACCTTTTCCTGCCTCCAATGGTTATACACATATTTTAGTTGCTGTTGACCACGTTACTAAGTGGGTAGAAGCTATTCCAACTAGTAGTGCGGATCATAACACTTCTATTAAAATGCTTAAAGAAGTTATTTTTCCGAGATTTTGTAACACCCCAAAAATTTAACCATGTTTTTTTATTAAAAATTTGCTAGGAGATTAAATTTTCATTTTTCTGGATTTATTTTTGATCTCAGAACCTCTCTTTTCTTCTAAGTTGTGGAGTTTTCACCCCAAGTAAAAACTTTTCAATTATTATTGGACTTGTTTACCCCCTCAAATAAAACAATTCTTTTATCAGTGGGTTATTTATATAATTATTTTTCCCTGAGCTTTATTTCTCTAAAATGGTTTTTCATAAGTTTTAGGGTCCCATTTGCACTGCAACCCTTTGATAAATTCATTTAAAAATCACACCAAAATTTGGGGATGACATATGATGTCCCTAAATCACTTTTATGCAAAAATATCCTTTGGTCATTTGGAGATTTTGATATTTACCGTTAGTTTTCAAATCTGGTCCAATTGCACTGTTGCACTACAACCTATTTAAATATTCCTTTTAAAACTTCCACCAAAATTAGGGGAGGTCAGTAGAAGTATATTATTCAACCTTATGCAAAAACCCAGTGATGTTCTTTAAATTTTTTGAGCAAATCATCCTCTTTTGCTCTCTGGTCCAGTTTGGCATTTTCTACTGCAACCATATTTTTGCTTGCCCTTTTTCCCTTGATTCTTTCTCCTGCCTGTAGACCACCCTACAAAACCCTTAAGTCCAGGAGAGTGGACCCATTGGAGGATTTTTAGTACAAGCAATGATGCCATTTACCTCCTGTCCAGAATTAGTTTTCTCAAAAACTTGCACTAGAAAGTTTCTAGCTTTGGCCAACTAAACTTGCCACCATCACCTACATCTAAAGAGACCCCAATCTGGAGAATTTGGCCACCCCAAGAGTTGCCTAGATGCCCTTGGCATTCTGTCAAACACCTTGGGTGCATGGTCAGTTTTGGCATGATTTTGAGTTTGCATTATAAGCTTGATCCACTGACCCAGCAACCTTGTCCACTAAACTCCTAGATGCCTCTAACCTAGACCTGCTGATTGCCAGCCCCACCCAAGCTATCTAACACACGCTGGCATTTCGCCGAGCGCTTGGCGTGCATGATCTGGGCGCGGCCAAAGCACGCATTTTGCACGTGCGTGCGCCCGAGCCGCCGCATCCCACTACCGCCTCCCCGCGCCTATTCTAGTCCCCTCCCGCTTCTAGCCGACACACCCAACCCCTCCCTCACTGCAGAGCCGCCCCTGGCGCCCTACAGCACCGCCGTCAGGTCGACCACGGCGGCTAGCGGCCGGCCACAGTGGGCTCCTGCCTCGGACAGCGCCGCCCGAGCCACCCCAGGACGCCAGCTGCCCCTGGAACAGCGCGATCCCATCCTCAAGCCCGTCCGTTAGCTCGCGTCGTCGACACGTCGCCCTGCAACTACAGAATGGAGGTTCACCGTCGTTCTTATCTCCGTCCGCCTCGGGACCAGCCTAACTACGCTATAAAAGGAACCCCCGAGCATGTTCGAACTTCAGGCAACCTCCTATCACCCCACTAGTGCACCCCACGGCTAGCAAGCGACGGCGGGAAGCCGTCTTCCCCATCTCCGGCCAGTACAGCCACCGCCACCCTCCAGTCCATCCACTCGCAACCTGAGCCCCTCCCGTCCATCTAGCACCACGATCCTCCTCCCCTCGACCATGCGGAGCCGCCCGAACACTCAGCAGCGTCGAGGAACCACCGTAGCCCAAAGCCCCAAACCTCCCGAAGCCACTGGCCGCCGCAAAGCTCACCGCCGGCGACTCCCTCCGCCCCCACCATCCTAGAGACCACCGGGAGGACCGCCCTGGCCTGGCGGATCCGTCCCCGCCCTCGGGAGCCCGCAAGGAGCTTCCAATCGCCGGTGACGATCGCCGGAGCCCCGCCTCCACGCGGCTAGAGGAGGAAGGAGTGGGGGACGACTAGTCAAACCTGACCAGTGGGCCCCTGGACCCACTATCAGTGACCCACGCCGGTCCATGTGGTTAAAGTGGAGGCGTAAACTCAAAGTACGTCTTCAACGTGTATCTATTCGATTTTTTTTCTTTTTTCTGTTTTATTTAAAAACAGAGTTTGATTGAAACTTTGACTAGCTATATCTTTTTAAATAAAACTCCAAATGAGTTGATTACTTTTCCTACCTCTCTCAAATTTAATCTAGTTTATTTTAAGATTTATTTCAAAAATAATTAGGAAAACTTTTTGAACTGTTTTGAAACTATGTATTTATTTGAATATTTTCAAAAATAGGGTTTGTTGGAGAAAGAAGAAAACTTTCAAAGTTTTGGAATGCACCCTGCCTCTCCACAACTTGAAGGCAAGCATTCTGAACCCTGGCATAATATTTTTGTGTGTTGGTTGACACGATTATAACACCACCTTAATACGGAGAACTCGTTATTTTATGTGGTGATACGATCATTTGCATGAATGCATATTGGAGATTTCCTTGCTGTTGGAAATGGATATACTTGTGATGGAAATCGTCCTCGTATGCCTTGCATGCATGCCAGAAAGAAATCCGAGAAAGCCTCTGCCTTGGGTAGGCGTGAGCTTGTCTCCGGTCTTCGTCGGGACGGTTATGTTCGGTATGGCATAGTAAGGTATAATGAGTGGTGATTTTGTTGGTTGAAATATATTAGTTATACATATCATGCAGGGAATTTATAAACCTCCTGAGTCGACCGTAGATCGAGTCTTGTTCTAGTAACCCACATACTTGTTTCGTACTACCACTTGTCCCTGCCGCAGGTAGGGTACGGTTCAGTAAATTGTCAACCCCTTACTTGGCACACACCGTACAGAGAGGCCATGGTGGAAGATACCGGCTGCATCCGGTAGGTAGGCCACCTGGTCCGGGGGCATGGGTGTTTCTGGTTGGGACCGAGAGGGGGGCACCCCTTAGAGCGCGCGATATAAATTTGATCCCATGCTATTCGAGGTTGTAGCCTCCCCACTTAGAGTTTTGCTTGGCAGGTGTCATGGGTGATTCCATACACCGGTAAGTTAAGTTGGTGTGTGCAAGTCAGGTGTGTTTTTCAAATAAAAGACCGTAGACGGAATTAATCTCGATGGACTAAAGGAATCCGTTACTCTTTAGTAAAGAGTACACCCTCTGCAGAGATGATATCTATTCGAATAGCCGTGTCCATGGTCAAGGACTACAATCTGGGATGGGTCAAGTGTCGGTCTTAGTGTCGGTCTTCGGAGGAGAAACTACTAAACCAGAACATGGATCATGACTTGAGACTTATGATGATTCTGATTGTTATTATTATGGACTAACCCATTATATTACTTGAATTATTGAGTATCCCTGGGACGGTTCTACCTCCGGGATATTCACTGTAACTATTTACTTTATAAGCCCTTTATGTGGTGTCGCTCAGACGCCCGACTGTGGCATGCTTGTCATTTGTTTACTTTATAAGCCCTTTATGTGCTGTCGCTCAGACGCCCGACTGTGGCATGCTTGTTATTTATTTACTTTATAAGCCCTTTATGTGGTGTCATAGAGATGCCCAACTGTGGCATGTTTGTTACTTATTTCACTTATAAGCCCTTTATGTGGTGTTGCTCAGACGCCCGACTGAGGCATGCTTTATATTATTGTCCTTTCGAGACGTCCCTTCAGACACCCGATCGGTGCATTCTATTTTTATTCTCTGATTGCATACTCCTATTTTGGATGAACAACCTACCTACGTGCATCATGGATTTTATTTTATGACTGACGTTGTGATCATAGAATATTTCAGTGCATTATTATCATTTATGTTATACCCGTGTTCATAATGTTTGCGAGTACATTCAAAAGTACTCACTGGCTTGTCCCTGGCTATTGTCTTGGCCAGATTTCTTGCATGGAAAGGAGCATTGCGATGACAGCCTCGAAACCTAAGCAACGGCGATAGCAGCCTCGCGAAGATAGGAGTTATCCAGGTTAGTTGTTCCTGTGGGAAATGGAGTCCCATGGACGCTGATGATCCACAAACCGCTTCCGCCATCAACCACTGGAAACCATTTGTTGTACTCATAGGCCAGAATGGTCTTGTACTACATATGATGTACTTTGCTTGGAATTTCTGTAACAAGTTAGTGCCTCATCAGCTAATAGTAATCCTGGGGCTGGTGAGCCCAAGGGCCATTTTTCTGGGAAATTAATATCCCAAAAATCCGGTCCTGACAGGTTTGGAGTCCCTAGATATCTTATGACTGATTGTGGTTCACACTTTATTCATGGTGCTTTCCGTAAGATGCTCGCTAATTATGATGTCAATCATAGAATCGCATCTCCTTATCACCCGTAGTCTAGTGGTCAAGTAGAGTTGAGCAATAGAGAGCTCAAATTAATTTTGCAAAAGACTATGAATAGATCTAGAAAGAATTGGTCCGAAAAACTTGATGATGCATTATGGGCCTATAGAACTGCATACAAAAATCATATGGGTATGTCTCCATATAAGATGGTTTATGGAAAAGCATGTAATTTACCTCTTGAACTTGAACATAAAGCATATTGGGCTATTAAAGAGCTCAATTATGACTTCAAACTTGCCGGTGAGAAGAGGTTGTTTGATATTATCTCACTTGATGAATGGAGAACCTAAGCATATGAGAATGCCAAGCTTTCCAAAGAAAAAGTCAAATGCTGGCATGATAAGAGGATACAAAAGCGTGAGTTTAACGTAGGAGATTATGTGTTATTGTTCAACTCTCGTTTAAGATTTTTGCAGGAAAACTTCCCTAAAAATGGGAAGGTCCCTATGTTATCGAGGAGGTCTATCATTCTGGTGCTATAAAAATCAACAACTTTGAAGGCACAAACCCGAAGGGTGGTGAACGGTCAAAGAATTAAACATTATATTTCAGGTAATCCTATCAATGTTGAAACTAATATTATTGAAACCATAACCCCTAAGGAATACATAAGAGACACTTTCCAGAATGTTCCAGAATCCGAAAAGGCATAGGTACATGGTATGGTAAGTAAACCGACTCCAAAACAACTCTAATGGCAATTTTTATTAGTTTTGGATTATTTAAGAATTTTAGGAAGAAAGAAGTAGTCCGAAAGGGACACGAGGCTCCCACGAGAGAGGAGGCCGCGCCCCCCCTATAGGGTGTGCCCCCTGTCTCGTGGGCACCTCGTGTGCCTCCCGGACTCCGTTTTCTTATATGTTACGTATTTTGGTCAGTAAAAATTCATTTTATATACTCCCGAAGGTCTTGACCACCGTATCACACAAATATCCTCTGTTTTCGTTTCGAGCTGTTTCCGCTGCAAATTTAGAGCACCATGACTTCTCCCTCCTCCAACAACGAAGACAAGGATGCTTGGCTATTGAAGATAGAGTTGAAAAGAGAGGAACCAGAAGAGATCAACAAGGATGAAGGGAGCAACAAGGCCATGGAGGTTCAAGCTCCGGTGGTGAAAGAAGAAGATATCCCTCAACCTTTACCTAACCTCTTTACTCCAACAGAGATTGAAGCTTTCAAGATGATTGAGTTAGCTCGCATACAGAACAAGTATCTCACACAGGAGAATATTCTGTTGAAGGATCATATTGCTGGGCTTAAGGGCATTATCCACAAGTTGGAGGAACTTTTATGCTCAATGTGTGATTATCCACCGTCATCATCACCACCTCCATCACCTCCGAGGGCATAATCACATGGGTATGGGCACTCCCCTTAGCAATTGCCAAGCTTGGGGGAGGTGCCGCGGTATCGTATCACCATCACACTCCTATCTTTACCGCTTTATTTAGTTCGATCCTTTTAGTAGTATCTTGATCTAGTAGTTTGAAGTTTTTGATATCAAGTAGTTTTGAGTTTTGCTTTGTGATCTCTTTATGTAATCGAGTCCGCGTGCTATCTATAATAAATATTAGTGTTGAGTCAAGGGCTTTGCTTTGTTGCTATGATCTTGAGAAAGTAGAAAGAACAAAAGGGTTCATATTGATCTTATGGATAGTGATAACTTCACACATAGAAAGTATGAGGCATAAAAGTTGTTGAGAGTTGATGAACGTAGCCTTGGTCATCGTTGCAATTAATAGGAAGTAACAAGGAAAGAGGGGTTCAAATATAAATATATTATCTTGGACATCTTTTATGATTGTGAAGCACTCATTAAGTATGACATGCTAAAAGAGTTGACGTTGGACAAGGAAGACAACGTAATGGTTTATGTTTTCCGACATCTCAGTTAAACTATATTGTCATTGACCTTCCAAACATGTTGAGCTTGCCTTTCCCCCTCATGCTCGCCAAATTCCTTGTACGAAGTAGAGATACTACTTGTGCTTCCAAATATCCTTAAACCCAGTTTTTCCATGAGAGTCCACCATACCTACCTATGGATTGAGTAAGATCCTTCAAGTAAGTTGTCATCGGTGCAAGCAATAAATATTGCGCTCTAAATATGTATGACTTATTAGTGCAGAGAAAATAAACTTTGTATGAACTTGTTGTGGAAGTAATAAAGGCGATAGACTGCATACTAAAGGTCCACATACAAGGGGCAATATAAAGTGACTTTTTTTGCACTAAGATTTTATGCATCAACCCTAAACGCGCATGACAACCTCTAATTCCCTCTGCGAAGGGCCTATCTTTTACTTTATGGTTGAGTCAAGGTGATACTCACCTTCCCCTTTTTATTTTTATCCTTTGGCAAGCTCCTCGTGTTTGAAAGATCATGATACATATATCTAATTGGATGTAAGTTGGCATAGGCTATTATTGTTGACATCACCTAAAGGTGAATATGTTGGGAGGCAAACAATAAGCCCCTATCTTTCTTAGTGTCCGGCTGAAACTCTGTAACCACAAGTATTGCGTGACTGTTAACAATTATAGGGGACTACGAGATAGTTGAGTATGTGAGCTTGCTGAAAAGCTCTATTATTGACTCTTTCCGATGTTACGATAAATTGCAATTGCTTCAATGACTGAGATTATAGTTTGTTAGTTCCCAATGAAGTTTTTGAACCATACTTGACATTGTGAATTGCTTATTACTTGAACATAGGAAATCATATGACAAAATCCATTTATGTTGCTGTTATTAGAATGATCATGATGCCCTCATGTCCGTATTTTATTTTTATCGACACATCTATCTCTAAACATGTGGACATATTTTTGGATTTCGGGTTTCGCTTGAGGACAAGCGAGGTCTAAGCTTGAGGGAGTTGATATGTCCATTTTGAATCATGATTTTATATCAATATTTATTGCATTATGGTCTATTATTACACATTATATATCAATACTTATGGCTATTCTCTCTTATTTTACAAGGTTTACCATGAAGAGGGGGAATGCCGGCATCTGGAATTCTGGCTGGAAAAGGAGCAAATGTTGGAAAGTGATAATCCCCAAGTGCAAGGAATCATCGTAGCACTTTCCAAAGGTGGAAGTGATAAGTATGGAGTGTCGAACCCACAAGGAGCTAAAGGTAAGATCAATATTCTCTCAAGTCCTATCTGCCACCGATACGACTCTACGTGCACTGGACGTTTTCTTCCAACTAGCAACAAGAAATAAAACTTCGTTGTGGGCATGAAGTGGATAACTTTGTATGATATCGGAGAGCTAATACATAAAAGTAGGTGTTGTTATCATAAAGTTAGAATATAGTACTAAATATTATAAATAGCGAGTGTGGAATAATGGTGGATCGGTGTGCGGAATTGTCCTAGGCAATTGTTAACAAGACCAGTAATCACTATTGCAGTTTCATTTGAGGGAGAGGCATAAGATAACATACTTTCTCTACTTGGAGCATATGCACTTATGATTGGAACTCTAGCAAGCATCCGCAACTACTAAAGATCATTAAGGTAAAACCCAACCATAGCATTAAAGCATCAAGTCCTCTTTATTCCCATACGCAACAATCCCTCTTACTCGGGTTTGTGCTTCTGTTCACTCACCAACCCACTATAAGCGAATCATGAACGTATTGCAACACCCTACAGCGGGAATCCGTCACGCTTGCGCGAGACGGAGGGCACCATAGGACATCACCAACGTAAAACATACAACTCATACCAATCTAGATCATCAATCAACCCAAAGACAAAAGATATCTACTCAAAGCATCATAGGATGGCAACACATCATTGGATCATAATATGTGGCATAAAGCACCAAGTTCAAGTAGGGGATTATAGCGGTTTGCGGGAGAGTGGACCATGTAAAAGAGATGAGGATGGTGATGATGATGGTGATGTTGATGAAGACGATCACCATGGCGATGATTCCCCTCCCTATGGCACTCCGGCGCCAACGGAAGAAAGGAGGAGAGATTCTCCCCCTTGTGCTTCCTCCTCCAGGCCTCCACCCTCTGGTCCTTGGCCTTCATGATGATGAAGACCCCTCCTGGATACTCCTTTATGGCCACCGGTGATGATGGCCCCTCTAGCAGGGTGCCAGAGAGGGCCTAGATTGATTTCTCGTGGCTACAGAGGCTTGCGGCGGCGGAACTCCCGATCTAGGTTAATTTTCCGAGGTTTCTGTATTTATAGGAATTTTTGGCGTCGGTCTTACGTCAAGGAGGTGCCCGAGCTGTCCACGAGGCAGGTGCACGCGCCCGTACCAGGTGGGCACGCCCCCCACCCTCGTGGGCAGCTCGGGACTCTTCTGGCCCAACTCCGATGGTTCATGGTCTTCTTTTGGTCCATAAAAAATCATCAAAAATTGGCCCGTCAATTGGACTCCGTTTTGTATTCCTTTTCTGGAAAACTCAAAAACAAGGAGTAAACAGAAACTGGCACTGGGCTCTAGGTTAATAGGTTAGTCCCAAAAATCATATAAAATATCATATAAATGCATATCAAACATCCTAGAAGGATAATATAACAGCATGAATACTTCAGAAATTATAGATACGTTGGAGACGTATCAGCATCCCCAAGCTTAATTCCTGCTCGTCCTCGAGTAGGTAAATGATAAAAAGAAATAATTTATGATGTGTGAATGCTAGCAAGTGCTTAAGTTTGATCAATGATAATTCCAATCACTTTTTCTAGCATCATTATATGTCATAATAATAGCTCATCTCATAAAACTTTTCATGATCAAGTAACAATCTATTCACAATGTCAAGTATGGTTCAGAAACTTCATTGAGAACTAACAAACTATAATCTCAGTCATTGAAGCAATTGCAATTTATCATAACATCAGAAAGAGTCATCAATAGAGCTTTTTCAGCAAGTTCACATACTCAACTATCTTGTAGTCTTCTATAATTGCTAACACTCACGAAATACCTGTGGTTATGGAGTTTCAGCCGGACACTGAGAAAGATAGGGGCTTATTGTATTGCCTCCCAACGTATTCACCTTTAGGTGATGTCAACAATAATAGCCCATGCTAACTTACATCCAATTGGATATATATATCATGATCTTTCAAACACGAAGAGATTGCCAAAGGATAAAATGAAAAAGGGAAAGGTGAAGATCACCTTGACTCAAGCATAAGGTAAAAACATAAAGTAAAAGATAGGCCCTTCGCAGAGGGAAGCATAGGTTGTCATGCGCCTTTAGGGTTGATCCACAAAATCTTAATGCAAAAGAACGTCACTTTATATTGCCCCTTGTATGTGGACCTTTATTATGCATTCCGTCGCTTTTATTACTTCCACAACAAGTTCGTACAAAGCTTATTTTCTCTGCACTAATAAGTCATACATATTTAGAGAGCAATTTTTATTGCTTGCATCGATAACAACTTACTTGAAGGATCTTACTCAATCCATAGGTAGGTATGGTGGACTCTCATGGAAAAAACTGGGTTTAAGGATATTTGGAAGCACAAGTAGTATCTCTACTTGGTGCAAGGAATTTGGCTAGCATGGGGGAGAAAGGCAAGCTCAACATGTTTGGAAGGTCAATGACAATATACTTTAACTGAGATGTCGGAAAACATAAACCATTATGTTGTCTTCCTTATCCAACGTCAACTCTTTTAGCATGTCATACTTAATGAGTGATTCACAATCATAAAAGATGTCCAAGATAATGTATTTGTATGTGAACCTCTCTTTCCTTATTACTTCCTATTAATTGCAACGATGACCAAAACTACGGTTGCCAACTCTCAACAAGTTTTATGCCTCATACTTTTTATGTGTGAAGTCATCACTAACCATGTTATAAGCATATGAAACATATAAAAACTCATATTTATGACATTCAATTCATTCCCCCATTTACTCATAGGATATACGTGAAGCACAAGAGTAAATGACAAACTACTCCAAAAGATTTGAGTGAAGGGCACTGAGTAGGCAAATAATTATTAACTAGCCATGGGAGGATTCTTTTTCATTCAATACTTCAGATCCAATGATTTTATTCAAACAGCAATCAAAACAAAATAAAATGACATTGCAAGGATAGCACAACTCATGTGAAGAAGCAAAAACTTAGGTTCAACCGATACTAACCGATAGTTGTTGAAGAGAAAAGGTGGGATGCCTACCGGGGCATCCCCAAGCTTAGATGCTTGAGACTTCTTGGAATAATGTCTTGGGGTGCCTTGGGCATCCCCAAGCTTGAGCTTTTGTGTCTCCTTAATTCCTTTTATACGTCGGTTTCGTAAATCTCAAAAGCTTCATACACACCAAACTCAACAAGAACTCGTGAGATAGGTTAGTATAAACCAATGCAAAACCTTATCATTTTCTACTGTAACAAATTACTAAAATTATTATTCAACATTGCATACTAAATGCCTCTGCATATTTAACACTCCAATCCTCAAATAGAATCATTAAACAAGCAAACATATGCAAACAATGCAACCATAACAGCAATCTGCCAAAACAGTATAGTATGTAAAGAATGCAAGATTCATCGTACTTCCCTAACTCCAAAAATTATGAAAGAAAATTCCCACTGTAGTAAATTTATCAGAGCTTATTATGCAAAAGTTTTAAACATTTTAGCACATTCTGAATTTTCGAAGGAATTTGTGCAACAGCGGTAAACTTTCTGTTTTCAAACAGCAACATGTATACTTGCAAAACAAGCATGGTAAAAGGCTATCCTTGACATTTTCATTGAAACTAAAGATGCAAAACATTATTCTAAATAACAGCAAGCAAATACTAGCAAATAAATTGACGCTCCAAGCAAAACACATATCATGTGACGAATAAAAATATAGCTCCGAGTAAGGTATACCGATAGTTTTGAAGACGAAAGAGGGGATGCCTTCCGGGGCATCCCCAATCTTAGGAGCTTGAGTCTTCCTTTAATATTTCCTTGGGGTGCCTTGGGAATACCCAAGCTTAGGGTCTTTCCACTCCTTATTCTCCTCATATCGATATCTCACCCAAAACTTGAAAACTTCAATCACACAAAACTTAACCAAACTTCGTGAGATAGATTAGTATGATAAAGAGCAAACCATTCACTTTGGTAATGACAAAGACAAGGTTCATAATTTTTTCCACACAATTCCAAATGTACCATATCATTTCTACAAATTATATTGAGAAATATAAGCCATAGAAACTAGAAAACATGCAGACTATGCAATGAAAACAGAATCTGTCAGAAACAGAACAGTCTGTAATGATATGAACAATAACCATATTTCTGCTACTCCAAAAATTATGAAATAAATTGTTGGACTTGAGCAATTTGTCTATTAATCTTATGAAAAAATATTCGACTCAAAAGCACTCTTCTGTAAAAAATGACATGTATTCTCGTGAGCGCAAAGTTTCTGTTTTTTACAGCAAGATCACATTAACTCTCACCCGAGTCTTCCCAAAGGTCTTACTTGGCACTTTATTGAAACAAAAGATATAAAACATGATTAATACAGTAGCTTAATCATGTAAACACACAAAAACAGTAAGGGTAAATATTGGGTTGTCTCCCAACAAGCGCTTTTCTTTAATGCCTTTTAGCTAGGCATGATGATTTCAATGATGCTCACTTTAAAGATAGGAGAGAGCATCTTGAAGAATATGACTAGCATATTTAAATCTAACACACTTCCTATGCCTAGGGATTTTGTGAGCACACAACTTATGGGAACGAGAATCAACTAGCATAGGAAGGCAAAAAAAGTAAAACTTCAAAACTTTAAGCACATAGAGAGGAAACTTAATATTATTGCAACTCCTACAAGCATGTATTCCTCCATCATAATAATTTTCAGTAGTATAATGGATAGAAACTTTGCTCTCCATACTCAATTGGAACCTCTTCTGAAATAGTGGAATCATTACTAGCTAAAGTTGACACTCTTACGAATCCACTTTCATAAATATCACACTAAGATTCAACATCCTCCAAAATAGTGGGATCACTAATTCCTAAAGTTGACACTATTCCAAACACACTTTAAATGATAGTATTATTCATACTCCAAAAGGTATAACTGAAGTTCATGGAGCATTCTACAACTGACCAATATCCAAGCTCAAAATGTATAAGTGAAGCACAAAGAGTAATTCGATAAGATCATACTTAAAAGATTTAAGTGAAGCACATGAAGTATTCTATGAATCAATGAAGGGATATCTAATGCTATCATGGTTCTTGAAGAAAAGGAAAAACACAAAGGACACAAATCATGTGAACAAAACAAAAACCGAGGTATACTGATATTTGTTGAAGAAGAAAGATGGGACGCCAACCTCGGCATCCCCAAGCTTAGATGCTTCAGTATCCTTTGAAATATTTACTTGGGGTGCCTTGGGAATCCCCAAGCTTGAACTCTTGCCTCTCTTTATTCTTCTCATATTGATAGCTCCTCGACTTTCGGACACTTCATCCACACAAAACTTTAACAAAAACTTCTGAGGTCCGTTAGTGTAATAAAACAAATCACTACCTTTAGGTACTGTAATTAACTCATTCTTTATTCATATTGGTGTTAAACCTACTGTATTCCAACTTCTC
>NC_041387.1:161237178-161293419 GCF_002162155.2 Triticum dicoccoides | reverse complement strand
TAGCCATAGATTCATCGAAATAAGCAAACAACACACGAAAAACAGAATCTGTTAAAAACACAATAGTATGTAGTAATCTGGAAGTTTGACAAACTTATGTAACTCCTAAAATTATAAACTAAAATTGAAAATATGAAAAACTTGTACAGAAGTAATGTGCAAAAAGTTTAAGACCCATTTGAATTTCCAGTAAAAAATGTAAATTCATGCACTACAGCCAAAGTTTCTGTTTTTGTTTTGCCCATAGTAAACAAGCAATCTAATCATCCTAAAACAAAGGCTTGGCACATTATTTTTATAATACAATGAATATATACAAGGGGATAATTATTTATAGAGAAACTTCGATGAAAAATTCTACATTGTTTCCGTGAGCATGAGCACAAGTGCTCAAGGTCGACCCTCACTTCTTCAATGCAAAACCTTCCAATCACTTATCTTTTTGAAAAACTTTTTAGGCATGAGAGGCAAGTAATATTTTTTTTGTATTTTCATTTTTAATTTTTTTTGTATGTTTCACCCACAACTAAACAGAAACAAAAAAGAAAAACAAAATCTACTTAGTGAAGGAAGCAAACAAGCACACATGAGAATATCAACCCCACGCTATTGCTCCCCGGCAACGGCGCCAGAAAAAATCTTGATAATCCCCAAGTGCAAGGAATCATCGTAGCACTTTCCAAAGGTGGAAGTGATAAGCATGGAGTGTCGAACCCACAAGGAGCTAAAGGTAAGATCACTATTCTCTCAAGCCCTATCTGCCACCAATACGACTCCACGTGCACCGGACGTTTGCTTCCAACTAGCAACAAGAAATAAAACTTTGTTGTGGGCATGAAGAGGATAACTTTGTATGATATCGGAGAGCTAATAAATAAAAGTAGGTGCTTTTATCATAAAGTTAGAGTATAATACTAAATATTATAAATAGCGAGTGTGGAATAATGGTGGATCGGTGTGCGGAATTGTCCTAGGCAATTGTTAACAAGACTAGTAATCACTATTGCAGTTTCACATGAGGGAGAGGCATAAGCTAACATACTTTCTCTACTTCGATCATATGCACTTACGATTGGAACTCTAGCAAGCATCCGCAACTACTAAAGACCATTAAGGTAAAACCCAACCATAGCATTAAAGCATCAAGTCCTCTTTATTCCCATACGCAACAATCCCTCTTACTTAGGTTTGTGCTTCTGTTCACTCACCAACCCAATATAAGAGAATCATGAATGTATTGCAACACACTACAGCAGGAATCCCTCACGCTTGCGCAACACGGAGGGCACCATAGGACAGCACCAAAGTAAAACATACAACTCATACCAATCTAGATCATCAATCAACCGAAAGACAAAAGATATCTACTCAAAGCATCATAGGATGGCAACACATCATTGGATTATAATATGTGGCATAAAGCACCATGTTCAAGTAGGGGATTACAGCGGTTTGCAGGAGAGTGGACCGCGTAAAAGAGATGAGGATGGTGATGATGATGGTGATGTTGATGAAGACGATCACCATGGCGATGATTCCCCTCCCGATGGCACTCCGGCGCCACCGGAAGAGAGGAGGAGAGATTCTCCCCCTTGTGCTTCCTCCTCCATGGCCTTCACCCTCTAGTCCTTGGCCTTCATGATGATGAAGACCCCTCTGGGATACTCCTCTATGGCCACCGGTGATGATGGCCCCCTCTGGCAGGGCGCCAGAGATGGCCTAGATTGCTTTCTCGTGGCTACAGAGGCTTGCGGCGGCAGAACTCCTGATCTATGTTAATTTTCCGAGGTTTCTGTATTTATAGGATTTTTTGGCGTCGGTCTTACGTCAAGGAGGTGCCCGAGCTATCCACGAGGCAGGCCCACGTGCCCATACCAGGTGGGCACACCCCCCACCCTCGTGGGCAGCTCGGGACTCTTCTGGCCCAACTCTGATGCTCCGTGGTCTTCTTTTGGTCCATAAAAAATCATCAAAAATTGGCCCGTCAATTAGACTCCGTTTTGTATTCCTTTTCTGCAAAACTCAAAAACAAGGAGAAAACAGAAACTGGCACTGGGCTCTAGGTTAATAGGTTAGTCCCAAAAATCATATAAAATATCAGATAAATGCATATCAAACATCCTAGAAGGATAATATAATAGCATGAATACTTCATAAATTATAGATATGTTAGAAACATATCAGAATCCTATTTTGCACAACTCCAAAAGACCTAAGACTCCACGAAACAACTTTTTGGAATTAATAAGAATTTATGGGTGAAAGAAATAGGCCAGGGGGCCCACACCCTGTCCAGGAGACAGGGGCCGCACCCCCCTAGGGCGCGCCCCCTATCTCCTGGGCCCCCTGCTGGGCCTCCGGCGACCATCTTCTTCTATATCATCACTCTTACCCTGGAAAAAATCGTGGGCAAGCTTACGGGACGAAACTCGTCCGCCACGAGGCGGAACCTTGGTGTAATCAATCTAGGGCTCTGGCGGAGCTGTTCTGCCGGGGACACTTCCCTCCGGGAGGGGGAAATCATCACCAACCTCATCACCAACGATCCTCTCATCGTGAGGGGGTCGATATCCATCAACATATTCACCAGCACCATCTCCTCTCAAAACCCTGGTTCATCTCTTGTATCCAATGTTGTATCAAAACCACAAATTGGTACCTTGGGTTGCTAGTAGTGTTGATTACTCCTTGTAGTTGATGCTATTTGGTTTACTTGGTGGAAGATCATATGTTCAGATCCTTTATGTATATTATTATCCCTCTGATTATGAACATGAATATGCTTTGTGAGTAGTTACGTTTGTTCCTGAGGACATGGGTGAAGTCTTGCTATTAGTAGTCATGTGAATTTGGTATTCGTTTGATATTTTGAAGAGATGTATGTTGTCTTTCCTCTATTGGTGTTATGTGAATGTCGACTACATGGCACTTCAACATTATTTGGGCCTAGAGGAAGGCATAGGGAAGTAATAAGTAGATGATGGGTTGCTAGAGTGACAGAAGCTTAAACCCTAGTTTATGCATTGCTTCGTTAGGGGTTGATATGGACCCATATGTCTAATGTTGTGGTTAGGTTTACCTTAATACTCCTTTTTGTAGTTGTGGATGCTTGCAATAGGGGTTAATCATAAGTGGGATGCTTGTCCATGTTAGGGCAGTACCCAAGTGTCGGTCCACCCACATATCAAATTATCAAAGTACCGAACGTGATGAAAACTAGCTTGACGACAATTCCCTATGTGTCCTCGGGAGCTCCTTCTTCATTATTAGAATTTGTCTAGGCTTATCCTTTGCTACATAAAGGATTGGGCCACCTTGCTGCACTTTATTTACTTTTTGCTTGTTACTATTTATCTTATCACAAAACTATCTATCACCTACTATTTCAGTGCTTGCAGAGAAAACCTTACTGAAAACCGCTTATCATTTCTTTCTGCTCCTCGTTGGGTTTGACACTATTACTTATCGAAAGGACTATGATAGATCCCCTATACTTGTGGGTCATCAGAGCGCCCGCCATCGGAGCTAGCGGCGCGATCTGGCGGTAGGGGTAGAAGATTTGTGTCATGATCCTCCTGGTTCGGGCCACCTTGCGGTGTAATACCTACTCCAGCGTTTTTGGGATGATTGCCTCAGAGGGATGAGGATGAACTAGTACAGTGGATGAACTGGCCTCAGGAGGGTAGGTGTTGTTGGGCTCGACGGAGCTGATGGGATATGAACCAGATCAGGTCCCCCTCTATGGTGGTGGCTAAGTCCTATTTATAGTGGCCTTGGTCCTCTTCCCAAATGTTGGCGTGAAGGGATTCCACAATGGCCAGATTTGAAAGGGGACAAGTAGTACAACTTATCCCGAAAAAAGTAGTCTTTGCCTGCAAAAAGCCTCTGGTCGTGACGCTGCGGTGGGCTCAGCGATGACCTCCGTCCTCCCGTCCTGGCGGTCTTGGTCTTGTTGCAATAGAATGGAAACCTTTGGCTGATTCCTCAGGACTCCTGCGGCCTGCCTCCTTTGCACCGAAGAGGAAACATGCGCTCTGCACCCGCCTGGCCTTGATCGTCATGGCTCACATCAGCTGAGCCACGTGAGGCAAACCTTGCATAGAACTCTCCGCCCCTCGGGAGCCAGCTTGAAGAGGTCGATCCCCTCGGGGGTCTTGGCGTCGTCCGCCTCGTGAGGCTTGGCCCCTCGCGAGAGTCTTGAGCTGTTGATGTCGAAGCTGGGCCGTACCAGGCCATCGATGGAGCCACGTGGTGGGCCATAGGTAGGCAGGGTAGGATACCCCCATATCCAGGACGCCGACTGTATATTTCAGAAAGGTCAGCAAAGGCGTGGCATGGACAAGAGGATGTGGTACCCCTTCAAGATACTAAGGACAGAAGATTGGCAAAAGCTCAAGACTCTTCATTTCTATTTTAGTGATCCAAGATCACATTGAGTCCATAGGAAAGCCAATACTATTAAAATGGGATGAGGTGTTGCTTAATGGTCTACTTGCTGAAAGTGATTAGTGATATGCTCCAAATCCCTCAACCAATTTCTCATACCCAAATATATCCTAAAACTAAAGTCAAACTCGGCCCCACCGATTTGATTTATCCAGCGCCACCGAGTTCACTTGACATATGCCATAGCTAGAAACCCTAATCAGTTCGGTGTCACTAATGTGATCTCGGTCTCATCGACATGGGCGTGCAAACTCTCTGTTGCCTATTGCAATCATTTCGGTCTTACCGAGCTATGCATTCGGCCCAACCGAGTTTGCTTGACCAACTCTTTTGTTTGCTTATTACCAAAATCGGTCTCAACGAGTTTGTGTAATCGGTCAAACCGAGTTGAGGTTTTACCCTAACCCTTGCATATTGATCCCACCGAGTTGATCATATCAGTCCCACAAAAAATCCTACCGTTCACATATTAAACTGAATCGGTCTCACCGAGTTCACATATTCGGCCTGACCGAGTTGGCTCTTTTGTGTATAACAGTTAGATTTTGTGTGGAGGCTATATTTACTCTCAACCAATCTCTCCATTATTGAGAGAGCCATTAGAACGTGCCTACACTTCCATCATTCATTTTCTGAGAGAGAACCACCTACTCATGTTTTGAGACCAAGACATTCCAATCCAACCACAAGAACCTTGATCTCTAGCCTTCCCCAAGTTGCTTTCCACTCAAATCATCTTTCCACCATAGCCAAATCTATGAGAGAGAGTTGAGTGTTGGGGAGACTATCATTTGAAGCACAAGAGCAAGGAGTTCATCATCAACACACCATATATTACCTTCTGGAGAGTGGTGTCTCCTAGATTGGTAAGGTGTCACTTGGGAGCCCCCGTCAAGATATTGGAGTTGAACCAAGGAGTTTGTAAGGGCAAGGAGATTGCCTACTTCGTGAAGATCTACCCAAGTGAGGCAAGTCCTTCGTGGGCAATGGCCATGGTGGGATAGACAAGGTTGCTTCTTTGTGGACCCTTCATGGGTGGAGCACTCCGTGGACTCACCAGCTGTTACCCTTCATGGGTTGAAGTCTCCATCAACGTGGATGTACGATAGCACCACCTATCGGAACCACACCAAAAATCTCCGGGTCTCCAATTGCGCTTGCACACTCCAATCTCATCCCTTTACTTTCTTGCAACTTGCATGCTTTACTTTCTGCTGCTCATATACTCTTGCCATGCTTGCTTGAAATGTATTTTGAATGCTTAAACTTGTGCTAAAACTTCACCTCAACTTGAAGAACTTAAAAACGGCTACTTTTCTTTGTTGAGGGTCTAATCACCCCCCTCTAGACACCTCTTCTCGATCCTTTCAATTGCTATCAGAGCATTGGTCTCCACTGATTTGGTTTAATCACCATTGGAGGAAGATGGACGAGTCTATGATGGGGAGTTTTAGACATAGAGTGCCCATACTTGATGGAGAGTTCTTTAATGCTTGGAAAATGAGATGCTTGAGATTTTTAATGAATATCACTTGAACAAGTACATTACTAGCCCTTGTGCGCCCCTTGTTGATCCTTTGCATCCTACCCCCGGTGAGTCTCTCAACATGATTTGCAATTTTAGAACTATCAATCTTATTACTAGAGGGTTGCCTAGAAGTTTGATAGCTTGCTTGCATACTCTTGATTGTGCTTACACCATATGGAGATTTCTTGAGGATCGATTTCCAAACTATTCCTTGAGAAATCTGGATGTGATTCTTAAAAAGTCCATTGCTTTAAATAAGATGAATCCTAAAGATCCTATGTTTGGAGATTGTCTATTTGAGCTTCGTGACCTTATGTGTGCCAAAGGAGATGTTGGAATCATTAGTAATATCATCTCGGAAGTCATTAGAATTCATAAAGATGAACATTGCCATGATCATAAATCTAATGAATCACTCTCTCTAGGTGATGATCAATCACAAGATGATGTTGAACATGGATGATACGTCTCCAACGTATCTATAATTTTTGATTGTTCCATGCTGTTATATTATCATTATTGGGTGTTTTACAATCATTTTATAGTCATTTTATATCATTTTTTGGTACTAACTATTGACATAGTGCCAAGTGCCAGTTGTTGTTTTCTGCCTATTTTTTACATCGCATGAAATCAATATCAGATGGACTCCAAATGCCACGCCAATTTACGATGATTTTTCATGGACCAAAAGGAAGAAGTTGGGCCCTGGTTGCACCTGGGGGGAGTCCCGAGGAGGGGACAACCCACCAGGGCGCGTCAGGAGGACCAGGCGGGCCCTAGTGGGTTGTGCCCACCTCGGGTGCCCCCCCCCCCCCCGACTGCCTCTTTGCTCTATAAATACCCCAATATTTCAGAAACCCTAGGGGAGTCAACAAAATATTCATCCAGCCGCCACAGAGTCCAGAACCACCAAGATCTAATCTAGACACCGTCATGGAGGGGTTCACCACTTCTATTGGTGCCTCTCCTATGATGCGTGAGCAGTTCTTTGTAGACCTTCGGGTCTGTAGTTAGTAGCTAGATGGTTTCCTCTCTCTCTCCTCTTGATTATCAATACAATGGTCTCTCAGAGATCCATATGATGCAAGTCTTTTGGCGGTGTGTTTCTTGGGTCCGATAAACTTTGAGTTGATGATCAGATCTATGCTTTTATCCATGAAAGTTATTTGAGTCTTCTTTGATCTCTTATATGCGTGATTTCTTATAGCCTCGTATTTATTCTCCGATATTTGGGTTTTGTTTGGCTAACTTGATCTATTTCTCTTGCAATGGGAAGAGGTGTTTTGTAGTGAGTTCGATCTTACGGTTCTTGATCCCAGTGACAGAAGGGGAACCGACACGTATGTATCGTTGCTACTAAGATAAAAAGATGGGATCTGTATCTGCCGCAATAGATAAACGGATCTCGTCTACATCATGTCATCGTTCTTATTGCGTTACTCTGTTTTCTCATGAACTTAATACACTAGATGCATGCTGGATAGCGGTCGATGTGTGGAGTAATAGTAGTAGATGCAGGAAGGAGTTGGTCTACTAATCTTGGACGTGATGCCTATAAATGATCATTGCCTGTATATCGTCATGATTATTTGAAGTTCTATCAATTTCCCAACAGTAATTGTTTTCCCACAGTTTGCTATTTTTCTCGAGAGAAGCCACTAGTGAAACTTACGGCCCCCGGGTCTCTTTTCGTCATATTTGCCGTTGTAATCCATTTTCCCTTGCATTTATTTTTAGATCTATTAAACCAAAAATAAAACATACCTTGCTGAAATTTATTTGTTCCGCGATCTATTTATCCTATCTACCACTTTTTACCTCACGTTATTTGCCCACTAGAGGCGCCGTACCCGAAAGGGATTGACAACCCCTTTAACACGTCAGGTTGCGAGTATTCTTTATTTGTGTGCAGGTGCTGTTTACGTTGTGTTGTTTGGTTCTCCTACTGGTCCGATAACCTTGGTTTCATATCTGAGGGAAATACCTACCGCCGATGTGCTGCATCATCTCTTCCTCTTTGGGGAAATACCGACGTAGCTTCAAGCGACATCAAAAGGAATTCCTGGCGCCATTGCCATGGAGGATCTTCAACATCAACCAGGTTCCTAATCACAAATCTCATCTCCTCGAAATTTACATTACTTGCCATTTGGCTCTCTTTTTCCTCTCCCCCGCTTCACAAAAATTTTCTGTTTTATTTGCCTTCTTTTTCATTTGCCTATTTATCGTTTGATCTTTTGTTTATTTGTGTTGTCATGTGTCTTCTATTTGCTTCCATCTTCGCTTGCTAAAAATTTATTGATATGGATCCTCATCCACTTGCTAATCTTTTTAAGAGATCCAATTATCATGAACAAATTGCTAGTGATTTGAGTACACTAGATTATCTTCACGAAGTTTTGCTTAAGATTCGTGAATCTGAAAATTGTGGTGAAGAAATTTATGAAGTGATTCATGATAGCTCTTTGAACGAAAAGCATGATTGCAATGATTTTACTATAAATTCTATTAATGTCAATTGTGCTAATAATATGCAAAACCCCAAGCTTGGCGATGCTAATTTTGATATGTCCTCTACTTATTGCAATGATCATGACTGAGGTGATTCTTCTTATGATCTTGAAAATTTATTCAAGCCCCATGATGAATATGAGATTGAAAACAATGTTTGCAATAATATTAAAAGTGGGTTTGGAAGAGTGTCAACTTTAGATCCCACATATTTGGAGAATGTTCAATCTTATGAAATTTTTGATAAAAGTGGGTTTGGAGAGGTCATGACTTTAGTTATTGTTAATCCCACTATTTCGGAAGAGTGTCAACTTTGCATGCATGTGTGTCGTGTTAATCCCACAAAGTCGTGTTGCTTGGTTCTCACACATTTAATTATTATGAGAGAGGAAAATATGATTGTAGAAATTTTCATGTTGCTAAATTCCCTCTCTTCATGTCGAGATTGCTATCGTCTCTTACATTTTCATTGCATATGCTAGTTTTTTCTTGCTTGATAATTTGTTTGCTTATAAGATGCCTATCAGTAGGAAGTATGTTAGACTTAGATGTGTTTCTCACATGTTTTATGATGCTCTCATTGTGCTTCAATTCTTGTCTTTCATGTGAGCATCATTGAAATATCATGCCTAGCTAGGGGCGTAAAACAATAGCGCTTGTTGGGAGGCAACCCAATAAATAAAATTTATTTTTGATTTTTTGCTTTCTGTTATTGAGTGTTAGCACAATCATGCGAATGGTATGATTGTGTTTTTTGTGTTTTAGTTAGTGTTTGTGCCAAGTAAGACCTTTGGGAAGACTTGGGTGAAAGTTTATTTGATCTTGCTGAAAAACAGAAACTTTTGTGCTCACGAGATTCGTTGTAATTTTTTTATGAGAATGCTTTTAAGTTTATTCTTTTCGTAGAGGATTAATATACGAATTCCTCACGTCCACCAATTTATTTCATAATTTTTGGAGTTACATAAGTATTCAAAATTTTCATATTGCTACAGACTGTTCTGTTTTTGACAGATTCTGTTTTCTTTGCGTTGTGTGCTTGTTTTTATGATTCTATGGTTTTCTTTAATGAGTTTTTGCCATAGAAAATTTGGAATACAGTAGATATAATTCAAAAATAAAACAAGAATAGGTTTGCTACAGTACTTATAATAGTGGTTTGGTTTCTTATACTAACGGATCTCACGAAGGTTTTGTTTGAGTTTTGTGTGGTTGAAGTTTTCAAGTTTTGGGTTATCTTATGATGGATGAAGGAATAAGGATAAGCAAAAGGCTAAGCTTGGGGATGCCCGAGGCACCCCAAGATAATATCCAAAGAGGTAGGAAGCAACTAAGCTTGGGGATGCCCCCGAGTGGCATCCCCGCTTTCTTCTAACGACCATCGGTATTTTACTTGAAACTATATTTTCATTTGTCACATGATATGAGTTTTGCTTGGAGCGTCTTGTATGGTATGAGTCTTTGCTTGTTTTTTTTGTGTTTTAAGTCATCAATCCTTGATGGACACACCCTTTTTTTAGAGAGCCAAAAATTATGCTACGCTTGCTCCTATGCTTGACTTAAATTTTTAGAGCCATGGACTTGCTCTAGTACTTCACTTATTTATTTTTGAGCACGGTGTGCTTTGTTAATTTTGAAGAAATGCTCTCATGCTTAACTTAGATTTATTTGGGAGTTAGTAAATTTTGAAGAAATTCTCTCTTGCTTCACTTAGATTAATTTGAGAGAAAGAAAAAAAATATGCTCATGATCTTCACTTATATTTGTTTGAGCTTATCAAAAGCAACATATGAAAATAGTCCCAAAGTGATAGATATCCAAGGAGGATATAATAAAAACTTTCATGAAGATCATTGGACAAAATAAAATTGATTCTTAGTAATGATTTTGAGATATGACGATATGATATGTGAGTCATGTTGATGAGTAATTGTGCTTTAGTAAGAATATTGATGTTAAGTTTTGTGATTCCCTATGCAAGCACGAAAGTCAATAGTTATGCAAT
Organism: Triticum dicoccoides; assembly: GCF_002162155.2. NCBI lineage: Eukaryota > Viridiplantae > Streptophyta > Magnoliopsida > Poales > Poaceae > Triticum > Triticum dicoccoides. The sequence goes on along the minus strand of NC_041387.1, from coordinate 161,282,926 downwards.
GAATTTTATATCCTACTTATGATGCATTATTTGGTGTTACTTATGCTCAATTCTTGGGTACGAGATTTTTCTCTTTTTGGTTGGTCGCTTCTCAATCTTTTTGCTAGCCTTCACTTTGCACTAAGTATGATCACTACTTGTGCATCCAAAACCCTTTAAACTAGTTTTGCCATATGAGTCCACTATACCTAGCTATATGCGGTATTTCCATGCCGTTCTAAGCAAATTTGCATGTGCCATCTCTAATGTTCAAAATAAATTTCTCTTTTGTGTGCTCTACTACTCGCGAGACGGTAAAGGGTAGCAAATATTTTCCATGCTAGATGTCTTATTCTCACGATGAGTGTTTATTCACTTGTCATTGCATGAGAGTACGGCAAAGGTATTAGGGATGCCCAGTCCCGAAATGAAAAATGAATTTACTTTATGTTGTCACATAGTAAATTCCTTGGAAAGTGTTGGTATGGAAGGAACCCGTGGATACGGCTAGCCATGGAAAGTCAAAGTTATGGTGGAAAAATGAATATACTTATTTTCTATTTGGGAACCGCCTATGATGTATCTAGCATGGAAAGTGTTGGGATGCCCCAAGTCGTTTTCGTTGGTAGGAAAGTATGCCTCTCAAAAATAATTTTATCTGTCAATTTAAGCTTTGAGCTCTGGCACCTCTACAAATCACTACTTCCCTCCGCGAAGGGCCTTTCTTTTACTTATGCAATTTTTATTTTGAATTTGAGTCTCCATCTTCTCTTATAAAGCACCAACTAAGGGGCACTATGATCATATTTGAGCATTGGGTGTAGCTAATATTCGAGTGTGTTTCATGAATGGATCAATGATTGAGCATGATGGGCTAGGTATAACTTGCTTTAGTGTTGATATTTTGAAAGACATGGTTGCTTGTTGGTATCCTTGAGTATTAAAGTCTTCATGCCAATACTAGACTATTGTTTTGAATAATATAAAAGTCCATATGTCCATTCTATAAAGAAAAGAATGTGATGAACATGTTAGGCAGCATTCCACATCAAAAATTCTGTTTTTATCATTTACCTACTTGAGGACGAGCATGAATTAAGCTTGGGGATGCTGACACGTCTTCAATGTATCTATAATTTTTGATTGTTCCATGCTATTATATTATCATTCTTGGATGTTTTACAATCATTTTATAGTCATTTTATATCATTTTTTGGTACTAACCTATTGACATAGTGCCTAGTGCCAGTTGCTGTTTTTGCATGTTTTTTACATCGCGGGAAATCAACATCAGACAGAGTCCAAATGCCACGCCAATTTACGATGATTTTTTATGGACCAAAAGGAAGAAGTTGGGCCCTGGTTGCACCTGGGGGGAGTCTCGAGGAGGGGACAATCCATCAGGGCGCGCCAGGAGGCCCAGGCGCGCCATGGTGGGTTGTGCCCACCTCGGGTGCACCCCAGACCGCCTCTTTGCTCTATAAATACTCCAATATTCCAGAAACCCTAGGGGAGTCGACGAAATATTCATCCAGCCACCACAGAGTCTAGAACGACCAAGATCCAATCTAGACAACGTCATGGAGGGGTTCACCACATCCATTGGCGCCTCTCCTATGATGCGTGAGTAGTTCTTTGTAGACCTTCGGGTCCGTAGTTAGTAGCTAGATGGCTTCCTCTCTCTCTCTTGATTATCAATACAATGGTTTCTTGGAGATCCATATGATGTAAGTCTTTTGGTGGTATGTTTGTTGGGATCCGACGAACTTTGAGTTTATGATCAGATCTATGTTTTTTTCCATGAAAGTTATTTGAGTCTTCTTTGATCCCTTATATGCGTGATTGCTTCTAGCCTCGTATTTCTTCTCCGATATTTGGGTTTTGTTTGGTCAACTTGATCTATTTATCTTGCAATGGGAAGAGGTGCTTTGTAGTGGGTTCGATCTTACGGTGCTTGATCCCAGTGACAGAAGGGGAACCGACACGTATGCATCGTTGCTACTAAGATAAAAAGATGGGATCCATATCTGCCGCAATAGATAAATGGATCTCGTCTACATCATTTCATCATTCTTATTGCATTACTCCATTTTCTCATGAACTTAATACACTAGATGCATGCTGGATAGCGGTCGATGTGTGGAGTAATAGTAGTAGATGCAGGCAGGAGTCGGTCTACTAATCTTGGACGTGATGCCTATATAATGATCAATGCCTGTATATTGTCATGATTATTTGATGTTCTATCAATTGCCCAACAGTAATTGTTTTCCCACCGTTTGCTATTTTTCGCGAGAGAAGCCACTAGTGAAACCTCTGGCCCCCGGGTCTCTTTTCGTCATATTTGCCTTTGGGATCTATTTTCCCTTGCATTTATTTTTAGATCTATTAAACCAAAAATACAAAAATACCTTGCTGCAATTTTTTGTTCCGCGATCTATTTATCCTATCTACCACTTTTTACCTCATGTTATTTGCCCACTAGAGGCGCCGTACCCGAAAGGGATTGACACCCCCTTTAACACGTCTGGTTGCGAGTATTTGTTATTTGTGTGCAGGTGCTGTTTACGTTGTGTTGCTTGGATCTCCTACTGGTTCGATAACCTTGGTTTCATATCTTTGGGGAAATACCTACCGCCGTTGTGCTGCATCATCCCTTCGTCTTTTGGGAAATACCGATGTAGCTTCAAGCGACATCAATGGATACTATGATGAGGATGATGATAGTGACTTTTATCTCGATGAGTCTATGAGACACTTTTGTCTTATGGCTAATCTTCGCGGCTACATGGCTGGAGGAAAGGAATGGGTTCTTGATAGTGGATGTACGGATCACATGAATGGAGACAAGGATATGTTTCGTGAGCTTGCTGAAAACAACGGCCCTCGAAAGTATGTCACTTTTGGTGAAAACTCAAAGGGTAAGGTTGTTGGCCTTGGTAAGGTGGCCATCTCACATGACAGCTCCATCCAAAATGTTATGCTCGTTGAATCTCTTGGCTATAATTTACTTTAAGTATCTAGACTAGCTGACTTTGGCTTCAATGTCCTATTTACTGAAATAGATTGCCAAGTGTTTCAAAGAGATAATCATAATATGGTCTTTACTACTATACGTAGAGGTGATATATACATTGTTGATTTCACTAAAAAGGCTCAACCTAGAACTTGCTTAATTGCTAAATCTTCTAAAGGTTAATTGTGGCATAGAAGGTTGGGTCATGTGGGCATGCGAAATCTTGATAAGCTTATTAAAGGTGATCATATCCTTGGAGTGAAAGATGTTATATTTGACAAGGATAGATTGTGCAGTGCTTGCCAAGCAGGAAAACAGGTTGGTGGAAGCCACCCCGTGAGCTGCCTCATATGGATCTTTTTGGTCCAAACGCCTATAAAAGTCTCAGTGGAATTTTGTTTGGTTTAGTCATAGTCGATAATTTTTTAAGATTTATGTGGGTGTTCTTTCTTGATGAGAAATCGCAGGTCCAAAAGATCTTCAAGAACTTCGCTAGGAAGGCCCAAAATAAATTTGTAGTGAAGATCAAGAAGGTTCGTAGCGAGAACGGAATCGAGTTCAAGAACGCAAATGTGGACACCTTTCTTGACGAAGAAGGTATTTCACATGAGTTCTCGGCGATGTACATGCCTCAACAAAATGGAGTTGTTGAGAGGAAGAACTAGACTCTTATTGAGATGGAGAGAACGATGCTTGATGAGTACAAGACGCCAAAACACTTTTGGGCAGAAGCGGTTGAGACAGCTTGTCATGCAACAAATCATCTATATCTTCACAAGCTACTCGGCAAGATGGCATACGAGCTCCTCACCGATAACAAACCCCAAGTTGGATACTTTCGAGTATTCGACTCAAAGTGCTATATTCTTGATAAGCATCGTTGTTCAAAATTTACTCCTAAATGTCATGAAGGTTTCCTACTCGGTTATGGCTCAAACTCTCACACTTACCGTGTCTACAACAATTCCATCCGAAAGGTTGAAGAGACGGTAGATGTGAAGTTTGATGAATTTAACGGCTCGCGGGTAGAGAAATTGCCAAATGATATAGGAAACAAAGACCCTTCGGAAGCATCGAAGACTTGTCTATTGGCAAGATTCGTCCAACGGAGGTGAAGGAGAGTACCTCGTTCGTCCAAGTGGAAGCTTCTACCTCACGACAAGGTGAACTACGAGTTGACTCGGAGGCATCCACAAGTGGGACATGCCAAGATGAAGGAAATGAGGAAGTACATCAAGATGAACCTCATCAACCTCCTTCTGCACCTCCACAAGAGAACAACAACACCAACAATGAAGAAGGGCAAGAGGAAGAACAAGATGATGAAGAAGATGTTCCACCTTGACCTAAACAAAAGCTCTCACGAGTTAGAGCAAGAGTCTTAAGAGACCATCCTGTCGAACAAATCTTTGACGATATCCAAACCGGGAGAATTACTCGCTCTAAAACTCGTTTGGCTAATTTCTGTGAACATTATTCATTCATCTCTAGATTGAACCTATGAAGGTTGAAGAAGAGCTTGATGATCCGGATTGGGTGAATGCTATGCACGAAGAGCTACACAACTTCGAGACGAACCAAGTGCGAACCTTGGTAGAAAAACCAGACAATAACCAAAATATTATTGGTACCAAATGGATGTTTCAGAATAAGCAAGACGAAGATGGACAAGTTATACGCAACAAGGCCCGTCTCATCGCTCAAGGCTACACTCAAGTCAAAGATATGGACTATGGTGAGACATATGCCCCCGTTGCTAGACTTGAGTCCATACGCATCTTACTTGCTTATGCTAATCATCATGATATCACATTGTATCAAATGGACATTAAAAGTGCTTTTCTAAATGGTGAAATTGAGGAGGAAGTTTTTGTTAAACAACCTCCCGGCTTTGTTAATCCTAAGAAACCCGACCATGTTTACAAACTTCACAAAGCTCTTTATGGTCTTAAACAAGCTCTTAGAGCATGGTATAAATGCTTGACCAAGTTCCTTATTGAAAAAGGCTTTGAGATTGGAAAAATTGATTCTACAATTTTTACTAAAAGGGTTAATGGTGAATTTGTGTGCCAAATTTATGCTGATGATATCATATTTGGTTCGACTAACCCTCATTTTAGTGAAAAGTTTGGAAGGCTAATGTCGGAGAAGTTTGAGATGTCTATGATGAGTGAGCTCAAGTTCTTTCTTGGTTTGCAAATCAAGCAAACTAAGGAGGGCACCTTCGTTTCCCAAACAAAGTATACCAAGGACTTATTCAAGAAGTTCAACATGCAAGAAAGCAAAGGTATGAAAACACCCATGCCTACTAGTGGACATCTTGACTTGACAAAGGATGGCAAACCAGTTAACCAAAAGGTTTATCACTCTATGGTTGGTTCATTGTTATATCTATGTGCCTCTCGTCCCGATATTATTCTAAGTGTGTGCATGTGTGCACGATATCAAGCGTACCCTAAAGAATGTCATCTTAAGGCTGTGAAAAGGATAGTGAGATACTTAATTCAAACACCAAACTTTGGCATTTGGTATCCTAAGAGGTCTTCCTTTGATCTTGTTGGCTACTCCAATTCGGACTATGCCGGTGACAAGGTTGATAGAAAGTCAACTTCGGGTACTTTTCAATTTCTTGGTAGATCTCTTGTGTCTTGGTCCTTCAAGAAACAAAACTTGGTATCCTTATCCACCGCCGAAGCGGAATACATTGTGTCGGTTCACGTTGTGCTCGGTTAACTTGGATGACCCAAACTCTTAAAGATTATGGTATTTATGTGAGACATGTCCCATTGCTTTGTGATAAGAAAGTGCTATTAGGATTGCTCACTATCCCGGGCAACATTCCCAAAGTAAGCATATTGAAGTTCGTCATCATTTCATTCGTGATCATGTTGCTAAAACAAGACATTGATCTTAAGCATGTTCGTACTGATAAGAAATTGGTGGATATAATCACCAAACCGACTGATGAGAAAGTATTTTGCCATTTGATAGGTGAATTAAACATCATAGATGCCTCAAACTTGGAGTAGGAACTCCATTTGTATACATGCAAGGCATGAGACTGTGACTAATCCTTGATATTTACCTTATTATGATGATCATATGTCATGGATCTATACTTGTAACCTTGCATGCTATCTAACCCTTGTAGGTACTTGGATGAGGCCAAATCCATGAGATTGCAACTCACTCACATCTTAAGCAATCTCTACATTACCAAGTCTCTACAATATGGTGGTTGAAGTCAAGGAAGCATGAATCCACTCAACATATTCTTTGACCATTTCTATATATCAAATTTCATTTGGTATCAAATTTCATGATTGCCATGTTGGATACAAAAGTGCTCTTCCTTGCAAGACTAACCCGTGTAGGTAGATGAACTCAAATTACAAGCGGTGCTCCAAACTTGATGAGCTACATCAACCTTGAGCATCCTACACAAGTTCAACTACATGATCAAGATCAACAACACCACCCAAGGTATGTCATTCCATCTTAGAGAAGCTTTACCCCAAGTCATGGGTCAAAGCAGCTCAACAAGATGTGAATACATCAAAATGCTTAAACGAAAAATAGTAACCCCATTTTGAGGTTAAACGATGAGTATGACCTACGATCAAGTATTCTCACTTGACTCCTCAGTCAATATACTCTAACATAGGTGACTTTGTCACCGACCCTTTCTAGATGAAGTTCTCTAGCATGTCTTTGTGTTCTTGGATTTGTGTCTAGCATATTTGTTTCCCATTTCACTTCATCTAGATTTCATTTATTTTCTTTTCTTTTCTTTGTTATGTTCTGCATTCTCTGCATTTAATTCATTGCAAATCTTTCAGTTAATTCCCTGCAAATCTTTGTGAGATATTTTTGCCTAGTGAACTGAGATGACAAAATCTTTCTTCAGTATTGAACTCGGTCTCACCGACTTATACGTCCCGGCTAGACCGAACTGCAATCCTGTTTTGTAGATTGTTCATTGGTTCAACCAATAGGGACAAACTAGGTCTATGTAGTGACCCGACCTCAAACGGTCAAGTCTCTGTGCTTAAGTGTCATCCCTGGATCAGTATGCTGACACCCACAGTACTCGAGGATTTACAACAGAGGTAAATCACATGTATAAAGTAACGTAAATACTATTACCTCAATCCATAAAGCGGAAGAAACAACAAGGTTGTGGATTCCCATCAACGCCAACGGCAAAGTTGAGTGTAGGAATCGTAACCCTAACGTATCACTTACTCGTCGTAAGAATCCTGCAACATAAGATGTTGCAGCCATGTAGGTCCATACATTGAATGTACTGGCAAATTCACATCATAGGATAAATGATGAATAATAGCTATCACTACATGCATATTTGGCTCGTGGAAAGTTTTAAGTTTATTTTTGCATAAAGCCAGTTTTTCCCTACAACAAAGGAATATAGTTTATTTAACTACAAAGTTTGTTGAAAAAAACATTAAGAAGGTTCCTCCAACTCAATCCCAAATTAGTAATCATCAACCCAACAAATTATTTAAGTACGTGATGAGATCAACATGATAATCCAAGAACCATATACTCAAAACCGGGGACCCGGCTAACCATGATTAGTTTATACACTCTGTAGAGGTTTGCGCAGTTTCCCCGCAAGACTCGATCTCCTCCGCTTGATTTCTCGCACTACATGGTGTTTGAGAAATGGATGACCGAGACACAGTCTTTCAGAAGCATTAACTCTTTACTCTGGGTAGACAATACCATCCTACAATCCCCTACATCTGCTAGTCTACCACTGAAAGAGGTCACACAACATACTCAACTATGCTAGAGCCCATAGTAGCTTGCGGCTGCACACGGAAGTTTCTAGCATGAATAATCTCATGATCCCTTTGAGCCTGAGTGGCGGTCCATAGGAAAATCACACGGAACCCCGGGATTTCCAAAAAAACAGGCAACACTGGATTCCCCAGGTGCCTCAGTCCACCCAGATGTGTATTAAAGTTGCCACCTTAAGTTGAACCATTAATTAACAATCTCACATCTGTCATGGATACACTCAAACCCAATCCACGTCTACGAGCATAGCATAGCAATATAAGCATAACATAGTAGTATCTCCCAAGGGTTTGGTAATAAAAAGGGCAATAGGTTCTACCTCATCAACTACTTCCCAATACCCACATGTTATCAACTCCTAACCATGCAATGTGTGAGGGTGAAACTAATGCATAGAAACTGGGTATGAAAGGGATATGATCAAAGTGTGAACTTGCCTGTACTAGTTGATGAAGAAGCTTCGCACTCAATACTCCTGATATTTCTACTCGTCACACTCCGGTCAATCTATCGTAAGCAAGCAATAGTAACCACACATAAGCAATCACTCAAAACATTGGAGAGAACGAAGAAAACTATTGGGAAAACATCAAAACCAAGAAAATAACTCTTGCAGCATAAAACAATTTCTAACAGTACCAAAACTATGTGAGTTTGGCCTTATCAGAAAGTTTAGGTCAAGAGCTTCGGTTTGCAAAAAGAATCAACTTAAAACGGAGTTATAGAACTCGAGTTACGATTAAACGAAGTTCAAATATTAAATTTTTTGAAATTAAAATTTTAAACTTTCAAAATATGTTTAAGTTGATTATCTGGATAGAGGGGATCATAACGAAGAAGTGGGCGTTGGTTTCGTTGGATTTGGACTAACGAGTAAAAAGTTGCGAGGGTTTGAAAACCAGGGGCTAAACTTAAAAAAACTTATTTGCAACTGGGTCCCCGGCCACGTGACAGCAAGCTAACGGACGAACATCCACTATAGAAGTTTATGTGATGAAAACATTCGCTGTAAAAACTAAAACAACGAATGTTCACTACTTAAAGAAAAACGGTTTGAAATAAAAAATAACAGATCTAATCCGAGCCCTAGGTCTACGATCGGACGGGCGTGGGCGGCCGGTGGCTTACCGGGCAGCCGCGGTTGTCGGTGGTGAAGAAGACGGCGGCAGCAAGGGCGGCTGCGAGCGGGGAGGCGGGTCCGGTCGCTCTCTAGCTCGGGCGAGACCACGGGGAGGCGCAACTCGTCGAGGTGAAGGCGATGGCGGCGGCGGCGGTGGTCGAGGGGGCGGAACGGAGTGGGGCGGCGGCGGTGGATCTTGCCAGCGGCGGTGGGATGCGGCGCAAGGGCGGCGGCGTGAGAGGAGAGAGAGGGGAGAGAGGGAGGTCGGGTCGTGGTTTTATAGGAGGAGATGTGGCCTCGGGAGGCGTGGGGAAGGGGCCATGGGGAGGCGTGCTCGGCCGGCACTCGGACGGCGGCGGCGGCGAACTCCCGAGCGGAGTCCCGCTCGGGAACGGTGGCGACGGGCGACCTCGGCTGGGCCGCGGCCTGGCCTGGGAGCTGGGTCGGCCCAGTCGGCGAGAGGAGAAGTTTTTTTTTTAAAAAAACATTTATTTTCTGCAGAAAAAGAAATAAAACTAAATAAACTAAAATATACTATAGGCTTATTATATATCAAAAATTTCAAAAAAAGATTTTCTACAACATGAACATTTTTTTAACATAAAATAAAATCAACAGAAATTTAGATAAAGCAAAGAGTGCTACTGTTGCAATTAAACCTACTAAAAATCATTTTAAAAATACGAAAATGATTTCAAATTTATTTCTCTCCATTTTTCTATTGTAGGAAATCATTTTACCCTATTTTTGATATATTTATTTTTGGAGAAAAATAATTTGAATAAAACCCAAATAAGTCCAAATTGAAAATAATTTTCAAAGGGACTTTAAATTGGATTTCTTTTAAACTCCCAACTCATATTTCATATGTTTCGAAGAAGTCATTTTATCTTCTCTCATGAAAATCATTGAGTTGCTTAAAGTTTCTAAATTTGAAAATATTTCCAAATGAAATTCAAATCTTTTCAAAACCCTTTTCATTTATTCAAATGGAAGAAGTCATGTCATCTTCTCTCTACAGTTTTGTATCTGAAAAGAATTTGAAATTCATGGAGATCAAAGAGCAAATATGAAAGTTTGGAAAAGTCCTTTTATTCCCTCTCATTTAACTTTCTAAAGTTTCAAACTTCACTCAACTTCACACAATCAAACAAACAATCGATCATTACTATCTATTTAATATAACATTCCAAAATTTAGAATTTTGGGATGTTACAAACCTACCACCCTTAAAATGAATCTCGTCCTCGAGATTCGAAGAGGCTAGCAAGATATAGGTTAGGGTTTGGGGGTCTTCTCAGAATCCATCAATCGTCTCCGAGGTCTCGGGTGCTACCACCCTTAGAAGCATGGTTACGGTTCCATAAAAACTCATATACTCCATCCTTATTGTTGGCAATGTCGATCTTCTTAGATCTTCAGGATAATTCCTTCTCTGGGCTCTTCTGGTGGTGGCATAACCTTTCCTCAATTCTTCTGTCCTTTTATCTGGGACTGGGTCTTCTTTGCTGACAGGCCTGGCGCCAATACTAAACAACTATCGGCATCTCATGGAGGTCAACAATTTATGGTTTCTCCTGTAGGAAATTGGTCTGTGTTGAATCTCACCGTATGACCTACGGTTGGCAAAAACTGCCTTGTACAAGGGGAAAACGTCATACCATTCTAAGGTTTAAACAAGGTTTTGATCGTTGTCTCTCTACTATAGGTAAGTCACTCAGATTTACCATCCCATATTGCAAGGCGAATAATAAGAGTAAGTCGGTATGGTGAACAATTCATCCGTCACCCAAATCATTATCTTGTATATGGTTTAGCGAATCTCACATTTTAGCACTTGGTCATCCTCACAAGCATTGCAGAATTTCTCTTGTCAACGAACCAAGTTCGGATAAATCCATTGATTCTGCAAGGCAGACAAACAACTACCGTTCCTTCACAACTCTCAGGTTTTGCATCGCTCCTATAAAATCGTCTATCGATAAAATCGTAACTTCTTCCAGGGTTTTTCCTTCAGCAAGAATGTGCTTGCTTCTTGGCAGGTCCTGGAGCCTGTGGGTTATGGCCCATCTCATCACTTGTAAACCTTGAAATCATCCTCGGGGCAACTAATCATTATTCCAACATCCAGTTTCCTAGCATTCTGAAATCCATCCAATTGTACTGTCTCCCTTCATTCTATTGGTGCCAAACTAAGACGTGATTACTCAAAATCATTACGGAGTTATAATTGCTCCATATTACCAACATTTTATCTCCTTTATATCCAACAATACTTCATCCCTTCATACTCTTGGGATATCCCACATATCGAGACAAAACCCCTTATTATTTTATCCGAAGTCCACTCCGTGGAATATCGTTATCCTTTCCAGAGGTCAAATCTCCTCAGAGGGTACTACCACCCTTAAAATGCACAAACTTATCCATAGACCATATTTCTCATATCCTCGAAATTGGTCAAAATCCTTCTTCATAGAGTAACTACTCATAAAATCCAATCAGTACCAACGATGCTAACTTTATTGATTCTCAAATTATTACAATCTCCTGCATTTCCATTACATGCCTCAACTCAACACCTCAATGTAAAATAATTGTTCCCTCTACTACTACTACATTTCTTTTGTTGCTAACTCAACTATTTAGCACAAATCTCCTTCTCCTTGGGACAATTTCTTGCAAAGTGCCCTGCTTCCTTGCAACGAAAACATATCACTTCTGACGAGTCTTGAGGTTTCCTTTTTGGGCAACTGCTGAAGTAGTGCCCTGACTCCTTGCATATGAAACATGTGATATGACTCAGGTCCTTCCTGGTATCCAATCTACTTCTCTTCCTGGATTTTCCCGTTCCAATCAGGGCTTCTATCTCCTGTAGGTCATACTCTACTTCCTCTGTCGGGAAAGCTAATAGGTCTCCATTCAGACAATTCTGGGAGATGTGTCCTTCTTCTCCACATGAATAGCATGACTTGGTGCAGGCTTTAATTTTGTTTCCTTTGTGTGTGTCCTCGACATCTTCCTTCATCACAGGTTCTTCTAAAGTTTCCTTGAGGGCTCCTTTCATTGTTTCTTTCTTCTGCTGGATGATTCTTTGTACCATGGGGTAAATGTGACACCTAGCAGGGTAGTGGGTAGTTCCTTCACACAAGAAACAAGTAATCTGCCTATTTGGGCATTCTTCAGCTAGGTGACTGCCTTCACAATTAGGAAATTCATCCTTGTGTTCTTTATGGTTGTGTCCCATTTTCTCCATGAAGCTTGCATGCACAAGGCTTCTTCATATCATTTCCATAAGGCTTCAAATTCGGGGATACAAGACGAGACTTTAGCAAAGTCAACTGAATTTCCTTCCAAGTTGTTACTCCTTGCCATCCATTCATGTTTTGGTACATCCTCCACCAAGTAGCAGCACCTCTTTCAAAGCATTGAAGAGCATGCTGGGCCATATCCTTTCTGGCTATAGGGTTATTCTTCATGTGATCCTTCATGTTTTGAATCCATCGGTCTGTCTCCAATTTACTCATCGGTCGAGATAATATGAGCTCATCTCCATTCATCCTCTATTGGGTCCAGGGGTTTTGGGGTGAGATAAGAGAGATAGAGAGGGAGGGATACACACAATACAAACAAAAGTTTTTTTAAAAGTCAAATTTTATTTGTGGCTGTCGGAAAAACAACAAACAAATGAAAGCTCACAATCGTCGCATCTAACGTAAGTATATAACAGGGGTTTGGTCTTCTAAAGGTCAATAACTCTTCAAAGTCGCCAAGCTCTTCTTGTTCATGTCTCCGATGGCTTCTTCCGATCATGGTTGTCCTTCTCAAGTTCCTCTGTCAGATCTCTCTTGACGCAAAGTTTCTAGTGACATCCTTTAATATTTCTGGAGTTGCGTTCCAAACTTCTAGGTTTCAACATCCTTGGCATGAGCCTTGGTTCTACTGTCCTTTAGTTCCTGACAAATCTCTGGTATCTCGAGGTTTTAGCTCCTCCAGCTTGGCTACTTTCAGCTTCTGGTTCCTGAGTTCTTCATGAATTGCCTGCTTGTCAAATATGACTTCCTAAAGTTCCCTCTAAAATTCTTCATGTAATACTCCAGATCCTGGCGATGCACCAGCTAAGGTTAAAACTGCATCCTTTGCTAACAGGTGCTCCATCAGCCTTCTACCATCCAGTTCTTCTGAAGAATGCATGCTTAACTCCTCACGGTGACAATAACATGAGCGAGCATAGCATCATGGATATCCATGTTTATGCCCATGTCTTTGCCATGAGCTATCATTCCATAGTTGATATCTCCTGTCTTGGGGCTTTCTTAACAAAAACCTTAAGTTTTAACGTTCCATGTTCCGGTCTTTCTTCGGTACACCTTGATCTCGGGTATTGACAGCTTCCTTAGTCTTCCAAGTTCCATAAGGGGTGCCTTCCTAGGTCATACAAATCTAGAAATTCTTCAAAGCCTTCAATTTCTCCTAGTCTTCGGAGTCTTTCACCGTTGTAGTTTCCATCACTATAATACATGATAAAATCCTCTTTATCCAAAGTAGTCTTAGTTATCCAATATCTTGTACTCCTTGGAGTGGTCTCATCAGCCGAATATTCATGTGGTTAAAAGGGAAAGGGTATAGTCTATCTAAAAGGGAATATTTGAATAAGCTTTGAAGAGAAGAGAGGTAAGAGATCTTTTTGAAAATAAAGTAGTAGAGAAAATCTTTCCTATGGGCTTGCCAGTCTCTAGGGTCATGTTCTACGGTCAACATGTGCTCTGATACCATCTTGTAGCAACCCGACCTCAAACGGTCAAGTCTCTGTGCTTAAGTGTCATCCCTGGATCGGTATGCTGACACACACAGTACTCAAGGATTTAAAACAGAGGTAAATCACATGTATAAAGTAACATAAATACTATTACGTCAATCCATAAAGCGGAAGAAACGACAAGGTTGTGGATTCCCATCAAAACCAACGGCAAAGTTGAGTGTAGGAATCGTAACCCTAACGTATCACTTACTCGTCGTAAGAATCCTGCAACATAAGACATTGTAGCCATGTAGGTCAGTACATTGAATGTATTCACACCATAGGATAAATGATGAATAATAGCTACCACTACATGCATATTTGGTTGGTGGAAAGTTTTAAGTTTATTTTTGCATAAAGCCAGTTTTTCCCTACAACAAAGGAATATAGTTTATTTAACTACAAAGTTTGTTGAAAAAAATATTGAGAAGGTTCCTCCAACTCAATCCCAAATTAATAATCATCAACCCAACAAATTATTTAAGTACGTGATGAGACCAACATGATAATCCAAGAACCAGATACTCAAAACGTCCATAACCGGGGACCCGGCTAACCATGATTAGTTTATACACTCTATTGAGGTTTGTGCACTTTTCCCCTCAAGACTCGATCTCCTCCGCTTGATTTCTCGCACTACATGGTGTTTGAGAAACGGATGACCGAGACATAGTCTTTCAGAAGCATTAACTCTTTACTCTGGGTAGACAGTACGAACCTACAATCCCCTACATCTGCTAGTCTACCACTGAAAGAGGTCACACAACATACTCAACTATGCTAGAGCCCATAGTAGCTTGCGGCTGCACACGGAAGTTTCTAGCATGAATAATCTCATGATCCATTTGAGCCTGGGTGGCGGTCCATAGGAAAATCACACAGAACCTCGGGATTTCCAAAAAAAACAGGCAACACTGGATTCCCCGGGTGCCTCAATCCACCCAGATGTGTATTAAAGTTACCACCTTAAGTTGAACCATTAATTAACAATCTCACATCTGTCATGGATACACTCAAACCCAATCCACGTCTACGAGCATAGCATAGCAATATAAGCATAACGTAGTAGTATCGCCCAAGGGTTTGGTAATAAACAGGGCAATAGGTTCTACCTCATCAACTACTTCCCAATACCCACATGTTATCAACTCCTAACCATGCAATGTTTTTTTTGAAGCAAATAACCATGCAATGTTTGAGGGTGAAAAACAAATGCATAAAAACTGGATATGAAAGGGATATGATTAAAGTGTGAACTTGCCTGTACTGTTGATAAAGAAGCTTCGCACTCAATACTCCTGATATTTCTACTCTTCACACTCCGGTCAATCTATCGTAAGCAGGCAATAGTAACCACACAAAAGCAATCACTCAAAAGATCGGATAGAACGAAAAAAACTATTCGGAAAACATCAAAACCAAGAAAATAACTTTTGCAGCATAAAACAATTTCTAACTATACCAAAACTATGTGAGTTTGGCCTTATCAGAAAGTTTAGGTCAAGAGCTTCAATTTGCAAAAAGAATCAACTTAAAACGGAGTTATAGAACTCGAGTTACGATCAAACAAAGTTCAAATATTAAACTGTTTAAGTTGATTATCTGGATAGAGGTGATCATAACAAAGAAGTGGGCGTTGGTTTCGTTGGATTTGGACTAACGAGTAAAAAGTTGTGAGGGTTTGAAAACCAGGGGATAAACTGTAAAAAAACTTATTTGCAACTGGGTCCCTGGCCACTAGACAGAAAGCTAACGGACGAACGTCCACTATAGAAGTTTATGTGACAAAAATGTTCGCTGTAAAAACTAAAACAACGAACGTTCACTACTTAAAGAAAAACGGTTCAAAATAAAAAAAATAACAGATCTAATCCGAGCCCTAGGTCTACAATCGGACGGGCGTGGGCGGCCGGTGGCTTACCGCGGCGGCGGCGGTGGCTGCGAGCGGGGAGGCGGCTCCGGTCGCTCTCTATCTCGAGCGAGACCACGGGAAGGTGCGGCTCGTCGAGGTGAAGGCGATGGAGGCATCGGCGGGGCTCGAGGGGGCGGAACGGAGCGGGGCGGCGGCGGGATGCGGCACAAGGGCGGCGGCCCGAGAGGAGAGAGAGGGGAAAGAGGGAGGCCGGGGTCGCGGTTTTATAGGAGGAGAGGTGGCCTCGGGAGGCGTGGGGAAGAGGCCACGAGGAGGCGTGCCCGGCCGGGACTCGGACGACGGCGGTGGCGAACTCCCGAGCGGAGTCCCGCTCGGGGACGATGGCGATGGGCGACGTGGGCTGGGCCGCGGCCTGGCCTGGGAGCTGGGCCGGCCCAGTCGTCGAGAGGAGAAGATTTAAAAAAACATTTATTTTCTACGGAAAAAGAAATAAAACTAAATAAACTAAAAAATACTATAGGCATATTATATATCGAAGTTTTCAGAAAACGATTTTCTACAACATGAACATTTTTTAACATAAAATAAAATCCACCCAAATTTAGATAAAGCAAAAAGTGCTACTATTGCAATAAAACTACTAAAAATCATTTTAAAAATACCAAAATGATTTCAAATTTATTTCTCTCCATTTTTCTATTTTAGGGGATCATTTTACCCTATTTTTGATATATTTATTCTTAAATAAAAATAATTTGAATAAAACCCAAATATGTCCAAATTGAAAATAATTTCAAAGGGACTTTAAATTGGATTTCTTTTAAACTCCCAACTCATATTTCATATGTTTCGAAGAAGTCATTTTATCTTCTCTCATGAAAATCATTGAGCTGCTTAAAGTTTCCGAATTCGAAAATATTTCCAAATGAAATTCAAATCTTTTCAAAACCCATTTCATTTATTTAAATGGAAGAAGTCATGTCATCTTCTCTCTAGAGTTTTGTATTTGAAAAGAATTTGAAATTCATGGAGATCAAAGAGCAAAGATGAGAGTTTGGGAAAGTCCTTTTATTCCCTCTCATTTAACTTTCAAAAGATTCAAACTTCACTCAACTTCACACAATCAATCATAACTATCTATTTAATATAACATTCCAAAATTTAGAATTTTGGGATGTTACAGTCTGACCGATATGCATCATCTATAACACTGCTAACTCGGTGTCACCGATGAGAATAACTCGAAGTAACCGATTTCACTACTCAGAAAACATTTTGCCATTCTCATTGTCATTGTCAATTCTTCTCCAGCTCCACTCAATGCTTCTTGTCCTCTACTAGCATCTTAAATTACATATTGCTTTGTAATGTGACTCAAGGACCAAACCTACTTGACTCATGCTCCAGAAGACCCCTTCTTGGAAATTGATGTCAAAGGGGGAGAGAGAGCACATCAAAGCTTATCACATAAGAGAGATAGCACATCCTAGCTTCTCCAGATGCTTATAAACCATAGAGGAGATAAGTCACATGTCTTAAGAGGGGAAAGACATGTTAAGTAAATATTATGATGCATGTCCTGATTTTCTTCTTCCCTATCTTCTCCCATTGTCCAATATCAGATTCTGGGGGAGAATGAGTTCATTTCTAAGGGAATAAAATCTTTGGAATTCATTGCATATATTTATTCTTTGGGAACATGTCTATATCCAAATAGAGTACTAAGTACTCACTGGGTACTCTTGTGGTTTTCTCAACTTGCTTTGTTAGGTGTCCTTGTGTTATGTAACCTTGTTTTCTCAAGTTCATCTCCTCCAAAGATAGCTCAAGACCACAACGTAAGTATATGCATCGCACTCATGTGCACGATGATCTCTTGCTGATGTACATATTGTTCGCAACAAGGACTCATGAACATGAAGGTACAATTCTTATATTTACATCATTTACTCTGATGCATATAGCCAAGATACATGTAACTCGTTGCTTGCTCTGAGATGCTTATGCATTCACATGCTCTTATATTCTATGTTTACATGATTGCTATCAAGACCCCAACTCAAAGCCTCACCGATCTAGCATGTAACACCTCATATCACTTTGCGGACTCACACACGGTATTCCCACGGGTGTCGCCTTACCTTGCCCGTGACCGTTTGCACCTTTTGGCACACGTATATGATAGTGTCTCTAGCATCCATATGATAAGGAGCCCGGGCTGACATGGCTAGTCGTGAACCCAAAGTGGCTCTAACTTACAGGGACAGGCATACATGACCCAGCAACGAACATGTCGGTCATCAACGAGTGAAACCGGGCTGTAGCAACCGGGCTAACAGGACTCCGGTAAATCGGGCTGTAGCAGGCTAACAGGACTCCGGTAGACACCGCGTGACATTTCCCCGAAGGGACAGACACATGAACAAAGAAGGACACATGCCGGCCAGCCTAAGTGTTCCGGAGTAGTAGCAAGCTACCAAGGCTCAGTGGAAGCACTAGGAGACATTTCTCGGTAAGAGAGGCTACCAAGGATAAACAACTAGATAGTCAGATCCCACACATACCAAGCATTTCAATAACATACACACAATATGCTCGATATGTGCAAATACAACATGGCATCACAACATGACTCTACAGCTCAAGTATTTTATTCAATAGGCTCCGAGGAGCGAGATATTACAAACATGGGTCTCTCGACCCAGCATTCAGAGCATAAAAGTCAAAGCACATGTGGAAGCTTAAGATGTCTGAGTACACAAAACTATAAATGAAAAAATGCTGACAAGCCTGACTATCTACCAGATCCTGCCGAGGGCACAGGATCGTAGTTGAGGTAACAAGCTAAACGTCGAAGTCCACACGGAACTACTAGCGAGACTGAAGTCTCTCTGCAAAAACATAAAATAGGCAAACGTGAGTACAAATGTCCCCAACAAGACTTACATCAGAACTAACTACATATGCTTCATTACCAACAAAGGGGATGGTGGGGTTTAACTAGAGCAAGCCAGATTTGACTCGGTGGCTATCCTGAACTACGACTGCAAGTAACTCTTTTGAGGTGGCGCACACGAGTCCACATATTCACCATATCAATACACCACTATGGATCCGCTCCGGTCTCCCTACGAGAACGCCATCCATAGCACTCATGCTTATCTTGTGCATTTTAGAGTATCCACTTTCACTTGTCTATGAACTGTATAGGCAACCCAGAGGTCCTTTACCACGGACGCGGCTATTCAAATAGATCATGTAAACCCTGCAGGGGTGTACTTCTTCACACACGCTCTCGCCACTTACCGCCATGTACACGTCATGTATCTCGGCAACCTTCAAGCGGAAGTATGGCGAGGGTGTCGGCCATGACCTGACTAACCATGCAAGTCTCTAGTCCATGTTTATCGCCTATTCGGGTTCCATCCGCAAGGAGATCTGGCCGGGGTGTCGCACACGACCCCAAACAATGTGAGAAGGGTTCCCAAGCCCACCATCCGGGTGCCACTTGGTACACCGTGCCACTGCACCTAGTCTGTCCCAAGCCCACCTGTACCGGGTGCCACTTGGTAGACTACTAGCACTACCTACAAACACTAGAAACTAGTTGCAACTCCTGGACAGAGATCATGCTGATTAATAAGTCGAGAGGGGTCGAGTTACCGGAACCCAATGTGTGGTAGTAACTGTTCATGGATCACAAACACAGAACTTAGTTCCTGAGGACGGCTTCAATGAGACAACCCACCATGTACTCCTACATGGCCTCTCACCGCTACCTTTACCAAATCATGTTCACACACCTAGCTCACAACAGTAGGACATGTTCACACACTTCAAATTCATTCCCGATGAATCAGACCTGACACAACTCTAAGCAATAGCAGGCATGACAAACAAGCATGAATGAGTAGGCACATCAGGGCTCAAACAATTCCTACTCATGCTAGTGGGTTTCATCTATTTACTGTGGCAATGATATGTCATGCAGAGGAAAGGGGTTCAACTACCGTAGCATGTAATAGTTGAATCGTTGTTGTCCTAATGCAGTAAAAGAGAGCAGGAGTGAGAGAGTGGGATTGTATCGGAATGAACAAGTGGGTTTTGCTTGCCTAGCACTTCTGAAGATAGTATAGTTTCTTCATCGGTGTCATCAAACTCATCGTCGGTACGCCGTCTACTGAGAGGGTACAAACACCGGAAAACAAGGAAGAACACAATCAATGCAATGCATAATAAGATGCATGATCATGACATGGTAATATGAGTGCGTTGGCCTAATGCAACTACAACCAGATGGGTTTGGGTCATTTTGAACCAAAAGTTCAACCCCAAACTCAAATTATGAATTTAAATAGTGCCTTATCATGTTTTGCACTAAATAGCAAGGTTAAGTTGCTTAGACATGCATGAAACCAGTACAGATGGATAGACTGGATTTTTCTGATCATTTTTCATATATAATTTCTTTCATTCTGAGTTACGGTTGATTTTATATGATTCTTAGAAGTTTATAACATTTTCTGAAATAAGTAAACCATTTAAGATTTATTTAAATTCCAGAAGAATTATTGCGTCAGCATGACATCACTGTGATGTCAGTGGTCAACAGGGCCGGTCCAGGTCAAACTGACCAGTGGGTCCCATGTGTCATTGACTAACTAAACTAACCTAGTTTAATTAGCACTAACCTAGGTTAAACTAATTAAGTTTAAACCTAAACTAGATTAATTAGCCGGGCGGGGACCGCATGTCATGGACCTAGGGAAGGTCAACCACCTGGTCAACTAAGGCTAACTCCCCGGCGGCTCGACGCCGGCGACGACAGGTGCGGCGGAGGGGCTCGGGTTCGCTCTCCCGGCACCCAAATGAGCGGCGGAGAGCACCCACGGGGAGCCGAAGCTCGCCCGCAGCCAGCACAGCAAGCAGTAGCGGCTAGGGAGGCGGGAGCTCGTCGGAAACGAGCTCAGGGCGGCGGCCGGTGATCGAGCACAAGTGGCGCGGCGGCTACGGTGCACAGGGAAGAGAACAGAGAGGGGGAGGAAGGGCAGCAGCTCACGGCGATCTTCTTGGAGTGGACGGCGAGCTCAGCGAGGGCCTGAGGCACTCGGGGCGTCGAGGGGGATCTCCAGCGACGGCGGTCGGGGACGAGCTCGGTGATGATAGAGGGGCGCGTCCGGTTACATGTGGCGAACCAAGGAGGTCGAGGACGTCGATGCGGAGCTCGCAGGCACGGCGAGGGGTCGAGGGAGAGGCGGTGGCGTCGACTATCATGGTGGCGGCTTACGGGCACGTCGGCCATAGTGGGAGAGGACGAGGGACAGAGTCAGGGGGAGAATGGGGTGTCGGCGGGGTCGAGGCAGTGCCGAGGAGTGGTTTCGAGGCGTCGCAACGCTGTCCAAGCAGGGCAGTCATCCAGGGAGCTACGTGGCGTGCTCGGCGTGCGCGGGCACGCTCCTCTCTGCCTGCCTGGCGAGAGAAAGCAGGTGGCGGGCACGGGCCAGCACAGTGCTGGGCCGGCTAGTGGGGTGCCAGGTGGGCTGCCCCAGGTAAGTGGCCAGGTACTTCTCTCTCTCTCTTTCCTAATTTAGTTCCTGTTTTCTATTTATTTTGATCTATTTTGAATTAGTAAAAATACTAACTCATTTTGTAAAATCCTGAAAATAATTTTGGGCACTATTTGAAATATATGCAATAGCCCTCATTTAGTTTCAGAAATATTTGAGCATTTAAATTATTTATAGCATTTAAATGCCCTAATTCAAATACTTTAAGAATTAATTCGAAAATCCAAGATGGACCTAGAAATATGTGCACCATTTTGGGCAGAGGTTTTAAACCAATCCAAAAATGATGAAATTTTCTGAAGGGCATTCTGGGTTCATTGAGAATATTTTTATTTGAACCTAGTTGAATTGATCTGGTGCTAGGGTTTGAGCAATCCCCATTTCAACTTTCAAATAAATTTAGACATGATGCAACAACCAAGCTAGTCCAAGTGCATAGCAAGGCTAGGGATGTGACAACTTACCCCCACTAAACAAGAATCTCGTCCCGAGATTCAAGACATGAGGTAAGAGGACAAAGGGGACACAGACTAACACAATCCTCATGATCCAATTTCTCTTCTCGAAGATGTTGATTCATTGCATCATCTTGATCTTGACATCTTGCTTTGAGAACACCATTCAACATGACCACGAGAAGAAATGAAAACTCCAGAAGAGTCGATCTTCTCGAGGATTGAGCAACTAACGATCAATTCACCGAATGAGGCATATAACACCTCTTAAGCTAAGATGTTCAAACACACTTCGGGAGGGATGGAAGAGAAGATGACGGGGGTTCAATTTGGTAGGCAACAATTCTACGCTTGAGGAGATGGTGAATGGTTTCAAGATAGCGATGAAATAATTGCCATGATTCCATGACGGGCACCTTAGAGAAGGTGACTCGTAGAATTATTACCTTAAGTGGCAAAAAGAATTACTTTTGATACCTAGATCATTGAAACTCCTTATACCAGCCTAAGGCAAATCACAATTGATTGTTTGAACGAATTCGAAAGAATGGCATACTCAGTTTGGAAAGGAAACTAGAGTTATAAGACAACTCGACAAGCGGAAGGCACATTCCAATTGATACCGAGGATATACTTAGTGTCTGAGCATGCCCTCAAGAACTTGAGCATTTCCATATCCATCAGGGTCTTAACAACAGCCATGCCGAGGATCCTGGTGACACATCATACTACTGTGATGAATAGTGATGGACGATGCAGATGCAAAGGAAGATAACACCTTCTCAAATTTCACCTTAGCGAGGCCAAGGGGAAAAAATTTGGATGATCGACCGAGAGACATTTAGCACTCCGCTTCTAATGTTCTCCTTGATGTTCTAGCGTAACCCATTTATTGATATGGTTATCTAGAACATCAAGTAAAAGGTCGGACTTCGGGAGCACAAGAATCCATAAGGAACAATTACGGAAGTAAATCCTACGAAATCCTTATGGGGAGGTGGCCCACTTCCTCACTCAAGATACTACAATAATAGGTCTTTCGGCTGGTGTGTTGGCCACGACAGCCACTTTACCGGGTTACAGAGAGACCAATGTTATAGTTCTTGGAAAACGTTCCAACCATCATATCTGCCTGAGATTCAGATTAGGTTGGTGTCAGGATATTCCACACTCATCAAGTCTAGCAAGAAAAATGAAGTTTTGCAACACAAATCGACGAGATGGCGTTGCGAGATTCTCGGGAAATGAACTACGATAGCAAGCTTCAAAGCATGAGCTGGTTCTGCTAAACACATGTGAACATGTTTTCCTAGAAAAGCATGACCACATAGTAGTCTTATAATAAAACACTACCGAGTTCAGGTTGGGAACCATCATCTAGGGTAACGAAGTCTTGTGCATGACCTAGGATTAGCACAACAACTCCTTTTCCTTGAACAAGTCAATCAGTGGCTTGGCGTGCTAGGGACACATATAGAATGGAGGTAGCGAGCCTATCAAACCATAGCATACTTTGCACATGCATGACTGACTTGAGATGGTTCCAGAGGAGGCAACATTGGCTTTCTAGAATTCACGGCGGCAACTTGCATCAAATGCACATGAATTAGAGGAAATCACTTCTTTCATCCGAGCATATGCTTCATGCACGGGACATGATGATAATGCTTATAAAAGTTTAAAATGCTAGCTTAATGTCCAACAAAGTCATGGAGGAGATAAGGATGTTATCGATGGGCTCAACAATAATTCATCCAGGTTTCCATGAAGATGGAATTCCATAATTATGTGAACAAGGTGATAGCATTGGTCGGACCAAAAGATGTAATGGTGTATGCTCGAGGAAAAACCACGAGTAAGACAACATTACGAACATCGCTGGTTTTGATTTGATTTGACGATAGCCCATACTCAAATCAGGGTTTGGACAAGACAATACATCCAATCACTGATCATGAGGACCAATTGACGAGGATATCATTTTTCTTCAACACACATACAAGATATCCCTTAAAATGAACTAAGTCGGGCAAGCTTCCATCTTCCAACTCTCCAAGTTGTTGTTCAGCTTAACCATCTAGCTCAGGGGTATCCAATAAATATTCTTGGAGAAAGGGTGGTTTACAAGAAAACCAACTTGATCACGAACTCAACATAGCGGTCAGGTGACAACCTGGTGATACTTCCAAGAAGACATTCGGAAAATCACGAACCACCGATATGTAACTAAGCTCAAAAACAACCTTGCTTTTCAGGGCAAGATGATATGATCAAAAGAGTGAGGGATTGGCAGAATCCTAACTCATTCATCGAAGAGTGCACCGGAAATAAGAACTAGGTAGCACAATCAGTCCTAGAGTGATGATTCGAGATCCAACACGCTAAGAATGAAATTATTGTCCTTTAACTACCAAGCAACGGAGTTGCTAGGAGTATAGATTGCACACATCACAATTCACTTGTCGGTGTTTCGGTTACAATAACACGGAACTGAGGAATGAATAATGGTGGCGAGAAGTATCACTACGTCAAGAATTCATAAGGGAAGGTGCAATTCTCATGACATTCCTGACATAAAGTGGGTAATACTCCAGGGTAGAACAGAACAAAAGCTGGATTGACATTTTGATCTAGGGAATACAACTGCTTTGACCCAATCCTGGATATGGATAAGGTACTGGAGTTTGTTTCTCCTAGTCATTCCGGAATAGAATGGCTTGATGGACCACAAGAGTAATAGGCATCGATAACATGAGTGCACAAATAATCTTGACTATCAATTAACTGACGAAGGTCAGAAAACAACTAAAGAGGGACAACTCAAAGGAACATAAGATTTTCTGAGTTGTGAGTGCATAGTTTAGCATGTCGAACAAGTTCAACATATTTCTTCCGGATAACCCATGCAGAAAGGATGGATTGGCGGAATAACAACATAGAATCGAGAACTCGTCAAGAACATTGTGGTTGTGAACTTTCGGTTCAATGAGGAACTTTTGCCATAAGCAGTTCATGGTATTTGGAAGAAGGGAATACCACGGACCTCGAGGACTATCGCAAAGATTCCTAATAACCTAAAGGAACTAGCAAACACTAAAAACATGAAGTAGGTAGAGTGAATCTTGGGTTTAAGAGCCCAGGAATAGAATACCTACCGACTAAATGGCATCACGGGATGCTTTCAAGAATGATGGCTAGAATCATCACACTAGGAACACAAAACATGGCTAGATTACTAGGTGATACTCTAGACACCTAGGGTCATAATAACAGCTCCAACCTATATACCGAGGCAATGAAGTACCTCAACACACTAGCTAGTGTGGTTAATCTGGCCAAAGGAACATCGCGAATGGAAAAGAAGGGATTTGCAAATGCATCAGACTATTTAGAGACCTGGGTTGACTCGGACAGCATAACGGCTGTAAATGCTCGAAAAGATTTATGATATCCTGCAAATGGTGGCATAACCACTCGATCATCACAATGTCAAGAATCTGAGGCCAGGTATGAATACACGGAAGTAGTAGCAACTGAACTGAGGCTTGAAATCCATCAATCCTATAAGTCTACAGATTAGTAACACGTGACCTGATAGAAGAAGAGAAATCCTAGTTCCTTAACCCCGTAGGAGAGATAAGATGACTCAGATCAGAGAGCATAAGGTAAAAGGAGTAAAAATAGCCTTACTTTCCATCCCACAATCAATTACCCTACATATGACTAAAGAATTTCTAGAATCAACTTCGACCAATTGGCTTGGTAATCCTACACGCAGTCAGGCTCTGATACCAAAGCTGTCAGGACCCTGACTCAAAGCCACACCGATCTAGCATGTAACACCTCATATCACTTTGCGGCCTCACACATGATATTCCCACGGGTGTCTCCTTACCTTGCCCGGGACCGTTTGCGCCTTTTGGCACACGTATATGATAGCGTCGCTAGCATCCATATGACAAGGAGCCCGGGCTGACATGGCTAGTCGTGAACCCAAAGTGACACTAACTTACAGGGACATGCATACATGACCCAGCAACGAACGTGTCGGTCATCAGCGAGTGAATCTAGGCTGTAGCAACTGGGCTAACAGGACTCCGGTAAACCGGGCAGTAGCAGGCTAATAGGACTCCAGTAGACACCGCGTGACAATGCCCCGAAGGGACAGACACATGAACGAAGAAGGACACATGCCGGCCAGCCTAAGTGTTCCGGAGCAGTAGCAAGCAACCAAGGCTCAGTGGAAGCACTAGGAGACATTTCCCGGTAAGAGAGGCTACCAAGGATAAACAACTAGATAGTCAGATCCCACACATACCAAGCATTTCAATAACATACACACAATATGCTCGATATGTGCAAATACAACATGGCATCACAACATGACTCTACAACTCAAGTATTTTATTCAATAGGCTCCGAGGAGCGAGATATTACAAACATGGGTCTCTCGACCCAGCATTCAGAGCATACAAGTCAAAGCACATGTGGAAGCTTAAGATGTCTGAGTACAAAGAACTATAAATGAAAAAAGGCTGAGAAGGCTGAGTATCTACCAGATCCTGCCGAGGGCACAAGATCGTAGCTGAGGTAACAAAGCTAAACGTCGAAGTCCACGCGGAACTACTAGTGAGACTGAAGTCTCTCAGCAAAAACATAAAATAGGCAAACGTGAGTACAAATGTAACCAGCAAGACTTACATCAGAACTAACTACATATGCTTCATTATCAACAAAGGGGATGGTGGGGTTTAACTACAACAAGCAAGCTTTGACTCGGTGGCTATCCTGAACCATGACTGCAAGTAACTCTTTTGAGGTGGCTCACACAAGTCCACATATTCACCATATCAATACATCACTATGGATCCGCTCCCGTCTCCCTACGAGAACGCCATCCATAGCACTCACGCTTATCTTGCGCATTTTAGAGTATCCACTTTCACTTGTCTATGAACTGTATAGGCAACCCAGAGGTCCTTTACCGCGGACGCGACTATTCGAATATATCATGTTAACCCTGCAGGGATGTACTTCTTCACACACGCTCTCGCCACTTACCGCCATGTACACGTCATGTATCTCGGCAACCTTCAAGCGGAAGCCTGGCAAGGGTGTCGGCCATGACCTGACTAACCACGCAAGTCTCTAGTTCAGGTTTATCACCTATTCGGGTTCCATCCGCAAGGAGATCCGGCCAGGGTGTCGCTCACGGCCCCAAATGATGTGAGCAGGGTTCCCAAGCCCACCATCCGGGTGCCACTTGGTACACCATGCCACTGCACCTAGTCTGTCCCAAGCCCACCTGTACCGGGTGCTACTTGGTAGACTACTAGCACTACCTACAAACACCAGAAACTAGTTGCAACTCCTGGACAGAGATCATGCTGATTAATAAGTCGACAGGGGTCGAGTTACCGGAACCCAATGTGTGGTAGTAATTGTTCATGGCTCAGAAACACAGAACTCAGTTCCTAAGGACGGCTTCAATGAGACAACCCACCATGTACTCCCACATGGCCTCTCACTGCTACCTTCACTAAATCGTGCTCACACACTTAGCTCACAACAGTAGGAAATGGTCACACACTTCCAATTCATACCCGATGAATCAGACCTGACACAACTCTAAGCAATAGCAGGCATGACAAACAAGCATAAATGAGTAGGCACATCAGGGCTCAAACAATTCCTACTCATGCTAGTGGGTTTCATCTATTTACTGTGGCAATGACAGGTCATGCAGTGGAAAGGGGTTCAACTACCACAGCATGTAACAGTTGAATCGTTGTTGTCCTAATGCACTAAAAGAGAGCAGGAGCGAGAGATTGGGATTGTATCGGAATGAACAAGGGGGTTTGCTTGCCTGGCACTTCTGAAGATAGTATAGTTTCTTCATCGGTGTCATCGAACTCATCGTCGGTACGTCGTCTACTTAGAGGGAACAAACACCAGCAATCAAGGAAGAACACAATCAATGCAATGCACAATAAGATGCATGATCATGACATGGTAATATGAGTGCGTTGGCCTAATGCAACTACAACCAGATGGGTTTGATTCATTTTGAACCAAAGGTTCAACCCCAAACTCAAATTATGAATTTAAATAGTGCCTTATCATGTTTTGCACTAAACAGCAAGGTTAATTTGCTTAAACATGCATGAAACCTGTACAGATGGATAGATTGGATTTTTCTGATCATTTTTCATATATAATTTATTTCATTCTGAGTTACGGTTGATTTTATATGATTTTTAGAAGTTTATAACTTTTTTGAAATAAGTAAACCATTTCAGATTTATTTAAATTCCAGAAGAATTACTGCGTCAGCATGACGTCACTATGATGTCTGTGGTCAACAGGGCCGGTCCAGGTCAAACTGACCAGTGGGTCCCGTGTGTCAGTGACTAACTAAACTAACCTAGTTTAATTAGCACTAACCTAGGTTAAACTAATTAAGTTTAAACCTAAACTAGATTAATTAGCCGGGCGGGGCTCGCGTGTCATGGACCCAGGGGAGGTCAACCCCCTGGTCAACTAAGGCTAACTCTCCGTTGGCTCGACGCCGGCGATGACAGGTGTGGCGGAGGGGCTCAGATTCGCTCTCCCGGCGCCCAAATGAGCGGCAGAGAGCACCCATGGGGAGCTGAAGCTCGCCCGCATCTAGCGCAGCAAGCAACAGCGGCTAGGGAGGCCGGAGCTCGTCGGAAACAACCTCGAGGCGGCGACCGGCGATCGGGCGCAAGTGGCGCGGCGGCTACGGTGCACAGGGAAGAGAACAGAGAGGGAGAGGACGGGCAGCAGCTCACGGCGATCTTCTTGGAGTGGACGGCGAGCTCAGGGAGGGCCTGAGGCACTCAAGGTGTCGAGGGGGATATCCGGCGATGGCGGTCGGGGACTAACTCGGTGAGGGCAGAGGGGCGCGTCCGGCTATGTGTGGCGAACCGAGGAGGTCGAGGACGTCAAGGCGGAGCTCGCAGGCATGGCGAGGGGTCGAGGGAGAGGCGGTGGCGTCGACTACGGCGGTGGCAGCTTACGGGCACGTTGGTGATACGTCTCCAACGTATCTATAATTTTTTATTGCTCCATGGTACTTTATCTACTATTTTGGATTATATTGGGCTTTATTTTCCACTTTTATATTATTTTATGGACTAGCCTATTAACCGGAGGCCCAGCCCAGAATTGCTGTTTTTTTGCCTTTTTCAGTATTTCGAAGAAACGGAATACCAAACGGAGTCCAAACGGAATAAACCTTCGGGATCGTGATTTTCCAACCGAACATGACCCAGGAGACTTGGACCCTACTCCAAGAAGCGCCAGAGGCGGTCACGAGGGTGGAGGGCGCGCCCCCCCTGGGCGCGCCCCCCTACCTCGTGGGCCCCTCGGAGCTCCACCGACGTACTCCTTCCTCCTATATATACCTATGTATCCCCGAACGATCAGAAGGAGAGCCAAAAACCTAATTCCACCGCCGCAACTTTCTGTATCCATGAGATCCCATCTTGGGGCCTGTTCCAGAGCTCCGCTGGAGGGGGCATCCACCATGGAGGGCTTCTACATCATCACCATAGCCCCTCCGATGAAGTGTGAGTAGTTTACTTCAGACCATCGGGTCCATAGCTAGTAGCTAGATGGCTTTTTCTCTCTTTTTGGATCTCAATACAATGTTCTCCCCCTCTCTCGTGGAGATCTATTTGATGTAATCTTCTTTTTGCGGTGTGCTTGTTGAGACCGATGAATTGTGGGTTTATGATCCAGTATTATCTATGGAAAATATTTGATTCTTCTCTGAATTCTTTTATGTATGATTGAGTTATCTTTGCAAGTCTCTTCGAATTATCTTATTTGGTTTGGCCAACTAGATTGGTAGTTCTTGCAATGGGAGAAGTGCTTAGCTTTGGGTTCAATCTTGCGGTGTCCTTACTCAGTGAGAGAAAGAGTTGCAAGGCACGTATTGTATTGTTGCCATCGAGGATAACAAGATGGGTTTTTTATCATATTGCATGAATTTATCCCTCTACATCATGTCATCTTGCTTACGGCGTTACTCTGTATTTACTTAATACTCTAGATGCATGCTGGATAGCGGTCGATGAGTGGAGTAATAGTAGTAGATGCATAATCGTTTCGATCTACTTGTTTTGGACGTGATGCCTATATACATGATCATCGCCTAGATATACTCATAACTATGCTCAATTCCGTCAATTGCTCAACAGTAATTTGTTCACCCATCGTAGAATACTTATGCTCTCGAGAGAAGCCACTAGTGAAACCTATGGCCCCCGGGTCTATTCTCATCTTATCAATCTATATCACTTTATTTACTTGCTTTGTTTTTACTTTGCCTTTACTTTTTACTTTGCATCTATCTATCAAAAATACCAAAAATATTATCTCTATCAGATCTCACTGTCGTAAGTGACCGTGAAGGGATTGACAACCCCTAAGCGTTGGTTGCGAGTTGCTATCGTTTTGTGTAGGTACGAGGGACTTGTGCGTGGTCTCCTACTGGATTGATACCTTGGTTCTCAAAAACTAAGGGAAATACTTACGCTACTTTACTGCATCATCCTCTCCTCTTTGGGGAAATCCAACATAGTGCTCAAGAGGTAGCAGTTGTCCATAGCGGGAGAGGACGAGGGAGAGAGCCAGGGCGAGAACGGGGAGTCGGCGGGGTCGGGGTGACGCCGATGAGTGGCTTCGAGGCGTCACCACGCTGTCCAAGCGGTGTAGGCAGCCAGGGAGCTGCATGGCGAGCTCGGCGTGTGCGGGCGCACTCCTCTCTGCCTGCCTGGTGAGAGGAAGCAGCGTAGTGTCGGGCCGGCTAGTGGGCTGCCCCAGGTATGTCTCTCTCTCTCTCTCTCTTTCCTAATTTAGTTTCTATTTTCTATTTATTTTGATCTATTTTGAATTAGTAAAAATACTAACTCATTTTGTAAAATCCTAAAAATAATTTTGGGCACTATTTGTAATATATGCAAGAGCCCTCATTTAGTTTCAGAATTATTTGAGCATTTAAATTATTGATAGCATTTAAATGCCCAAATTCAAATACTTTAACAATTAATTCGAAAATCCAAGATGGATCTTGAAATATGTGCACCATTTTTGGCAGAGGTTTTAAACCAATCCAAAAATGATGAACTTTTCTGGAGGGCATTTTGGGTTCATTGAGAATATTTTTATTTGAACCTAGTTGATTTGATCTGGTGCTAGGGTTTGAGCAATCCCCATTTCAACTTTCAAATAAATTTAGACATGATGCAACAACCAAGCTAGTACAAGTGCATAGCAAGGCTAGGGATGTGACAACTGCATACATGTAGGGGGAGCCAATGCATGTTACATGTCTTTCCTAAGCTTTACTTGTTATTCTTCATATCCTTATCCAAAGCTTTGATGTATGTTGTCATCAATTACCAAAAAGGGGGAGACTGAAAGCACAAGTGCTCCCTTGGTGATTTTGGTAATTAATGTCAACATATCTCTTGTTGGACTAATATTTTCATCTAGTATATTTCAGAAAGTTCAGCAAAGGGGTGGCATGGACAAGAGGATGTGGCACCCCTTCAAGATACTAACACTACTACAGGATGCTGCTAACGCGACATTACGATCGGAGACCCTTCGACGAAATTGTGTGCGATGCAATAATCACAAACTGTGGTGTAAAAAACCCCGTCAAAAAAGGTGCAAAACATTTTGCGATGACAGATGCATCAAACACGGTTTAGATTTTGGCTGCGTGTGTGATTCAGGGCATACGGTTCAGCTCAATTAACTGTTTGCGATGAGGAAGAACAAAAGAAATGGGCTGCCAGATGAAGGCGTGTGCAATGTAGAGCATATGGTTCACTCGGGTGAACTGATTGTGATGAGGCGGAACAACAGAAATGGGCAGCCAGATGAAGGTGTGTGCGATATAAGGCATACAGTTCACTCGGATGAACTGTTTGTGTTCATCCAAGAGAACATAAACGGTTCAACTTAACAAGATGTGTGTGATATGCGGCAAACAGGTCTGTAATCGGAAATGTGTGGGAAGACCGATAACAACACAGACGATTCCTGTTAACAAGCCATGTGTGTTGTGGGCAAACGATTGCCGATATACAATTGTTAGTGATTGATGAAATCATCACCGACGGGTTCCATTCTATAGTCCGTGTGCGACGTGATTTGGTCTGTCTATAGAGCATCAACATATATACTTAAAAGACAACATTGCATAACCAAATTAAGCATACAATTACACAATTGACTACACACATAACATTTTCACACACCAAAGTAAGAAATTACATGCATTCTAAACTAGGAGAAACAAGGATCTAATCATCCACTTCTTGTTGCGATGACGCTTGCCATTGCTCTTCTTTCGGCTGGATCGCTGGCCGTTTTGGGGAAGGAGGCACTTCCTCATGTCAACGATCCACCTGTACATTGTCATAGCACGTGTATGCCTCCTTGGCCGCGTACATGACGTGACCTTTGTCGAGTTTCTCCATCCAGGCCGAGTGCTAGGCACGCTTGTCCTTGTTGCAGGAATCCTTCATGTCTCTCTAGTAGGGGTCGATGATAGCCTCGATGAGGTGAACCAGTGAGTCCTTCTCATGCTCCTTGCTGCCCCAGATCTTGTATTGGCCCTGGATATCGACAAGATTCTGGCCGGCGATGCCCGAATTCTTGAGCACCTTGACATCGTTGGTGATGTCCACCATAGCGAACATGTAGTGGGGGTTGTTGACAAACCTGGCGAAATGCTCGCAAGGACTTGTGGCCAGGTAGTAGAGGTAGACGAGGACGTGGTTGAACATGCACATATGGGCGACGACGACCTTGGGACGAGGCCCGACACGAGTGCGGGTCTACTTGAGGTCGAACCCGACCACCTTGTACTTCTCCTTGGCAAGAAACAGCTCCATGATGTGGATGGAGTGCTCCACCCAGACTGGGTTGTTGGTGTACACCACCGAGAGCTCTGTGAACCTTTGGTGGGTGTCCACCATGGCATGCATGGTGAACTGCTTCTCATCGTCGGCAGCCTCTTGGAGCGCCATTGGAGCCGCGCAGGATACCCTCTAAGAACTTGTCGTGGTAGGTGTGCTTCTTGCAATGGTGGGGCGCGATCGAAAGGTTTAAGAGACACAAGAGGCTTAAATGGCCGCTGTAACAAATGGGGTCCAGCCGGCCTGTAATCGTCACGTCTTGTCACGACGTTCATAGAGGAGGATTCCAGTGCATGCTTGACAACACCACACTGCAGTTTAACCACGCGTGGGCTCAAAGAGGCACCAAATGTATCATCGGTGATCCTGTTCCTGCGCTACCTCGCTACCGTGCAGTTTACCGCGCAAGCTTCCTGCCTGGCTTGGTTTGCCAGGCGTCCTCTAGAAGAGGGACAAATCGTGGGCGTTTATTGGCGAAAGGCTTTGTAAAAAAACGAAGTGTGTGGAATGACTGCAGTCATAAGTTTACCCGTGGGTGATGAGGTCAAAGTTACATAGAAGGTTGATGATGGACACTCGAGTGCGATAATTAATTGCACTCTACATGGCACACGGTGGAAGAAACCAAATGTGTGCAATAATGTCGAAGATTGCAGTCAAGTTAGCACTACAGATCATGTGCTGTGAGATCGACAAGGTAAACAGATTCGAGAATGGTTAATAAAATCAAATCTAATACCATTGCATATTAAGGTCAAAATAGTGCTACCAATATACGAGTCTCATATGATGCCATTTCAACGATTGTACCACAAAAGCTCGAAATATTACAAGGTTCAAATTCCATAGTTATATGGCTCAAATTCAAAGATTACAAGGTTCAAACTGATATTAGAAATGAAATTCATCTCGTCAGCTGCAAACGCTCACGTTGATCCACTGAACATGGATATCAGAGAGGTTCAAACTAATATTAACACTTCTAAGTCTGGTTTTGAAACCTCACAACTTTCGCAAAGGGGTCAGCCACTGAGAAGTCATGTATGGGGTTGATACGATGACTTCCGATTACTCTGTCATCTGAAGTTCCAAAATGAAATCCATCATTTTTGGAGCCTATTCCATTCTACCGCAGGCCCGGGCGCTGATCAACAAACCATTCATTTTTCCGAAATAAATGTAGGGCAAACCTCATTACCTTCAGCACCCTTGCTCTAACAACAAAGAACCTGGAGAATATAATCTCCGGTAAGGTTCCTCGGTAGGAGTTCAAAGTAATTTCTGAGAGATGCAGATCTATGCATTCGACGTGATTGTTATATTGTATCACATTATCCACCACTGGGCCTAATCTTATCTGCAAAAGAAGAAAACATGTTAGTGCCTAGATGCAGTTTTGAACACCACTACAAGCCTATTTGTTTTGCAGGATTTCTAAAATGCACTAACGTGCCATCTTTGATCTGACATGATTAACATGGGCATTAACATGCCATCTTCGATCTTCACAAGATGTTGGAGTGTATGAAAATTTCCCTAAGAAAACTAGTACAGATGAATCCAAAGGAGCAATGCATATGGATTGTAACCATATGGATCAAGCATTTTCATTGTAACCTTGGAGAAGGAGACATGTTTGTACTAAAATCCTCCAAAAGAATCCTTCAGAAATCTTAGTACATTGTCATTGTAAACATGGAAAAAGGTATCACAAATTGAACTCCCTTATGGTTAACATTTAACAGGAAAGGAACATCACCTCGATATATAGCTTCTCTAGGCATGAAAAGCATCTCGGGAAACTGACAACTTGCTCCAGGTTGGGGTCGATAGATTCTAGTGCCAAGACCTTCACTGTGCGCAGTTTTGCAGTCAAGCTTGTCGGAATCATTTTCTGAATGACAAATGAACAAACATCTTCAAAATTAGAAATAATGTTAACTTGTAGAAGGAGAGGTAGAAGGTGGCCGTTGTACCTGAACAGGTGTGTATCCAATAACAAGTTTGGAGTATTTGTCAGACGAGTAGCCCATCACTGTCAATTTCGGGGCAGAAATGACCTTGATTCTTGGTGGACCTACTTGATCAAGTACAAGCAATCTCTCTAGTGCAGGTGCCCTCAATGACCATACCATGCTACACATCTTGTGATGTCTTCCTGCCGAATGAGCAACACACATAAATAGTCTGCAGAGTCATGGAGGTGATGTGGAATGTACTCAACCCAATGATCGCCTGAAGACGAAGGTACTCGAGTGCAGTACAGCCACAGAGCAGGTGCTCCATGTCACCGTTTGAGAGGCAGACGACGATGAGCTCGAGGTGCTTAAGTCATGGTAGAATAAGAGCGGGCGCGTCATTAAGGGGGGATTGCAGTTCCTGAACATGGCGACGCGCAGCGTGGGCGCGAGGTGGAGCGGGAATGTTGTCAGGAAGCACATATGCCCATCATCAAAAGTTAGCTCCTCGAGCTGATCTAGGGCGGGGGATCGGAACCAGTCATCAAGCTTGGCTCGGTCCCAGCTGTTGGAACAGAACTTGCCCATTCTAAGGCCTCTGGTTGGGCCAAGGTGACAGCGAGGATCTTGGAGAACGCATCCAAGCTTTTGCGATAGCCATGGCAGAGCTCGTGGGTGTCGATGAGGTCGAGAGGGGTGGAGGTCCATAGGGGGAGCCACCATCGGGAAAGGACGGGTGTCCGCGCCCCATATTTCATTGGGACGAGGGAGATGATGACTTTCAACATATCATCAGGGAGGTTGTTGATGAAGTCTAGGCCCGCTGGAGTCGCTTGCAGTTCTAGCTCGCCCCACCTCCGCTTATTGGCAGCCCCGTTCTCCACCTCTGGAGTCTCCTTGTCAGTGGCGCATTCTGTTAGAAATGGGAGTACAGGGAAATTAAGTTAAAACAGGGTATTAGAAAAGTGTATCGCTGACTAGAAGTTATTAGGTAGGAATATAGTAAGAAAATGGAATAACAATTGGTTTCTTAAATACTACACAATTCATTTGACATTGCTGGGTAAGTGAAAATGCAGATAGTTGAAAAGAAAACATACTTCTAACAAAGTCTGGATGGATGATTTTGTCGGGGAAGTTAGCATATATCTCATGACCAGGCCATTTTATGTGCAGTGCAATTTTAGTGCCAGCTTTCATAAAACTTAGAAATTTCTTTCCAAAAGTCAGCGCCAAAACAGGAGTCACCACATTCATCAAGTCTTACAGTAGCAACGGTTGTAAATCCATGGTTTGTGTGCAGTATGACATCCGTCGAGCCTTGATCTATGTAAAGGGAAAATTGTGCACTACATAATCTGTTGCATAGCAAGGGATGCGCTGCAGAAAATGGTAGGATTGTTAAAGAAAATATGGTAACATGCAAATATGGTCCCAAATTGAAAGAACTGTACATTAGTTGAAATCGAAGGGCAAAATCTATAATTAAACAGATAGGGTAAACATGATGTCATGGAAATATGAGAGTAATAGAAAGAACATTACATCATTAATATTCCTAATATAGAAAGAAGAGGGAAAAATCCCCTTTGACGTATATGGTGCATGTGGCACCTTTTATCCAAATGTCGCAATATTTAGAATATGTTCAGGAAAGTAGGCCATGCCAACCGATTTAGGGTGAGATTGAACATACCACGCACATCCTCAAGCCATCTGGTATGGTGAGATGGAATCTCTGGCAGAGGTCGCAAAGTCCTAATGTGTCGGTGCATTGTACACTCTATGAATGAAAGAAAACCCTCAAATCAGCTCGAATAAAAATGAATTCATGGCGATTTCTGCCTGGTGATTAAAGGAGGCAGATGAAGTGGGATAAGAGATGAGATAATATCTCATTAAATTAGTTACCTTGTCGTCCATGAGAAAGAACCCTCAGTACGGCAAATTCCCCAACCGCGTGGAGCTGGGTCAACCGCGAGAAGCATCGAGAAAGTCGATGGCGATAGGTGGCGGCAAGCGGAAGTGGCGAAATGCGGTGGGGTTTCCTGGCAGCCTGGCGGCGGCGGTAGGTGTCGAGCTAACTGGTTACCGCCGCGATAGGCGGTGCCATGCATAGACGCGGAGGAGCTTGTGCAGGTGTGAATGGGGACCAGAGGCAGGGGTGGCGTGCCGGGGTGAGGGTTTTTGTGACGTGGGGATGGCAAGGGTTTTATTTTTTCTATTTTGAGTTAGGTGGTGAGGGTTTTATGTCTCACGAAGAATTTCGGAGGCAACGGTTTGCTAGAGCCAACCATGTGTGATTGACGCAACAGGCAAAACGAAAGTCATTGCACACGGTTCCAATTTCGGGAACCATGTGTGATTGATGTACTACCTCCGTCCTGGTTTATTGGCCCCCTTTGTAATTTGTACCAAATTTCGATGCATGTCACCAAAAATTATATCATTGAACACTATGTTCAAATACGCATCCAATGATATAATGTTGCTGACCTGCACTAACATTTTGTCAGTTAAATCTTTAGTCAACATTTAAAACAAATTACAAAGGGGACCAATAAACGAGGATGGAGGTAGAATCCATCAACCGAACCGATTGCATCCATATCCCACAGTTAGACATAAGTAAACATAGATTAAACATACTCAGACATAGATAATAAGCGTACACGTACACAAGTATAGTTAAACCGTCATTAAGCATGCTCGAGCATACATAGTTCGATCCCACATCACATCTCACATGCCGGCACGATACTGAAGCTTCTCCAGGTACTCGGCGTAC
Source organism: Triticum dicoccoides (assembly GCF_002162155.2). Lineage (NCBI taxonomy): Eukaryota > Viridiplantae > Streptophyta > Magnoliopsida > Poales > Poaceae > Triticum > Triticum dicoccoides. The sequence continues at coordinate 161,245,587 of NC_041387.1, read as the reverse complement.
GCGTCGTGCGCCACCCTGCGAGAATACTTCTGCTTCAAGGAGCCAACGGCCCATCCTCTTGCATGCGCCAGAACACTTTGATACGCGTCATGACGCTTGTGGTTGCAAAATGGGCATCGATAGCCGCCGTCCCAGGTCCTAATACGCATGTTATGCATTTCCGCATAAAGCTCCCTCAGGATTTGCCTCTTGTACCTCCTCTGGACATCTTCATCCTCGCTGTCCACGTCGTCAGACAACACCTATACAAATAGTAAAAAAATGTGGCGTCAAATTAATGGTTACAAACTAATCTCTAGCGAACATTTGGCAGTTGCCAAAAATTGGCATCAAATCAACGATTACATGCCGTGAAGTAGGATTAGGACTTTATGGCTATTTATTTATACATGTCCAGAGATTATGGTTCGATTTTTAAGCACATTCGTCTATGTACAGACCAATCTTGAAGAAAATAATGGCACAAACATATGTAGGTCATTCAAAATCAATTGTCAAGTCCTGGGTAGGAAATATTGGAACGAACACTAACCCTAGTCGGATAGCAGAAATCATTTCCACAGATGAAACAACTAATCACTTATCACTTGTACCATTCAAACAATCAATACACTACACGGATCTAATGGAACTTACTCAGATGTCAAGGATTGGGAGAACATAACCATAGGATTTCTATTCCAAAAAGGGGGAGGCAGGAGTTACCAGAGAAACCTTGGGATCTATTTGACACATAAATGGGTATAGATGACTAACCAGTTGTCCTTCGTCGTCGGAGTCATTACCGAAGTGGTCGTCAAAGTCATCGCCGAGTCATCACCAGAGTCGGTGTGGAACGCCGGCTCCGGTAGTGGAAGCTCTACGCCATTGACGACGTCAGGGTGCAGCGGTAACTCGCCGGCGGTGACGGCAACCTATGGCTCCATCTCCACACCGTGCTCCGGTGCTTTAGCAGCCCTAGCGTCGCCACTCCCTCCGATGGGCGCTTCGGAGGAATCCTCAAACACTGACACCTTTGATGACTGAGAGCGGCTTCGAGGATGCAAGCGGAGAGAGAGGATTGTGTGTGTGGCAAGGATGGGGGGTGCGGTCGCTCGGGCGCACCATTAATATGGGAGAGCTCTTAATATGGAGTAGTGGGAGAGAGGCGGGCGATGATCAAACCGCTGGCTTGCCTCCCGGTGATCCTACGCACTGGACTACTGGCATGCCTATCCTCGTTTCACACAGCTACTCACACGCCTCCCGATGACACTATGAAGTGAGCATACCTCCGTCAATTCACACACCTGTACGCATTCCTCCTGGTCTGCCTGCGCAGCAGACTGCTTGCATGCGACCCGTCAACTCACGACTGATCGCACGACACACGAGTCGCGTGGCGACACGTATATTATTTTCTATTTGGATGATTAATGATGCCACTTTATTGCTTAACTGAAGCATGGCACGTATCCATTATTGGTCTAACGCTCATGGTTCGAATAAATAGTCTATTTGGGATATTGGTTCCCAATTATTAATAATCTCCCATTTGTAATTAGTTAAAGATTACATCAAAACTAGTCTCAAATTTGACCAAAAAAGTACAATGCAACTTTGTATTGGTGTCCGTATGACAACACGATAAGTCTCATGAACTTCAAATAAGTTTTGGATGTACTACAATTTAAAAATCAAGATTCTCATTGTTTGAAATTTGTTGCACGGGGAGTAAACATGCACCTAGTGAGGCACATGTGTTTTTGTAATCCATTTAGGTGCACTGTCACGTGTGCATGTAGCTCGAATTTGATTTTTGCACATTATACCCATAGAAAATCAATTAATGTACTAAAATGTCTTAATGATCTCTAATTTTTTCGAAATTAAAACGTCCCTCCTTTCATACATATGTACTAAAATGTCTTAATATATGTTCACCACGGGATAATTAATTTAACAAGCATCGTAGTTCCGGTGGATTCGCGGTGTGTGTGTGGGTGTGTGCGGCTGGGGGTGGCGGGTGGCTCACAGTACACTATGAGTTATAAGCCATCATGTGGGTTGGCCATCTTGTTAGGCAGGCCGGTGCCACATCAGAGTCATGAATTCGTAAAAACATTATACAACCCTTTCATACATACATGTTTTGGCCACATGTAGTCGATGGTTGTCCTACACGACACTCGATACTCGCGTATGACGCTTTCTATGGGCCCGCGAGGTCGTCGTCTATCACTTTAATGAACAGCCGGTAGTGAGGTTAATTTGACCAGCAAGGAAGAATCTTTTTTTTGTGTTATGGTGGTATATAGTATGCGTCGAAGTGGTGGGAGGGGACTAGCATATATACTATACGTATGTATCCGTGAACAAGTACACCTCACTCAGTGTCAGGACTTTTCAGTTTTCGAGGCACGTGCCACAAGAAAATTGTGAAAATGGCTATTCAAACATCACACAACACCTCTTTGTGCCACATGCATGCAGGCGGTGGTTATCCTAGCTAGGACACTCACGTGTGACGCTTCCATCTATGGGCCCACGAGGCCATCATCGATGCATGCATCACTTTGACCTACATCGGGAGAGGTTAATTAATTTCACCATCGATGAGGATTCTTTTTGGGTTGTATTACGGTAGGAGCATATAGTATGCGTCGAAGAGGGGGAAGGGGACCATCATATGTATTACGCTTCATGAACCTCGCTCTGTGTGGGTGCATGGTTTACGGTTTTTTAGGCATGTGGCACATCAAAGTTGTGCCTTTTAGGTATTCAACATAGGTTTGTCCCACATGCAAAGCAATGGTGGTTGTCCTCTCGCACCCACTTAAGCGGTTATCAGCGATGTTGATGCTTTCCATTTGTGGGCCCGCTTGGTCCATCACTACTTTTTGCCTGACAACGAGAGTGGTTAATTTGACTTAGGAGGGGGTTATTTTTTTTCTTTCAATATGGTGTATATATATATACATACATAAACATTATTCTGATCACGGGATGAGAATAATATTCTTATCACAACCTGACCTGCCAGCTAGTAGTATGTTGAACTTCCCTCTAAACTAGATTGAACTTCCGCCAACATTTCCCACACAGGGCTTGCGATATACCGTTGCAAAGCTATGGACACTAGTATCATGACCCAACTTAAATTTTTCTCAAAATGTAAGAGGTTTAAGAGCAGTTTTGAAAACTGTTTTTTCTTCACACAAAAAATGTGAATCGTATTTTTGATCGCATTTCTAAACGGTTATCGGAATGAGGCATATAATATGGCGTTGGAAAGCTATGGCAAAACCGCTCCTTCCACATGTTGAAAGTTTTCTCTAATTCCCTATGGTTAAAGAGTAATTTGGAAAAACGTAAAATTTCACAAACCGAACAACCAAGTTCATATTTTCGATGTCATTTCTAAACGGCTAATCCAATTGAGGCATATGATATAGAGTTGGAAAGCTTATGAAAATGCGCTACCTTTTCATGTTGAAAGTTTTTTCTAATTTTGAACGGTTTAGGAGTAAATTAGAAAACGGTACAAGTCCTACCGAGTTCGTATTTTCGAGCTCATTTTTTAACCTTGTGTCTGAATGCAGCAAATGATATGTCGTTGGAAAGCTTGAACAAATGCGAAACTTTTTGGTATGTATTGTTTCTTCCAATTCTTTACGGTTTTAAGTCAATTTCAAAAATGGCGAAAAACATATTTTTGCCGTATTTTTACAAACTTTACCGAAATAAGGCAAATAATAAACCATTGAAAAGCTACGGAAAATGCAAAACTTTTTCATGTTGATGGTTTTCTCTGATTCCCAGCCGTTTTCAAGTAATTTCAAAAATGGCGGGATCATTCGTTCTGCCTTTATCGCGAAACAGATTCGTCAACAATGCATCGCATGAAGAACTTGAACTTCTCGGCGTGTGTACACGAACTTCACTCTGTTTTTCACAAATTGTTTATTTGCTCGTAGCTCTCCATCCACTCACCGTAATTGAGCAAGTGATACACAGATCGAAAGGTGATGTAAACATGCAACTTTCCCGTGTTGATCATTTTTTCATACTTGCAACGGTTTTAAAAGTTTTTCATCTGAAATTCATTAAGTGTAGTAGTTGAACTTCCTGTTGTTTTCACGTTGAACTTCACTCTGTTTTTTACGTGCTGTTTTTTGCCCATAACTCCCAAACCACTTACCGGAATTGAGTAAATGATATACCAACGGAAAGCTATTGAAAACACGCAACTTTTTCGTGTTGATCATTTTTCATATTCGCAACGGTTCAAAATATTTTTTTTGAATGCATAAAAATGTGCTTTTAACGTTATAGATAAAACTTTTAAACCATTGATCGGAATATAGCATATAATATACCCTTGGAAAACTTATAAATAGGAGCAACTTTTTCATGTAGACAGACTATAAATTCGTTGTTGTTTGAGAGTAGTTTTAAAAATGGAAAAACCAACGTTGTTTTTGGCCTATTTTTACATGTAATTAAAGGTCGGACGTCTCGCACTAGAGATCTTGAACTTCACCTGGAGGAGCACGTGAACTTCTTGCAACAAACCTTTTAAGCTCCTTGTTTTATATGCTTATATTCCTATATGAAATGCATTTCGTGTAGTAGTTGAACTTCCCGTTGTTTTCATCTTGAACTTCTATCACGTATTTTTGTTCAACCTCTCTCACAAATTTTTTTGAACTTTCTCACGCTGAGCACTTGAAGTTCTAGCAACAAAATTTTGGACTACACCTTATTATTCTTTTTTTCTGATACGAAAAACACACCATGTAGTACATGAACTTCTGGCTATTATCCATTTGATCTTCTCTCTATTTCGCTTTAGTAACGGAAAAAGTCTGAGTTTTTTATAGGCATCGAACCACTCTAACTTTTTTATTTGAACTTCTTTGTATATATTTTTTAGAAATATGAAAATTGAAGTTTTGCTAGAAACCATGAACTTCTTCATTATTTTTAATTGAACTTATTGGTTTTGTTCTTTATTAATTGGAAAAATCCAAGTTTCTAAATAAAATATCAGACAGCTATGATTTTCCCAATTGGACTTCTTCGCTATTTTGAATTGAACTTCCTATATTTTATTTAAATAAATATCTAACTTTTTATTTGAACTTCTTTCTGTATTTTTTTGAAAGGATGAATATATGAGTTTTTAGAAAAGGTAAAATCCTAGGTTTCAAATAAACATCGAACCACTTTCGTATTTTAGTTTGACCTTCTAGTTTTTTTTTAGAAAAAGGGGGGTTCTTTTAAATCCTTTTTTATTTTGAACTTCTTCATTTTATTCTTTAGTAACGAGAAAAAATCTATGTTTTTTATAAACATGGAACTTCTCTCTTATTTAGATTTGAACTTCTTAAGTTTATTCATAGAAAAAATGTTTTTAAATAAGAATCAATAGTTTTTTTTAAACTTGAACTTGGTACTTTTATTTTTCCTAGAAACGGTAAGGAATATTGGGTTTTTCATATACATCCAACTACTTCCGTTATTTTTAATTTGAACTTATTGATTTTATTTCTTTGGTAACAAGGAAAATCTAAGGTTTTTTGTAGAAATATCGTACTAGGCTATTTTTGTAATTCAGACTTCTGGGTTTATTATTAAAGGGAATTTTCTCTAGTGTTTTCATAAACATTGACCCACTTTGTTATTTAAATTGTAAATTCTATGCTTTCCCTAGAAATCGGTAAAATTCTCTCTTTTTTCCTAAACTTTTTGAACCGCCATGTTTTTTTTCAAATGTGAAAAAAATGTTGTTTGTTACAAATATTGAACTACTCTATTATTTTAATTTGAACTTCTTGTTATTATTTTTCTTTTTTAATAACTGGAGAATCCATGGGAGATTAATTTATACACCCATAATATTTTTTGTACTCTTTAATTATTAAATTTGAACTTTGAGAGTTAACATTTCCTAGGTGATCATCGCTTTTCTTCTTGGTATATAAACATCGCACTATTATGTTTCCTTAAATAAATTTCTTTGGTTTTTAAAAAAAGTGGGTTAAATTTGTTTTTCTAAATACACTATTTGTTTAAATTTTAACCTCCTGGTTTGGTTCTTATATAGTTGGAAATTTTGAGTTTTTGTAATATTGACCCGGATATTTAATAATTTGAACTTTAATTATTGTAATTATGTTTTATCCATTGTCATAATGAGATAGATGTCATACTGAGAAGCAATTAGAGAGAGAAAGTAGTGCCAAGCACATGCACATGCGTGGTTCTTGGTGGCCTCCGGGTACACGAACTGGACAGTGGGGACAGTATAGCTGAACTTCAGACACTAAAATCATTGAGAGAACTGAATTCAGACCTGTGCCACTGTCGTTCTTTTTCAGACTACTAAATCAAACTGAAGAAAAGCATCGACTTGTTTTGCTGTACAAGCGGAGGGACATAGAGAGATTGCTGCAAGAGGTGGTTGCTCGTTGTAGCGTTTGCTGAAGACGCATCAGCCCGATCTTCAGATGCATGCACCACTGCCGGCACAAGCTCCAGCACAAAGGAGCACGGGCGGAGGAACACGAACGAACACAGATGGGCACTTGGACTACTTAAGCAGTAGTCGGAGCAATGTCCTATGGAGGGTAGCGACCATAGCTTGACAACAACGTGCAGGGGACGCGGCGGCGTCGGATGCGCGGCTGTGGCGAGTGGGATTTGGGGGGGGAGGGGGGGCTCGCGCTGCAGGTAGCCTGGCCACGTGCACGCATGGTGGATCACAAGGACCGGCAACGCTTGCTCGATACCATCCATAGGGAAGAACACAGGAACAGGGGAGATCAAATCCGGAGCGACGATGGCACCATGGGCAGGTCATGGGGGCACCTTGGGAAGGTCACGGGGGTGCCCTGGGGCAGGTCACATCGGCGGTTGACGGCAGACGGAGGCTACCTCCACGGTGGAAGCAGGGAAGGAAGGCCGGTGACGATCTGAGTCGGTCGGGCGCGGCAACGAAGTGGTCCGGGAAGGAGGCCACGATGCACGAGCGACAGTGGAAGACGGAGGTTGGGGCGACAGCGCCGGTGCCAGTGGATCCATGAGTCGGCGGGCCCGGTGGAGCTGGGGCGCTGTGGTGATGGCTGGGGGAGGTCGTTCACGGCGGCGGAGGTGCGCATGCAGCGGCGTGGGGTGGTGGATCTCAACGGCGGAGGTACACAGGCGGCGGCGTGGGGAGATGGGTCACGACGGCGGAGGTACGTGGCCGGCGGCGCAGGGAGTTGGGTCACGGCGGCGATGGTGCGCAGGCGGCGGCGCGGGGAGGAGGTTCTTGGCGGCGCTGGTTACAGAGAAGGTGGGGCGTGGGGAGATAAGATTGGGGTGTTTTTTTGTTTTGGGAAGTTTGGGAGTGCCCTGTCGGGCCTTATATAGGGTGATGTGATCCAAATAGTTATTCTAATCCGATAATTATAATAGTGCTATCCTATATATATATATATATATATATATATATATATATATATATATATGAGCACACACATGCATGTTTATGCATGAATCCCTCCCATCGAGTTGAAGTGGCTAGTACAATGACACGTCATGAACCGAACTCGCTCTGTGTGGGGAGAGTGTACGATTTTTGACGCACGCGCCACATCAATGTTGTGAAATGGTATTCAAACATGCATGCACACATCACCTCCATACATATGCATGTAGTGGTTTTCTTCGAATGGTAGACTCCCTCGCGTGGTTATCGGCGACAAACCTATATATTCGTGGGCCCGCGTGGACATCCATGATCACTTTGACCTACAACAAGATAGGTTACCATGGAAGATTCTTCATTTTGTTCGTGTTATCGTAGTGTAGGTCACGGTGAGATTCATACCTAATTAAAGTTTGAGCGCATATACTATGCATGCATGCATGCATGAAACCCATCATCGGCTTGAAGTGTGGTGTAACATACATATGCATCATCAACCTAACCCTCACTCAGTGTGGGGATTTCTAGTTCAAAATCACGGTGCCACATCAAAGTTGTTCCATTGTGTACTCAAAAACACACCTCTCCATACATAATTTTGGGCCATACTCATTCAGTGGTTGTCATCGGGGACTAGCTACTTGCGTGATTACTAGCGAGCTAGCCTATCTTCGAGGTCTCATGGACGATCATCACTTTGACCAACAACGAGAGAGAGGTTGTACGACCAAGTTGGATTATTCTTGGTCCGTTTTACGATCAATCTTGGTGACATGCCTCTCTGGCCCGCCGACTGGAAGTGTGTGTGTAGGGGGGGCTGCTACTTTGCACTTTGATAGGTCAACCTCGGTTGGGGGGACATGCATTCATAGCTTAGGATTCCCTTCGTGCCGACACGAGGGAGGGGGGCTGTTAGCTACTTTGCACTTTGCTAGGTGAACCACGGTTGGGGGGAA